>NC_066579.1:16414119-16741619 GCF_024323335.1 Lathyrus oleraceus
CCTGATCACTCTAGATGAAACTCCTTGGTAAAATTCTTGCAGAATCCTTTAATGTAATCTTTTGATGACATTCCTGATAAACCATTTTGATAAAATCCCTTGCCAAGACCCTTTTAATAAAATTCCTTGATAAAATCATGATGGGACCCTTTGATAGAAAATTACAGTGGAACCCTTTGATAAATCCATGACGAAACCCCTTGATAATAAAACTTTGTTGAAACCTATTGGTAAAACCCCGGTGAACCCTTAGTGGATAATGCTCTGATGAAAACCCCTTGATTGAACCCCTTTGATTAAACTCCTTTGATAAAATCCCTTGACAAACCTGGTATATGGAACGTGTTCCATGTGTGGGATAGGTTATTAAGCTTGAGATGTGAGAGGTGAAGACCTGCCCAATAGTTGACAATGATCATTCAGGATGACCGGCTACTAGATGGATTCCTTTGACGACTCACCGTGAGTGAGTTTGCTGGGGAAGTCCTTTATTGAAAAGGCTTTGTGGAGATGTTACTTACTGGGGAAGACTAATAAGCATTCCTGCTTAGGGAATTATACTGGTATAGCTGGGGATTGGACTTCGATTGTCATCAATATAAGAACCGGTAACTCATTATTGGCAATAAAATTGATGTAAGACCCGAAAGATCTGAAGGAAATAACAGTGGTAGAAAAACCATAAACTGAAATGACAACTTGTATAAGAGACCGTACAAATGAATTGATAAAAGGTGTAAGAATAGAAGTGACTAGATGACAACGGCGTAAAAACCAAAGTGAGTGGCCACAGTGTAAGAACCATAAATAGGATCTTATCATGGATAATACTAGAGCAAGAAATTCTATTGAGGAGTTCTCTGAGAAAATTAGAGTAAAAAGGAGATTGATAGAATAACTCGATGTCTCTACTGGGGAAGACTTGTGTCACATAAGACGATTGTCTATCGGGGAATAGGCTTCCAAGCGAGATTTGGTGAAGAAATTGTATATCATTAGGGAATACTGGGGACAATGTTGCTAAGTATTTTCTGCTTGGAGAATGAGTTCCAAGGATACTTGCTAGGGGATTATCCTTAATACCGACTCACTGGGGTGTATAATGAGAAAAGAGCTAGGGAGAAGCTTGGACAAAGATCTATTATCGACTTAGCTAGGGATCGACCCAGACTCTTATGATGAGTCCTAAGTCTTAACTTATGTTGTGTATGTTATGATATGTTATGCATGCATATTATGCTATGTTATGTATGCATGTTTAGAGTTTGTATGGCGTAATGCTCCATATGTATGGATATGTTGCGCCTGATATGATGCATGAGATGTCGTGGATGATTTTCCCATAGATGATATATTCTTTCGAAGAATAAGGCTTATTTTCTTTTGGTGAAGAGTTAAGCGGGACATTCGAAAAGTGACTTTTGAAGCCTGGGTTCTGGAATTATTAATGAAGATGGGTTTGGTCTTTTTGAGAATGTTAGGTGCCAAACAAGATTCGGATTTTTGGGTAAATGCCAAGAGGGTTTGGGCTTTTGTGAGGCACCAAGTAGGATTGGGCTTTTGTGAGGAGGCCAAATTCATGTTTTGGGAATATGCCAGATGAATAAGATGAAATGCATGATTAGATACTAGTGTGGAGCGATATGATTGATGCATGACTATGATTCATGTGATTATTTGAATGCTTTTAACTGGTACCCCTATGGTGAGCAATGGAATGGTTAAGACTTAGAAAGCTTACTTGTGTAACAAGGCTGTTTGTCAAAAAGTGGTAGGGTATTCTGTCGACATGACTTCCCGATACTCGTTTCGAACTTGACGATTGTTGGTGTATGGCAGATCTTGTATGAGTATCTTGAAAGTATTGAGAGAGATTATCCCTGTAGTATCCTATAGCCCCCAGCCTGTTAGGTCTTTGAAGAAATTTTCCTCAATATGAATTTGAAGTAGCTTAGACATGCACTTAAGACGTCATGTCGTAGTATTAGCCTTGGAGAGATTCATCCTTGACTAATCCAACCTTGGAATGATATGCCCCTGATAAACTATTCTTTTGAAACGGTCTCTTTTATTCAAGCCTTGTGACGGTCTGCCCCAGATTGATAGAGCCTTTGAGGGTATTTCCCTTATTTGTAGGTCTTCTTGGAAGAGTCGTCTGAAAAGAAACTTGGATCCCACCATGATATGGTATGACTTTGATATAGATTGCCCCAGTGTATGAATCTTGAGAAGTATGCCTCTGATTAGATTACTTTCGGAGTGATTGGCCTAATTATGCCCTTGAGTTGGTATGCCTTAATATGAGAGTCTTAAAAGAGCATGCCCTTGATCATTAAGGTCATGGAGGTGTTTTGATATATGTGTGTCAAATATTGGAATGCTTGAGAATGAACTTGGATCCCGCAATGATGTGACCTTTATATGACTTTCCCTAGTATTTGAAACTTGAAAGGCATGCCCTTGACAATTAGGATCTAAAGGTGTTGCCTAAAAAGGAACCTGGATCTTGCCATGTTATGATATGAATTGGATATGGGTTTCCCCAATATTTGAGTTTCCCAAGGTTTACCCCTGATTATTAGGGTCTAGAGGAGTGTCCTAAGAAGGAACTTGGATCATGCCATGCTGTGATATGACCCTGATAAGGATTGCACCTAATATCTGAATCTTACAAGGTATGCCCCTGATTAACTGGTGTTTGATCAATTCTTAGAATGATCTACCCCATGTCACTGGTATCTGGAAGATTTGCATGAAAGAAAGACTTGGGTCCCACAATAATATGATGTGACCTTCATATGAATTGCCCTAGTATTTGAACTTTTGAAAAGTATGCCCCTGACTAACTGAATCTCTGAATGGTTGGCTTCACTATGCTCCTGAGGTGGCATGCCCCAGTATGAGCTCTTGAAAGGTTCGCCCTTTATCATTAGGGTCATAGAGGTGATTCAATGTTAGTGGATCAAATATTGGAATGCTTTTCCCGTAGTTGATAGGATCTTCAGATGATTTATCCGTGATTATAAGGATTTTCCCCTAACTGGAAGGATCCTTAGGTGACTTGCCCCTAGTCAGTAATGTCTCAAATTTGTATGCCCTTGATCATACCATTGTTGACATTTCTTTGATGCTAAGTATTGATTTGTGAGATAAATATTCTTTTTGATAAGTAATTCTAACGTCATGCTCATGCAAGTTTTTGAAATCGAAATTTGTTATGGAAAACGGATATAGTGTATATAGATGGTATCTGGCCATGAGGTTGGCACAAATGAAGATGTGAAAATGTGGTTAGTGATGATTTAACAAACATTCAGAGTCAGTTTAATGCAAATTTTGTTGAGTATGCTTTCATAGTGAACCTAACTTCAATTAGGACTTTTAAATGTTATAACGCGGTTTGGTTCATGGTTTATGAAACAAAAGATATAAGGCTCTAATTTTAATTTTACCCCACCCCTTCTCATTGATGTTATTCATTCCTAAATCCAGTTAATTCAACAAATGCTTTCAGTCTGCAAGAGAGTTTTGATAGATAATGATGGATGTAGATGTAATGATTCAAGCACTAATAAGATTCTTGAGGTGGTAGTCACATATTTTCACTTACAAGCTTGTTTCTTTTTTTTTTGTTTTTTTTACTTTTTAATCCCTATTTTTGCATGGACCAATTATTTTGAATTTGTGGTCCATCAGGATGCCATAACTTTTGCCTAAGTCAACTCCTTTTTAGTTTTTGACTTAATGGCTCTTTTTGAAACATGATGCCCTAACTTTTGCCAAAGTCAAAATTTCAGTTTTTTTTCCTTTTTGACTTAGCGAGATTTTTTTTAAACAACTCTTGTGATTTTTGCTTTTGATTTCGAAAGTTATGTCTGTCATGTTAGCTATCGTGAGCTTTGTACTTTCTCAACTTCCTCGATGTTGAATGGTGTGAGGAATAAGATGTTTGTTGTACCTCTTACTGGCGTGATTATGGAATGGTTCTCTTGAGACTAGAATGCATCATTGACTTAATTGGAACTACCCTTCCCTGGTTAAGATTAAGGGTTTTATATAAATAGAAAAAACACCAACTTCAGGCTCGAGGGGGTTGACTACGAATTAACTCCTTATTTCTTCAGTGTTTGGGGGAAGCGAAACAATACCTTACATCGTCAGCCATGTCTTACTATTAAAAGCATACGTCAGCAAATTCAGGTTATTTTGTTTACATCATTCTCCTCATAAGTTTGTTAATGGGGAATAGATGAAAAAGCTTTGATTTTTTTATGATGGCATATGAAGGAGTGAAAACGAATGGATTGATTCAAAAAATGTGCAGGCTCGTTTTATTACTTTCCAAAAAGTACAAATTTTAAATACAAACAACCCTTAGAAAAAAAGAAATTACAACTGAAAATGATAAAGTCTATTAATCCTAGGGACGAGCTTCATTGTTAATCCAACGGGCTTTAGGAAACACTTCTTCAATTTCTTGCACTTGTAAAGATAAGGGGTGACCGTTCACCAATGGGACTCCTTTTTCGAAAGTCAAATGCATGTGTTGTATTTTGTGCTCAAATTGGGAATTCTCATCATAACTTGTAGAATATTGACGAGGAGGAAGATCGTTCAGTTGTAGTTCCACTAGGGCACTTCTGAGAGACATTGGTAAAAGATTCAATTTCCTTCAAAGCTCCCGTTGTTGTGATTGATGATGTGCATGGGGTTGCTGCTGGAGAAGATACTATTGCAGACCTTGTTCTGGCAGCAGCATCCAGGTTCGTTGTATTTAAAGCATTGGGTAGGTCAGTGGTTTACAAAGCAAAGGGTTACCTTCTCTATTAAATGGTACTTGCCCCTCTTGAGTCCCTTCATAGCTTCTTGAGACATGTTTCGAGTTTGTTTATGAGTATCAAGAAGTCTATTAGCTGGATGAGAGTTGGATAAGGGTGAAAGCGGAAATAATATACAAATGTATGCAAATGCATGAAAATGCAAGGGTATGTAAAAATATTTTTTCATTTTTTATTTTGAAGGTATGCTAAAAGTTTTTTTAGATGCAATTCAAGTGTCACATTAGGATAGCGACAAATAAGAGAACCCGTACGGGTTTATGGATTGTAATGGATATAAAACACACATATGGGTTTAAAGATAATACCAAATATAAGAATGCCTTGTTTAAGAAGGCTCCTTATAGATAGGGATAATAATTGGCATGGGAAACCCAAACTAGTTTAAGGATAGGTAAGGTAATGTAAGCATGACCTAGTTAAGGTGATCTTCTTATGACATGTCAGTTCTAAGGTTAGACTACCCAATCCCCTCACTTGTAGGATATAAAGTTTTTGTATGATGATATCCCTAGAGTCATGGATTATACCCTTGTTTTACCATGAGAAGGAGAAATTCTTCTTATGGCAATCCTTCAGGATAAGTCTCATCTAGGCGGGATCTTAGTAACGGCCCTTGCGGATTGATAACATAAAGTTACCCTGATTTGAACGGGTTTAGAAGAGGTCCCTAGAGTCATGGATCAAATTCAAGGTTTTATCATGAAGAAGTGTTAGCCTTCTCATGACAAACTCTTTGAATTGGTCTACTCTAGGCGGAATCGTCATTAAAGACCCCACAAGATGAGAACCCCAGTGGCCAAGACAGGACGACCCCTTACTTAAACTTATTACTTTTTCCTCAAGCCTGGGTTTTGACTTCACACATGTAACAATCCCATCCATATGACATGTGAATAATAATATAATGTTGAAATATACAATAAAATATAAAAAATAAAAAGAGTAAATAAATAAATAAACAGAAAATAAACAAGCAAATAAAGAACACGCAACCCTAAAACCAAAGGTTAGGACGACTCTCTTTAGGGAAAGTATAAGAATTCCCTAACAAAGTCGCTAGATGTCGCGGCTGGAAAATGACAGAGTCGCCATCATCATTTATTTGTTCCTAAGGAATAGGTAAATAATGATAAAACCTACAAACTAAGGGTGAGATGCTAAGTTCTGGAGTCGGTTAAGTAAGGGGAAAGTGTTAGACACCCCTTACCTCCTTTGTATCCAATGGGATCCTCCTTTAGTTCTAGGATTAGTGTGTTTCTAGGGAATATATGTTTTATTAATTATTACTGGTTAATTATTTATCTATTTATTAAAATTTATTTTATTATTTAAAAGAAAATTGATTAATAGAGAAAGAAAAAAAATGTTTTTGATTATTGTACTCACTAGAGTCTTACAACTCTACGCCTACGTACCCTCAAATTTATTGATGAATCAGAGCCTCGTACTTCGTCTTAAAAAATGTTGATTTGTTGATTGTTTTTATCCCTTGAAAGTTCTCACGCATCGGGGGTGGAAAAGTAATTGATTTTAAAAAATGCCTCAATGTACTAGGGTAATGGACTTATAGTTTGAGATGAATTTAGATTGATTTTATCCCAATTGATTATTTGCAAAAATATAATTATTAATTTATTTAAGAAAAGTGAGATTATATATTTATATAATGAAAATCTTAAAAGATTAGTTATATAAACCCAAATATTATATCTCTTATCCATAATTTTTTTATCCCTTAAACCCTAAAACTTTCTTAGAGATTTATCTCATGATTATCCTCATTATTGATTAAAAAATAAATAAGTAAAATATAATACTTAATTTATTTATGAAAATAAATATTATATATTTATATTACGTACCCCTTTTGATTGATTGAAAAAAAATCTAACTATTTTGATTAAAGAAAGTAAACACACACGCGCACACACACACACGCATATATATATATATATATATATATATATATATATATATATATATATATATATATATATATATATATATATATATATATATATATATATATATATATATATATATATATATATATTGTTAGTTAGTTAGTTAGTTAGTTAGTTAGTTATTTTAATAAATATATTAAAAGTTTAATTATATAATCTCCCCTTGTTTTTATCCCTGAAAATTGTTATAGAGTTTTATCCCATTTAATCATTTATAAAAATATAATTATTAATTTATTTAAGAAAATAAATTAAAATAGTAATTATATAAACTCAAATATTATATCCCTTATCCTTAATTTTTTATCCCTAAAACCCTAAAAGTTTATCTCTATTTATTGTCCCAAAAACTATTCCAAAGTTATTCCATAGTTATCCCATAAATTTTTATCCCTTAAAATCCTATGGTTTTATCCCATAACTTTATCTCATATTATCCCTAAAATTATTCTAATTGATCATTTACAAAAATATAATTATTAGTATATTTACCAAAATAAATTAAAAGGGAAACTATATAAACCCAAAAGTTATATCTCTTATCCCTAATTTTTTTATCTCAAAATTTTTCCCATAAACTAACCCTAATTGATTACTATCCCATAATTAATCATATTATTATTTTCTTTGGGGTATAAGTCTTTTTTAGAGAAAGTTTGTAGAAATAGTTTATGTTAAAATAGTTATAATTATTAAAACACGATCAATATCAACATTATCCACAACAATAAAAATAAACCAATACCATAAGCAAGTATTAGACATCAAACAAGAAACATCATATCAAATAGTTATATAAGTGAGGGAATAAGGGAAACCGACATACGGGGAGGAGATTGTCCCCGGTTAAATAGTAAGATTCAATCTTTTTTAATATTTTTGATCCTAACATTCTCTTAATTCCTCTTCTTCGTTCGCGCCTTTTGAAAAGATTGATGATAATGAAGACTTTAGGATTTTGGTGTTGTTATTTCTCAGTGTGAAGAACAATAGCTTTAGAATACTTAATTTAGTAAATTATGGATGATTGAAAAGTGTGAAAAATTGGTTCTATTTATAGGTAAAATTAGGTTAAAAAATTAAATGAGATTGTCTATTTTTAGAATGTTTTAATTTAACCTGATTTTCCCTATTTCTTAAAGTCCAAGTCAATAAATCTGGATGGATTCATGCTTCGGTGAATTTAGATAAAAAAAATTATTTTAAATAAATGAAAATAAGCTAACTACCTAATAATAATAAAAGATTTTGATTTTTTGATTTATTTTGATTTATTTGAGATTTTAATGAAAAAATAATATTTTAAAATATGCTTTAAATAAAAATACGAAAATTAATAATTAAATGATAAAAATGACTATTTTTGTGATTTTTTATGATTTAAAAATAAAATAGAAAAGTTAGAGGTAAGGAAAAAACAAATAAAAGGGAAAAGACACTAAAAGTGAGAAACATGGGATTTAAACTCATGACCTTCCCCTTTGTAACTCCTTGTACTCCTTTTGAAATCAACTAACATTAGCGAGTATATAATAATAATCTTAATAATAATACTAATAATCCCATTATGACCCTAATTTGATTAAATATCAATTAATGATAATTTGATTAATAAAAAAAACATTAATTTAATCATAATTAATCCCAATATTAATTTATTCAAAAATTACAAAAATATAACTTAATATTAATATGAAAAAATATAAATAATACTAATGTTATTATGATATATTATATCCCTGCTATTAAAACAAATAATCCCCATAATTATTATTTTTACTAATGTGTTTTAATAAGACAAAATGTCCTAGTTACCAACGGTAATATTCCTCTAGCATAAATCCTCAAATTATTACGTTCCAAGCAACATCCCTGAATTAAAATAAATCTCTAAGAGGGACTAAAAAGTCAAAATGGTCCCCTTTTGACTTTTTAGGTCATTGGGGTTTACCAAATGCCTTATAAAGGGCCCTGAGCATGTTAATGACCTAGATTCTAAGTCAATAACAAGAAAATAATAGTGGTCAAAATTTGGGGTACGACAACTGTATTATCCACCAACATGTCAATGTGTGGCAGGGGAAAATCATCTTTTAGACTAGCTTTGTTCAAGTCTCTAAAATCAACACACATCTGAATTTTACCATCTTTTTTTGGAACGGGTACGATGTTAGCCACCCACAGAGGATACTCATGAGTAACAAGGAACCCAACATCAATATGCTTTTGCACCTCTTCTTTAATCTTGATAGCCATATCAGGGTGAGTTCTTCTAAACTTCTGTTTTACCGGCGGATATTCTGGCTTCACTGATAATCTATGCTCCATAATACCAGTATCAAGACCTAGAATATCTTGATAAGACCAAGAAAACATGTCCACATATTCTCTAAGAAGCTCTACCATCCTCTTATTAACATCTGAACAAAGTAGTACCCCAATCTTGACTTCTTTCTTGTTATCTTCGAAACCCAGATTAATCACTTCCAACGACTCTTTATGAGGTTGAATGATCTTCTCTTCATGCTCAAGCAACCGAGAAATCTCATAAGGAATCTCTTCATCATCCTCTTCTTTCTTTTCGAACATAGGGGACTCAAAGTTGGGAGAGGGCATATGGTCATTGTTTTCAATGGGTTTAACAAATAATTTGCACAATGGTTTTATGCTTGATTTTAGAATATGAACAAATAAATGTACATTGTGATGCAGATATAAAAGTGATTATTATTTTGTTTTTTATGTTACCATTTTTCTAGAAAAAGGAAAAAGGAAAAACATAATATGGATAAACGAAATAACATTTTATTAATGATAATGAAATCTGAAACAAAGCCCACATAGATTCACTTTCATCTTGGGCATAGTGAAAGGATTTTGAAAATAACAAAAACAAACATATTACTTCGACAAGTGAATAACATAAGGAACATCAACAACAATCCACTTTTGGCACATCGATCCAGTGTCACAAAGTTTGGTGATCCTTCCTCTTCATTGTCTTCTAAAATTGTGGCAATAGATTGATATTTGGAATGAATAAAACTAGCACTGTGAAACACTTCCTGAATTCGCTTCAAATCTCTTAGGGTTGCACCAGGTGAAAAACCCAAGCCATCTCGGTTCTTGCTTTCTGCAAGCTCAACAATTTATCCCCATCTAGCAGATTGACCATTCTCCAACACAAACTGGGCATCCTTCAAGGATGACATGAATTCCTCTTTCTTCTTAACAACAATATTATCAACAGAAAGAGCCTGAAACAACGTTCCCTCAGCTTCATCGGCATCAATGTAGGAAAATGAAGAGAGATGACTCACCAACATGGCATGTTCGCCACCCATGATCACTAACTTCCCATTCTTCACAAACTTTAACTTCTGGTGTAGAGTTGATGTGACTGCCCCAATCTCATTAATTCATGGACATCCTAAGAGATAATTGTAGAAGGGATGAATGTCCATCACTTGTAAAGTGATCTGAAATATGCATGGACCTATCTTTATTGGGAGATCAACCTCCCCGATTACAGTCTTCCTTGAGCCATCGAAGGCCTTCACAACAACTCCATTGAATCTCATCAGAGCACCTTGGTAAGAAAGTTTAGACAGCATATACTTAGGCAGAACATTCAGAGAGGACCCAATATCCACCAACATATTGGACAGGGAATCTTCCTAACACTTCATAGAGATATGCATGGCCAAATTGTGGTTCCTACCCTACTCGAGAAGCTCTTCGTCATTGAAGCTCAAATTGTTACATGCGGTAATATTAGCCACAATGCCATCAATCTGATTGACCGTCACATCATGTTCCACATAGGCCTGCTCTAGGACTTTCTGCAAAGCTTCTCGATGTACTTCGGAACTCATCAGTAGGGATACTACGGATATCTTGGATGGAGTGTGCAACAACTCGTCTACCACATTGAAATCACTCTTCTTAATCAATTTCAATACCTCATCTTGATCAACATTCTGATTTGTAATGCTGGATTGGTCGGCTTGTATAATAGAAGTTTTCTCTAAAGTCGATTTCTCTATCAAATTAACAGAATCAACAAAATCGTGCCCAAAGGCCTGTACAATTTGACCCAATTCCAATGACAGATATCTTGGATGGAGCTGCAACAACAAATATTTGACCACTTCAGGTCACACCACTTACATCGACAATGTTCACAATAGATGAAAAAACAGGAATAGACACTTCTTTTCCGTCTTCTACCATAGTAGTATTATACTTGTAAGACACAACTTTATCAGACTCGTAAGGTATAGGGCCCTCCAAACGAATAACCAACGGAGAAACAGAAGTCTTCTGACCATCATATGAAGTCACAACCGGTTTAGAGAGATTAAAATGGGGAACTATGACGTTCACCTCATGCTCATCTTCGGTTCTATCTCTTGTAACCTGAATAAGATTTTGATCCAACATTTCTTGTAAGTATCTTTTCAAAACAACACATCCTCGGGGATTTCTGGAACAAACTTGACAAGAAGCATGGTCATGCTCGTAATAGCTCAATTCGCATAAAGGAGTATGCATTTCAACCAAGGATCTTCTGATTAGATTGATGTCAAAAACTCGGTATTTTCCTGGACATCCTTCGACCATATTCACAGTTGTATTTCCATGTTTAGGTAACAAATTAGCTTGTACATTGGGATTAAAATCTTCAATTGACAAGATACCACTTTGCATTAACCTTCTCACCTCAGCTTTCAAAGCGAAACAATTCTCAATATCATTGCCAGGTGCTCCTTGGTGGAATGCACAATGTTGGTCAAGTTTATACCACCACGAAATCTTTTTCGAAATAGTTGGTGGAGTTCTTGTTTGCACCAAATTCTTCTGAATTAAAGCAGGAAACAACTTTGTATAAGTCATTGGAATTGGGTCAAATTGTACAGGCCTCTGGGCACGATTTTAATGATTCTGTTGATTTGTGCGTTGCTGGAAACACGGGTGATAACTCGGTGTTACTTGAACAACCGGAGCAGAATTAATCATTGGAGTTACATATGTCACATGTTGATTACGTTGAGTGTTCCTAGGAAGCCTTCTATGTTTCTCTTACGAGATAGCGTTAGCATCATGTTCCTTCTTCTTGGGTAGTCCATTCCTATACTTTTTGGAACTCTCAGCCGAACCATTTCCTTTCAATCGCCCTTCACGGACTCCTTCTTCCAATCTTAAACCCATGTTTACCATTTCACTAAAGTCACTAGGCGCACTTACAACCATCTTATCGTAATAGAACAGACTCAACATCTTCAAAAACAGCTTTGTCATTTCCTTTTCTTCCAACGGAGGACTAACCCGTGAAACAATCTCGCACCATCTCTGTGCGCATTCCTCGAAAGTTTCATTATCTTTTTAGGACATAGCACAAAGTTGATCCCTGTCCGGTACCATGTCGACATTATATTTGTACTGGCGAACAAAAGCCTCACCTAGGTCATTGAATGTTCGGATCTGAGTACTGTCAAGCACCATATATCATTTCAGAGTAGCACCAGTCAGACCTTCTTGAAAGTAGTGAATCAACAATTGATGGTTGTCAGTATGAGTCGACATCTTACGAGCGTCATTCACCAGATGGCTTAGAGGACAGGAGTTGCCTTTATATTTTTTAAAATCCAGAACTTTGAACTTATGCAGAATATTCACATTAGGAACTAGACACAAAGCATGATCATTCTTCCTAAACAGGTATTTCCCCCTCAAAGCTTGAATTTCTTTCTGCATAGCCTAAAATTGATCTTGAAACTTGTCCATTCTTTCATAAACACCAACAGTCTCACTCTGGTCAGCATGAAAGATAAGTTCTTCAACAGAAGGAACAACATGAACCACGGGAGGTGGTACTGACATCACTGGTTGAGCCATAGGAACTTCAACAGCAGGCTGATAGCCCTCAGGCACAAAGTTAAAAGGCATGCCCCAAGGAAAACCAGGAGGCATGTGGTACTGCAGAGCACTGACAGGAGCCACAAAGATGGGCGTCGAGACAATCTCGGAAATCATGGTCCTCTAAAGCGAAGTCTAAGAAGGAGGAGGAGATGGCTGATTCTAAGAAGCCAACAAAGTTTCCATCATGTCAGTAAGCCTCTCATAGCTATCCCTCAAGGTTGTCACCTCTTCACGGAGTTCACGATTCTCTTTTGTAGCTGCTTTTCATAGTATCCTTCTCTATCGCGAGTTGATCTACAATGCATTTCCAAACGTTGGAACTAGGAAGATGAGTAGATGATGAACTGTTAGAGGAAAATAAATCCTCTTGGTCCCTTGATCTCTTCACCGCATGTTGCTCGAGCAATTCTATCAATTCGTCCTTCTCCTTTAGCTTCTTCTGCAATTCTACTTTCTCAAGGTGTGAGGTGTGAAATTTGTCTTCCCAATCACCCCTCTCTTGCTTCATCCTATCCAAAGCCTCTTGCAACTCCTCTATGCCTTTAATAGTGGGCGGTTTGACCATTACTAAGGATATAGGTCTTTCATAAGCGTATGACTGTTGAAATTAGTATATTTCGTGTCGGGTTTTTGTTATCGTATCCACAGAGATTGTAAGATATCACTGTCGTTCAATGGTTGAATTAATCTTAACTTAATGTAACAATAGGGTTTTGGTTTTAATCAAGTTATCTTGCATACAAAGTAATTAATTGCGGAAAAAGTTATGTTTTGATTAATATGAGAAATATTGTCAAAGTTAGGTTTCAATGATCACTTTGCATGTATTTGCTCGGTCAACAATATTATAAACTCCTTTAGATGATAAATAATTTCACAAGGTCCTCTCAATGCGTTTCTCTCGAACACCCATTGTGAGTTTTGCCATTTTGATCCATTGTTTCTCTCGAACACAATCTATCAAAATGACAACTTTTTGGTTCAACCTTATGGTGAACAAAATCATTCGTTACTATCTCTAGCTAACAAACAAGTTTGGATGAAAACCTAGGTCAAGAATCGGTAAACATCTCTCGATCAAATACCAACACAAATAGTTTTAAATAGAAACAAAGTTTTCATCATATATTTACCGTTAAAGAGTTTACATATGAGGATCCTTACATTTACACACAAAGCTAGAAATCACCTACATCTAACCTTGACAAATGGATGACTTAGCTACTCATTTTCATGGTAGCTTGGTCGGCAAGTAAGGAAAGAAGGTTGATCAACATCCAAGTCGGATAATCGAAGTTGGATGGGAATCCACCTTCTTTTTGTGGAAGATGGTTGCTAGATGAAGAGAAATGGAAAACTAGGGCATAAAAGCTCCCAAAACAAAGCTGTAAAATATCTAGCAGAAAGTACAGAAAATGGAAAAAGTGGTAAAAATGAGGTCTGGTGCCCAAAAGTGGCACCTGCTACTTATAGACAAGTGCAGAACTGTCATGTTCGCTAGGCGAGCAGAATGGCTCGCCTAGCGAAGGTCAAATATGAGCACAAAAAGCCCCTGCGCCCAGAGCAAACAGGGCCTGCTGAACTGTCATGTTCGCCTAGCGAAGGGCACGCTTCAACCTTCGCCCCAGCGAGGTTGAGAGGTTTTGCTACTGGAATGCTCGCTGGGGACTCGCTAGAGCTTCGCCTAGCGAGTGAGTGCTAGCTGCGTTTTTCCCCAAAACAGAATGAACTCGCTACCACATTCGCCTTGAGCTCGCCTAGCGAATTAATTTGCTAATTTACTGGAGCTTTTCGCCTTGAGCTCGCCTAGCGAACCAAAGCTTCGCCACAGACTCGCCTAGCGAGCAGGCAGATGAAATGCTTGCTTTCTTTGGTTCCTTTGCCAATTCTTTTGTGTCTTTATTATCAATTAATTCATGCCTTTCCTGCACAATAACACACACATCAAAGGCACCAAGCTTGTTTATCAATGTAATGTATTCCATGTAAAACAAATGTGGTTTTGACCATTTTTAGCAAGGAAAAAGAGTGAAAGATGCCCACATATGATAGCTCAAATAAGCACTTTTGGGCATCTAACAACTCTCCCCAACTAGATTCTTGCTTGTCCTCAAGCAAAGTATGCCTCTTGAAGGACAAGAGGATTTGCTTTAAGAAACGGTTTCTCCGAAGTTGGATAAACGGCTCAAACACAAGCGAAATCAGCAAATACAAGTTCCCAACGGTTCGAATAAAATAATACCTAGGAACTAAAACTTAAATAGCAATGCAAAATATTTATCTATCTACAACAATACTATTCTGAATGAATCATCCTATCTCTCCTCTTCGAATAAGGAATGAAGATTTTGCGCGTTTGCAACCGCGGGACTAATCTCACTCACTAACAAATGATGAAGATATCAAATAGATTCATACAATGTCTAACAATTAAAAATGGTACTGTGGAAGCAAAAAGATCACTAAGGGCTTTTCGGTTGAAGCTTGGTTAGGTTAACAAACAAGGGTCATTTCTAAGGCCATTGAAACGAAAGTGCCGATGCAAAAGAGACATTCACAGTAATATTCACACTACTCGACTTTGTTTCATTTGTTTCTTATCTGAAACCTTCACAACACATATTCCACAACTCAATTTTTATTTTTTTTCTTCCAAGCAAGCATTCATTTTTATTCTTTTATTTTTGTTCTTTTCTTTCACATCATATATACAAACAGATGTTTCTTTTCTATATTTTCTATACATATATTTTTCTATGCTTGCTCGGTTTTTTCTTTTCTTTTTCAAGAGTTGTGGTATTTACCAATTCTTTTTCGTTCTCCCCAACTTATTTCTTCCACACCCTAAGTGAATGCTCTTAACTTTTTACGGCAAAAGAACAATAATCAAGATTTTTCGGGTTGTAAAAAAAAGATTTTTGAGATCTCGCTTTATTTCAAGCCGAGATTCAACTGTTTAGGCTCAAAGGGGTTAACAAATACTCTCTCTGCTCACAGGTAAGTTGTTTTTGGATGTAGTTGTGCTCGAAAGAAAACAAGTGCCTTGATCATTTCTAATTGCTTCCACAATTTCACAATAATAAAAGACAAAGCATGAATCACATGAATCAACAAAACTTATTAGAATCCAGCATTTAAGTGAACAATGGAGGTTTCCTCACAATTTGTGGTTTTAAGTTCTAGATGAAGCATTCATTCAATTATGTTGCAAAAAGACAATATTCAATTTACCAAAAAGAGTAAAGTTCCTAATGCATTCTAAAATTCTAGCCGACGGTAACCATGTACCTTAGCTTCATTCACTTGTTTATTCTTATCATTGCCATCCAAGCTCGGATGCACCTTCATTGGGTACTTCTTGAGGAGCAACCAATCTAGAAGGGTTTGCACTCAATCAACCAAAAATTTATTAAACACACAAAATTAAAAATAAAAATAAATAACATTACTGAAAATATAAATTTGTTCGTGGGGGACAAAACACCCCAATAGTACACACCATAGTCAAAATACAAAATCCGAAAATACAAAAAGAAATAACATAAAAACTGAAAACACACAAAAACTTAACCCACAAAGGGCTCAGGACTCCTCTTCGCAACCGGCCTCAGAACCGGTAGCCTCATCATCAACATCATCATCATCAGCAGCCTCAGCGTCCACCCCCTCACCATAGACTGGCCTGTCCACAGGCCAATTAGCGTTAAGCATAAACTGCTCACGCGCTAACAATGCTCGAGCACCGGAGGGGTCATTACCTTGCAGCTCCAACCTCTGCATACTGCTGTGCATATCAATCATAGCTCGTTGGGATGCTGCCATCCACTCAAAACTGTAGTCACAAACGGCCCGCAGGTACGGATCAAGTCCGGGAGAAGAAGCACTAGGACCATCAGCAGCCCGAGTACTTCCTGAGGCTGCACTGCCACCTGTAGTCTTAGCTCTACAGTACTTAGCCACATACCTATCATCTATAGGTGCCGGGATTCGAACCTGCCCACGAGACGGAAGTCTCACCCTAGCCTGAACACATAAGCTCATAATCAAACACGGGAAGGCCAAGGGGCAATTAACACGAGCCCCTGACTTAAGCCCGCTCTCAACCACGGTCTTCAGCTCATTGGCGATTATCCTCGCGACATCTATCTCGACATTTGTGAGGATGGAATGGACTAAATGTGCCACTGGGATCGGCACAGTAGAGGTGTGTGATTTGGGCTGGATGTTGGTCAAAACCAAGAGTAGTATCAGCTGAGCCATGGGAGTCATGTCCTCCCGGTGATATCTCACAGGAACCCCAGATGGGTTCGGCTCAACCGATTTCCCAGGTAAAAGCAGGTCGGCGGTAATGGCAGGGACATCTCTGTGAAGCCTGAGGTCGGTGTGGTACTGGTCTCTCTGATCAGCTCCCAGCTGGAGCGGTTCCCCTAGGATTTGGTTGATAGCATCCCGGTCAAATGGAATTGCACGCCCGGCAACTCTAGAAACCCAAGTGAAGGGTTCGTCGTCGTCGGGCAGTGCGTTAGCATAAAACTCCCGCACCGTAGCAATGTCGTAATGCTCTAAGGGACTTATCAACCTATCCCACTTCTTGGCGTCTATCAACCCGGCGAAAGTTCTGTAAGTGCCCTGTGGGTTGATCAGAAAACGCTTCTCAGGAAGTATTTTTCGCTTCTCCAGAGCGATGTATCTGGCGGCCTGTTTAGGGCCGACAAACTTGTCTTGGTCGAATTGAATAGGAACCGTTCGAGATATAGTTGATGCTCCCTTCCTTTTCTTACCAGCTCCAGATCTAGACTCCATCTGCAAAAGATACAAAGAAACAACACACACCAACACACAGATTAGCCATTAAAACATAATTCAAAATACTGTCATGTTCGCTGCTGCTTCGCCTAGCGAAGTTGCAGCGAACTTTCGCCCCAGGTCGCCTAGCGAGCTGCTAGCGAACCTTACGGGTTTTGGGATTTTCTGCATTTTCAAAGATGTTTTCCCCAATACCCGTACTCTAATGGTTCCCACACAGAACCTAATGATCTATCATGACAATGAATCGTTCTATGCTATTGGGGATTGCCTAATTGCATGCAAAACCTAAAGTAAAATTAAATCCCCAATATGAAAACCTAAATGTACAAACATTGCAAACTCCCAAAATAATACATGCAACCTCAAGGTCCCATACTACACTTATCCTATTTGCAATTCACATTTGGAAATTAAGAGTGCAAACAAAAAGAAACATGTAATAGGGCAAACCTTAGGTATACGGATTTGGAAAAGAGAAGTGGGGAGAGTTTGCAATCTACCGAAAGAAGCACGTGTTGTTGATAAAGATGCAAATGAGAGAGAGTTTGAAGCCAAGCACAAAATCCTCAGCAGAGCCGTTCAGACAAATTTTTGAAGGTAAGGGCAAAATGGCTCTGCTGAGATTTAAATAGTAAACAGTACTGCAGCGCTCGCTGCTGCCTCGCCTAGCGAGCAGGTAGCGAGCGTGCTCGCTACTGCCTCGCCTAGCGAGCTATAAGCGAGCATGACAGCAAGTGCAAAGGCAAATGCAGCACTTGCAAGTCATCCAGCAAGGGTTCAGCACAGTGTACTCAATACAACAGAAAACATAAAACAGGAAATACTTACAATGTTGGGGTGCCTCCCAACTAGCGCTTGTTTAACGTCGGCTAAGCTCGACGGTGCGATGCTCACAGAGGAGCATCGAGCGGCTGAGCACAACTCTCGCGATCCACATGACCGCCGAGATACACTTTCAATCGTTGGCCATTCACGGTCCAACTATCTTTCTCGTCCATGTCTTCAATGATAATGGCCCCGTACTCTTTTACTTCTTTCACCCGAAATGGCCCGGACCATTTCGATTTCAACTTTCCGGGAAACAACTTCAACCGGGAGTTGAACAATAGGACCAATTGTCCGGGCACAAATTCTTTGTTACGGATCTTCTTGTCGTGATACTTCTTTGCTTTTTCCTTGTACAACCAACTTGAGTGGTATGCGGCATTGCGCATCTCCTCCAACTCAAGAAGTTGTACTTTCCTTTTTTCACCGGCCGCCTCATTTTCAAAATTTAAAAACTTTAGGGCCCACAAGGCCTTGTGCTCCAATTCAACCGGCAAATGGCAAGTTTTACCAAATACCAATTGAAACGGAGTTAGGCCAATTGGAGCTTTAAAGGCCGTACGGTAGGCCCATAATGCTTCGTCCAATTTTTGGGACCACTCTTTTTTAGAATTGGACACGGTTTTTTCTAGGATTCTCTTAATCTCTCGATTAGAGACCTCCGCTTGCCCGTTAGCTTGAGGGTGGTACGGAGTTGTCACCCTATGCGACACACCATAATGTTTTAGAATTGTTTCCAAAGGTGCATTGCAAAAGTGTGACCCTCCGTCACTTATCAACACTCGGGGGGTTCCAAAACGGGAAAAGATGTTTTTCTTTAAAAAATTTATCACCGTTTTGGCATCCGCCCGAGGTGAGGCAATCGCCTCAACCCACTTAGAGACATAATCAACAGCAACAAGCATGTACTCATTCCCATAAGAGGGTGGGAAAGGTCCTACAAAATCTATGCCCCAACAATCGAACACTTCCACTTCTTGGATATTTTGGAGAGGCATCTCATCTCTCTTACCTATCCCACCACTTCTTTGGCAACTATCACAACTTTGCGCATGGGTATGTGCGTCTTTGAAAATAGTTGGCCAATAAAATCTCGATTGAAGAATTTTAGTGGCCGTTCTTACCCCATTATAATGTCCGCCATAAGGCGAGTTGTGACAATGCCAAAGGATGCTCTGGGCTTCATCACCAGTTACGCATCTCCTTAACAGGTTATCGCTACCCAACTTAAACAAGTATGGGTCATCCCAAACATAATACTTCGCATCCGAAAGGAACTTCCTCTTTTGGTTCGAAGTTAGGTCGGCAGGTACAAAACCACTAGCCTTGTGGTTTGCAAAGTCTGCAAACCACGGCCTAACTTGAACCTTAAACAATTTTTCATCAGGAAATTCTTCCCGGATTTCCTTTTCAGATGCGGTAACCTCGACATTCACCAAGCGGGATAAATGATCCGCTACCAAGTTTTCCGACCCCTTCTTGTCTTTGATTTCGACATCGAATTCTTGTAACAAGAGGATCCAACGGATGAGCCTTTGCTTCGAATCCGGCTTGGTTAGCAGATATTTAATCGCCGCATGGTCGGTGTACACAACGACTTTAGACCCTATAAGATAGGACCTAAACTTTTCTAGCGCATACACTATTGCGAGTAGTTCTTTTTCCGTTGTGGCATAATTTATTTGAGCCTCGTTAAGAACCTTACTCGCATAATGTATCGCATGAAAAGTTTTATCTTTTCTTTGGCCAAGTACCGCTCCAACGGCATAGTCACTCGCGTCACACATTAGTTCAAAATTTTCATTCCAATCGGGAGCGACTATTATTGGAGCGGTAACCAATTTTTCTTTTAAAACCTCGAAAGCTTGCAAACAATCTTCGGTGAAGAGAAATACCTGATCTTTGGCGAGCAAATTGCTCAAAGACTTAGCCACCTTTGAGAAGTCCTTGATGAAGCGCCGGTAGAACCCCGCGTGCCCCAAAAAGCTACGGATGCCCTTCACATTCACCGGAGGGGGTAATTTTTCAATTACTTCAACCTTAGCTCTATCCACTTCAAGCCCCCTTTTAGAGACTTTGTGGCCTAGCACGATCCCCTCGGTCACCATGAAGTGACACTTTTCCCAATTTAGCACCAAATTGGTCTTCACACACCTTTCCAACACCGTCTTCAAATTTGCCAAGCATAGACTAAACGTCCCACCAAACACCGAGAAGTCATCCATGAAGACTTCCATTGTTTTCTCTATTAGATCGGCAAAAATGGCTTGGACGCATCGTTGGAAGGTCGCCGGTGCATTGCACAGCCCAAAGGGCATTTTTCTGTATGCGAACACTCCAAACGGACACGTGAAAGCCGTCTTCTCATGATCAACCGGGTCAACCGCAATTTGGTTGTACCCGGAGTAGCCGTCCAAAAAACAGTAGTATTGTTGGCCCGATAGTCTTTCAAGCATTTGATCCATAAATGGGAGTGGAAAATGGTCCTTTCGAGTCGCGGTATTCAACCGTCTATAATCTATACACATTCTCCACCCCGTTGCAACTTTAGTCGGGATCAATTCGTCTTTGTCATTACGGATTACGGTCATTCCACCCTTCTTCGGAACCACGTGCACGGGGCTAACCCACGGACTATCCGAGATCGGGTAAATCATTCACGCATCCAAAAGCTTCACCACTTCCTTCCTTACAACCTCTTTCATCGTAGGATTTAAGCGGCGTTGTGGTTGAGCTACCGGCTTGAAATCCTCCTCCATCAAAATCTTGTGCATACAATAGGATGGACTAATTCCTTTTAGATCGGAAAGAGTCCAACCCATAGCTTCTTGATTGGTTTTTAGCACAATGATTAGACGGGCTTCTTCTTCTTTGGTCAAAAGGTTGCTTATGATGACCGGTTTTGCCTCGGTCTCATCTAAAAACACATATTTCAAAGTCGAAGGTAACTCTTTTAATTCAATTGGCGCTTTCTCGTCAATGACCTCCTTCTTCAAGTTTTCTTCCTCTACTTCCCACGGTTGTAGGTCTTCCAAACTATCAAGTTCCTTTAAGCATTCCTCAAGAGCTAGCTCCTCTTCAACAGTGAAAACCTCCAATGAGTCGTCGAGAGCTAACTCCATAGGAGATATCTCATGAATGTGCTTTGAAACTTCCATAATAGCGTCTTCAATCACATCGATGCGAAAGCTATCATTTCTATCCTTGGAATGCTTCATCGCCTCGAATAGATCAAAGGTGACTTCCTCATTTTGAACCCGCACCTTCATTAAACTGTCATCAACATCTATCATCATTCTTGCGGTCTTCATGAATGGTCGGCCCAATATGAGCGGAGCATCATCATCTTCCTCCATATCAATTACAATAAAATCCACCGGGAAAAAGAATTTGTCGACCTTCACCAACACATCTTGGGCTACGCCATGAGGATGGGTCGTCGACTTATCCGCCAATTGTAATGTCATTCGGATGGACTTAATCTCGATGTTGCCAAGCCTCTTGATAATTGACAAAGGTATAAGATTTATGCTCGACCCCAAGTCAATAAGTCCCTTCCCGACATACACGTCACCAATCTTAACCGGCAATGTAACTCTTCCCGGATCAACCTCTTTCTTCGTAAGCGTCCTTTGAATAATGGCACTACAGCTAGCATCAAGGACGATGGTCTCCGGTTCCGTATACCTCCGCTTTTTGGTTAGTATGTCCTTCATGAATTTGGCATACTTTGGCATTTGTTCCAAGGCTTCGGCAAACGGGATGTTGATTTGCAACTGTTTAAAAATATCCATGAACCGGGCGTAATGCCGTTCATTTTCCCTTTTTGAAGGAGCATGAGGGTAAGGAAGGTTTTGGATAGGAGTAGCGCTCACTACCTCCTTTCCCTTTGCAACTCTAGCACTCTTCCATCTAGGTTTCTTCACTACCTCCCTTATTACCTCATCACTTTTATTTTCCTCAATCCCCACACCTTTTTCTTTTTCAACTTCACCATTATTTTTATTCTTTTCAACTACTTCCTCATCACTCCACACTCCTACTTCACCATCAACATTTTCCTCCACTATTTCCTCCTCAATTTCTTTCTCTTTCTCTCTTTGTTCACTCTCAACTCTTTTTTCATTTTCACTACCCAACTCCCTCCCACTTCTCGTCATAATCGCCTTACAATGCTCCTTAGGATTTGTTTACGTATTAGCCGAAAAAGAAGGACCGTTTTGTTGTTCAGCGAGTTGCTTGGCAAGTTGCCCAACTTGGGTTTCAAGATTTTTTATGGCCGACTCATTACTCTTTTGATTGGCCATTGACATTTGCATGAATTGCGTCAATGTCTCTTCCAATTTAGAATTGACTACCGGCGGTTGTTGAGGTTGATACGGATTTTGGGGAGGGTTTTGACGGCTAGAAGAACCACCTCCATAACCTTGGTTATGATAATAGTTGCTTCTAGGTTGGAACCCTTGGTTCCCTTGGAATTGTTGTTGTTGTTGTTGTTGTTGTGGTTGATAAGGTTGTTGTTGTCTCGGTTGATAGTCCCGTTGATTGGCCATGTAGTTTACTTCGTCAAAACCGGGAGGTGGACAAAATCCGGTGTCATGTTCACCTTTACAAAGTTCACAACAAGCTATTTGTTTAGCTTTGGACGGTTCTCTTAACTCTTTGATTTGTTGCGTTAAGAGTTCCACTTGTTGTGAGATGAGCTTGTTTTGGGCAAGTATGGCATCATTCGTCCCTAACTCAAGCACTCCCGCCTTCTTCAAAGAATTTCCACGACTTTGACTTTGAAGATCATTCAAAGCCATACGGTTGATAATGTTTGTGGCTTCTTCGGCACTTTTTGACATCAACGAGCCACCCGAGGTGGCATCCAACAACGTCTTACAGTTTGGTTGAAGTCCATTTCTGAAGATATGGATTTGAGTTAATTCATCAAATCCATGCCCTTTGCATTTCCTAAGCATGGACTTGAATCTCTCCCACGCTTCATTCAAAGATTCACTGGTTCCTTGAGAAAACACCGAGATGGCCGTCTTTGATTCCATGAATCGGTTATGGGAGAAAAATCTTTCAATGAATTTCTCCTCTAACACGTTCCAGTCTGTCATTACGGCAGGTGTTTGATCGAGATACCAATCCTTTGCTTTACCGAGCAAAGCGTGGGGAAATAATCGTCTGAACAACGGAAGCTCCTGAGCCTGATCCACTCCGGCAGCCAATGCTATCTCATAAAATTTTGTGAGAAAAGCAAATGGGTCTTCATGGTCCATTCCGGTGAATGGACTCCCATATAATAAATTCAGAGTTCCCGTCTTCATCTCAGCTCGCCTTCCTGTTTGGTTGGCAAACTGAGCGGTGTTCCTTGGACTATTGATACATGGAGTAGAAATAGGTGGTGGTGGTTGTGGCTCCATGTTTGGTATGAATGGGTGTGGATTTGTGGTCGAAGAACTTTCCCCTTGCTCTTGGCGTTGTCTAGCCTGTTGCCTCCTACGTCTCGTTTTGCTATTGAGCCTCCTTGCGGTTCTCTCGATCTCAGGATCAAAAAGAAGTTCGTCCACAGGGATTTGCCCTCGCATAAAACGTAAGCTGCACACTAAACCAAACAAATTACAAGCACAAGTCAAAAATTCACAAGCTAAAACTTAAACAACCATTGCGATGCTCGCAATATCAATTTACAATCCCCGGCAACGGCGCCATTTTGTTGAAATTAGTATATTTCGTGTCGGGTTTTTGTTATCGTATCCACAGAGATTGTAAGATATCACTGCCGTTCAATGGTTGAATTAATCTTAACTTAATGTAACAATAGGGTTTTGGTTTTAATCAAGTTATCTTGCATACAAAGTAATTAATTGCGGAAAAAGTTATGTTTTGATTAATATGAGAAATATTGTCAAAGTTAGGTTTCAATGATCACTTTGCATGTATTTGCTCGGTCAACAATATTATAAACTCCTTTAGATGATAAATAATTTCACAAGGTCCTCTCAATGCATTTCTCTCGAACACCCATTGTGAGTTTTGCCATTTTGATCCATTATTTCTCTCGAACACAATCTATCAAAATGACAACTTTTTGGTTCAACCTTATGGTGAACAAAATCATTCGTTACTATCTCTAGCTAACAAACAAGTTTGGATGAAAACCTAGGTCAAGAATCGGTAAACATCTCTCGATCAAATACCAACACAAATAGTTTTAAATAGAAACAAAGTTTTCATCATATATTTACCGTTAAAGAGTTTACATATGAGGATCCTTACATTTACACACAAAGCTAGAAATCACCTACATCTAACCTTGACAAATGGATGACTTAGCTACTCATTTTCATGGTAGCTTGGTCGGCAAGTAAGGAAAGAAGGTTGATCAACATCCAAGTCGGATAATCGAAGTTGGATGGGAATCCACCTTCTTTTTGTGGAAGATGGTTGCTAGATGAAGAGAAATGGAAAACTAGGGCATAAAAGCTCCCAAAACAAAGCTGTAAAATATCTAGCAGAAAGTACAGAAAATGGAAAAAGTGGTAAAAATGAGGTCTGGTGCCCAAAAGTGGCACCTGCTACTTATAGACAAGTGCAGAACTGTCATGTTCGCTAGGCGAGCAGAATGGCTCGCCTAGCGAAGGTCAAATATGAGCACAAAAAGCCCCTGCGCCCAGAGCAAACAGGGCCTGCTGAACTGTCATGTTCGCCTAGCGAACATACCTTCGCCTAGCGAAGGGCACGCTTCAACCTTCGCCCCAGCGAGGTTGAGAGGTTTTGCTACTGGAATGCTCGCTGGGGACTCGCTAGAGCTTCGCCTAGCGAGTGAGTGCTAGCTGCGTTTTTCCCCAAAACAGAATGAACTCGCTACCACATTCGCCTTGAGCTCGCCTAGCGAATTAATTTGCTAATTTACTGGAGCTTTTCGCCTTGAGCTCGCCTAGCGAACCAAAGCTTCGCCACAGACTCGCCTAGCGAGCAGGCAGATGAAATGCTTGCTTTCTTTGGTTCCTTTGCCAATTCTTTTGTGTCTTTATTATCAATTAATTCATGCCTTTCCTGCACAATAACACACACATCAAAGGCACCAAGCTTGTTTATCAATGTAATGCATTCCATGTAAAACAAATGTGGTTTTGACCATTTTTAGCAAGGAAAAAGAGTGAAAGATGCCCACATATGATAGCTCAAATAAGCACTTTTGGGTATCTAACAATGACATCTTAAATTCTTTTACTCTCTTCTTTACCCAATTAGTGTAAGGCTCCAAAGCTATACAATTCTTCAATCCAAACTCATTTTTTCCTTTCCTATGAACATTGTGCCAAGTACGTATCATCCTAGCTTTCAACCCTCGATTGTCTTTCCCTTCTTAGAAAGATGAACCTTCTAATAAAGTGTTATTAGGTTTGTCTTTCATAGTGAACCCAAGTTGACGTCTTTCCAAAGTCGGATTGTAGTTGATCCCTCATTGTGTACCAAGAAGAGGTACCTTAGAGAACTCCCCACAACTATCAATAATCTCAACTTCTTCGTAAGCAGAAGAATACCAAGCTATGTCATAATTGGTGATAGACATAAGTCTTTGAGACCACCTTAAATAATCCTTGTTTTTTGTGAAAATAGGAGACAGTGGCAAGCATGAAATAAACCACTTGTACAGTAAAGGCGCACAACAGACAATAGTTCCACCCCCTTTAGAATTCCTATGATGAATGGAGAAATAAGTGTCACCGAGCAAAGTTGGAACCGGATTCCTGATCAAGAAGATCCTCATAGCATTAACATCAACGAAGTTGTCAATGTTAGGAAACAAGATCAAACCGTAGATAAGTAAGGCAAGAATAGCCTCAAAGGCCACCATGCTACCATCATTAGCAAAAGAAAAGGCTTTCTCAATAAAAAAATTCAAAGTCAGTCCTCTCATACCTCCTTTGATAGTGAGATTGGCCTATATGTCAGGCTTCCTTAGGTGAATGGCTTCAACAGTAATTTAGGATTCCAGGATTCCTTCCACCCCATTAAAAGGAACTTTATCATAAACTAGCATGCCCAAAAGATGAGCATACTCCTCCATGGTAGGAAACAACTAATAATCAGGGAAAGTGAAGCACTGGTAAATAGGATCATATAACTGAACCAAAGTACAGAGAAGACCATCCTCAACATCAATAGGTAGGATAGATAGAAGTCTACCAAAACGGTCTCTGAAACTTTTAGGATCATCCACAAAATATGCTAGCTTCCTTAATTCCATAAGATCGGGATATATGAAATTGTATTTCCGAGTATTCCTCCTTCCAATATCCATGATCAAAAATATGTGATGTTTGCAACAAGAGTCTCTAAGTTTCTTGAAAATTGAGAAAAAATCTTATGAATGCCATGGGTGCATGATGCAACAACCACAAACAAGATCACACATAGCACACAAATAAGGTCCAAAGGTTCTTAGTCACGTATTTCTTCAAAGAGATTCCATCCATATTCCATCTCATATTTCTATATGTCATATTCAAATTTGCATTCACATTTTTTCATTCACATTGGAAAGCTTCCATTCATTCATACGCATACTCATTCATGTTTCAGCTATTTCATTCATTTTTATCACATACATCCACTCACAACCTTCATTTTCATGGCAAGCGATTAATTCATAACCTTAAAACATCACCACATGAATACATGAAGTCTCTAAAATATGAAGAAAGATTTTTTTTAACTTACTACGAGAAACACCAATTTTTCATTCACATCAATGTCATATTCATTAAAAATCAATAGCTTGTCCAAAACATACATGATTTACAAAGGTGGCACTTAAGTTTTAATTACAAGGAGTAAATTTCCAACTCCGCTCTCAATGCTATCAACACCTCCATGGCTAGTAGATTGCGTGGACTTCTTAGAAGTTGGGAAGATAACCCTGATTTCGGTTTTGTCATGGTAAAGGGCAGTGGCCAGATATTTGCAGCTGGTGGAGATATTGTTGCGCTTCATCGCTTATTAAAAGAAGGGAACATGGAAGCTTACAAAGATTTTTTTAGAATAATATATGGTTTTATGTACCTTCTAGGTACATAGTTGAAGCCACATGTAGCTCTTCTGAATGGAATTACCTGGGGTGGTGGTGCAGGAATTTCAATCCCTGGAACATCCCGAGTTGCAACAGACAAAACTGTTTTTGCTACCCCTGAAGTTCTTATTGGTTTCCATCCCGAGGCTGCAACATCTTTGTTACCTTTCACGTCTACCTGGTCCACTTAGGAGAGTACTTGGCTCTGACAGGGGAGAAGCTCAACGGAGTAGAGATGGTTTCCTGTGGGCTTGCTACGCATTATTCACTAATTGCGAGGCTTTCACTAATTGAAGAACAGTTGGGGAAATTGGTTACTGATGACCCATCTGTCATAGAAAACACTTTAGAACAGTATGGTGGTTTTGCATATCCAGACAACAATAATGTACTATAAAGGCTTGAAGTTGTAGATAAATTCATTTACCAATTGGGGGACTTTGTAAGAAGGATCATTCTGCTATTCGTGCGGACCCCTCAATCAAGAAGTCTGAGAATCAGCAACCAAAATAGTGTCCAAAGTCCTTTGAATATCCAGTTTACAGGGTCCTGCAGCAAGTCCATATCAGAAGCATTCCCAACAGTCTCTATCACATCATTCTTTTACCTCTATGTTGTATGTACCAGATATGCTGCAATTGGCGGTAATACACCAGGAAATCTGTTAACCAGATTCAGAATCTCATGTTTCTAGTGGCTAGTGGTCTTCGCTAATGCTTGCATTATGGTTCACCAAGCTGATTCATACCAGTAGTGCCAATCCTACAAGAAATTTCAAAAATATAGCATTAGTAAGTTAGGCCAAATTCACAGCAGTATTTTATTTTACTAACAATTTAGAAACATAGAGGAAAACCATCAATCACATGACAGCTCTATGCGATGAGAACAATTTATATGCACATCGAAGGCACTGATCCTTGTTTTCTAAGATTGGAGCATGTCTTCAAATGTTAAATGTTGAAGCATGGTAGCTAAAAAAAAGCATTCCTTTGACAGTGGAGTAGTCGGCTACGCCCCCTCATGATTATTTACTTGCTGGATGCCATGTTGGAACGGTTGCCCTATGGAAATTCTCTACAAATTCTTCGTCTAAATGTGATGATACAAGGCGTCTACTTTGTTTCGGACTTGAAGGCCTTAAGTTTTGGGACCTACGTAATCCATTTCATCCTCTAAGGCAACCTTCATCTTCATCCATTGGTCGCCATACTTGATGAGGTGCAGTAAAAGCAGTTTTGTCCGGCTCTAGTACCTGAAAAAATAATGAAGATAACACCGATGTCAATGCGCACTTTGCAACAGTACATGGAAATTTGCCAAAGGGAGATTAAAAAAAACAGCAAAGCATGGTTGCTGTTGTCGCTTGCTATTCCTCTTCCCACATTCTTATTCTCATCATCACACACTTTCAATTTTTGAATACTCAAAGTTAAAGCCAATGCCACACTTATCACAAACTCCGGTCATACAACCCTCAAGGAGAGTCTCCGATTTGAATATGGACATCAGCCTTCAATACCACCCACCCAACAAATTGCACAAAACTAACATGTTAAGCCTCAAAGTCATTTCAGAAGACAATTTCTCCACCATCAATAATTACAGCAACCTTCCTCTTTCAGGCATAGGGGGTTACAGGTCATCAAAGTGTTCAGGAACTTGGTTATAAACAGACGTCATTTGTTTCTGTTGGTGATCCTGGACGTTATTCACAGGGTATTAATATGTGCAAGAGCTGATATGGATACTCCAGCAGCTGCTACAGGTTCTCTTGTCTAGGTTCAACCCCCTAGCATAGTACCCTTGGTGGCCCTTGTATCAAGCAGCTTACCACCCAAGGCCACCGGTTGCACCGACAAAATCTCGTATTGAAACCCGTAAAACTACCAGATGAACCACATGCGGGAACTGAAATGTCTGATGTTGAAGGACTTGGGGGCAACCAACCTGGACCTTCTAGTGACACAAAAACCCTGCAACAAATCCATAATGAAATCACAGCAGCATCAACCAAATCATGATCGAAAAAGGCTTTGTAATAATTGATGTTTTATTTGAAACTCTTACCAAAAGTTCTTGCCGGTAGTAGAAGGAACAGGGATCAGATCATTGGAGAGGGGAAAACTTTGCTTGAACTTGTTGATTATATTTCAGCTGTGAATTCAAAGTTCAGTGAAGCGACAATGCAGTGACATCAATAATTGATGGCTTGAAGAAGTTGTATGTAGAGCGGCTAAAACCGTTGGAGGTTACTGATCGATTCAATGATTTTGTATCTCCCTTATTGACCAACAATAATTTTGATGCTAAGCCAATGGTCATGCTTCTCGGTCAATATTCCACAGGGAAAGCAAGCATTGCATTGCTTTTTAGTCAATTCGTTGAATCCTATCAAACCGTTACACGATCCACGTCGAAGCCACTGCGACACAAACACACAAAATCAGTTAGTTCTAAAACAAACTTTTCAGCCAAGTAAATTACAGTGGTGAAAGTTTTTCTTACCAACAGTAGAGTTTTCAAAATGAAGAGAATTGAGAGGGGGACCACAAGTTGGATATGGACAAAATTCAAAACCTCTCCACTGCACAGCAGACCTCCACTACTCTGAGGAAACACAGCAACACAGCAGAGAGGAGATGAGAGATATATAAGAGAGGCCACTGTTCATTTTGGAGAGGGGCTGAAAAAAACCTAATTTCTAGAGGAGAGAGCGACTACTGTTGAAATTTCTCTTAAGAAAACCCTAGAAAAATAAGTTCTCGACGGAAAGAAGGCAAAACAGCGGAAGATTAACAAGGCCTTTATCCAAGTGTAGCACGGAGCAAGCTCACGCAGACGACGACGTTACCTTCCCTTCGACCGTGTGATCTCGTCGTAACAGGTAAACTTTCCTTCTCGAATCATGTTGTTGCTTTGTTTATTCGATCTCGACCAGTAGCAATTCGATCCGGTCCCTAGGATGAGAAAAGGGTCGGTGTTTATGTTCATCGCGGTTTGTTTCGAGCTGCAGACTCATCATCTTTGTTTGTAGCGTGGTCGATTTTGTTTGATTTTCATTTACTAGAAAAAAATTGCTTTGGGAAGAAGGTCGTTTGGTTTGACGTTGTTATTCTCATTTTCTCGTTTTATTTTTATGAGCTGGGATTACTTAATGACGGGTATTATGGGTTTGTTTCTAAAGCCAAAATCCAGTGGACCATATTTTCCTTTTATTGTTTTTTTTTCGGTTAGTTGGTTTCCACCCTTATTTTGTTATTTGTTGGTCCTAAGTCTAGCAACAGGAAACTTGTGGCCTAGTGGAGATGGAGATTAACTCACCTCCTCTTTGGTCCTGTGTTCGACACCCATGTGTATGGTCTTGGTTTTTCAACATTTTTGATTTTCTCATATTTCTTTAATTCTCACATTTGATTATATGGTCTTACTACTTAACTAACATGTTTCTATTGTTTATTCATTTTTATAATTTTATTTTTAACATAACTTAGGTGATTATTCTTTCTTTGGGATTTATGTGAATTATTTATTTTTATGTGTGAGATATGTTTCAATCATGATAAATCATCTCAACTTCATTGATAAAAAAAAACATTAAAAAGAGAAATAATGAAAAATATCACTTAATTCTCGATTCAACGTCGAGCCCATTTCCATACCCTTGTAAGTCGATTGCTTTTAAGCATCGCCATCAACCTCACATGGCTTACTCTTGGACCTTCTTACAATGAGCTTTTAAGCAATACCAACTTAATTTTCAATAAATTAATTTCGTTTTATTTAATTTTAAACCATTTTCATAAAATTAGAAGAAGAAGATTACCTGGATGGAATGTTCAGTCGTAATCCCGAATACTAGGCTCAAGCTGTAAGAGCTTGCAAGCCGTTAATATTCGTCTTCTCTTTAAACACTCAAATATTCAAATCATTTTCTAAATAAAACATGAAGAAAAAGATTATCCTGGAGGGAATATCCAGTCATAATCCCGAATATTAGGCTCAAGCTGTAAGAGCTTGCAAGTCGTTGATATTCGTCTTCTCTTTCACACTCCAAAATTCAAAACCTCTTCTTAATAAGTTGGAAGAAAAAGATTACCTGGAGGGAATATCCAGTCGTAATCCCGAATATTAGGCTCAAGTTGTAAGAGCTTGCAAGCCATAAATATTCGTCTTCCCTCCGAAACATTCATAAATATTCGAATCATTTTCTTAACAAATATTGGAAAGAAACAGACCGCCTGGGTGGAATGTCCAGACGTAGTCCCGAGTACTAGACCCAAGCTATAAGAGCTTGCAAGTCATAAGTGTTCGTCTTTCAAACTCCAAAACACCTAATCTTTATTAAACACTTTTTTCAAATAAGATGGAAATGGAACGTGGTGTATACCGCGCACTCCTGAGACTAGGATTCGAGATGTATATCTCGCTCACCCAAGTTCTCGCCATCATTTAAAACACATCAAACCAATCAATTTCTTTTTTCTCGCCGCCGTGCGATTGACTCTTAAACCCTTTTCACAAACGAAAGGTACTTTGTTTCAAAACAATGCAAGGCAATGTTTTTCCACCTGTTTTGGGTAGTCCAACAATGTTTTCGTCGATTTGACACAAAGTAGCTTTCGCTAAAATCGACCAACAAACAAACATTTTTCTACCCAGAACTACGTAAGCCTTGATTTCTCTATTGAGATACGTAGGAGCAGGATTTGTAAATCTTGTCAGGCCCACTAATAAACAACTTAGGTTTAGTCCTTCGTTAAAAAATCCAAAAAACATCTATTCTCATCCTTTCTTTCTTTCCCACCTAATAATTCGAAAAGCCTAACATTTCAACTAACACTAATGCACACAACTAACCTAATGGTTCTCGTTGAGTACAACAGACGTGAGGGGTGCTAATACCTTCCCCTTGCGTAATCGACTCCCGAACCCTGATATTGGTTGCGATGGCCATATCTTATCCTTTCTTTTAGGGGTTTTATCGATATTTTCCCTTTCCCATTTTGGGAATAAATAAAGTTCGGTGGCGACTCTATTCAGTCCATCATTGCGAGCGTGCGATCGCGCTTCGCTTTGAAGTCGTATCCCCATTTTTTCGAGGTGCGACAGATGGCGACTCTGCTGGGGATATGGCATCCCTAAGTGAGTCAAGCCTAGTTAGGTCGTTTGTGTGCCTTTGTTTGTTTACCTATGTGGCTTTTCTTTATTGTTTTTACTATCTCTATTGTCATATTGATATGAATCTGTTGTATTGGTTCGATTATGGTTTGGTACTTGGATACTCTGATTGCAAACCTTGTGGGAAAGACTTTTTACCCGAGTCTCGAGTAAAAACATAAGATAGGACGAGGTTGAGTAGTGCGGGTCCGCGAGATGTATTTCTCGTTGGGTCGGTACGAGAACCTTACTTAGAGTAGATTCTTGAGAGGATGTTGTCGCTCGGCAAGTAAGTTGCCGTAAGCTTCAATATTTTCTTTAGGATCCATGACTCTGAGAACCATTTGTAGAACCTTAGTTCTTTGCCCAACTAGGAAAGATGGTTGCGTAGTGTGGGTCTGCGAGATGTATTTCTCGTTGGATCGATGCGAGAACCTCACTTAGAGTAGATTCTTTAGATGGAGTTGATGCCCGGCAAGTAAGTTGCCGCAGGTAGCAAACAGTCTAATGGATCCATGACTCTAGGAACTTTTAAAAAAAAAAAACTTAGACCATACCTGGTGAGAACCATGTTCTATACAAAGCAATCAGACTTATCCATGCCTTAAGCCTATTAAACCTATGCAAAAAAAATGCATTACATTCATACATTGCATCAACATCACAAAAAGCAAGCTCTTAGTTGTCTCTTATTTATTTCAGGAATTGAGAACTTGAAATTGACAACTTCAATAAGACACACTTTCACACTTAAGTACAAGGAACCTAGGTTGGATAGTCTGAAGGGTTTGATCTCTGATTTGTCTCTCAGCAGACGTGATGAGTTTGGAAAAAACTATGGGAAAATTTTGAGCCTTCTAAATAAGATAGTTGACTATGGAATTATCGGCTCTCTGGCACAATATTATGATCCACCTCTACGCTGTTTCACCTTCGCTGATTTCCAGCTAGCTCCTACTTTGGAAGAAGTTGAGAGGATCGTGGGACTCAAGTTGAAAGATTTTAATCCGTTTCCAAAGCTCGAAGAAGATATGGGCCCAAAGAAGATAGCTTCGGCCCTAAGTATCAATGTCCCGACTGTTCGAGACAATTGGGCTGAAAAAGGGGGATGCAAAGGTTTTGCCGCGATGTTTTTGGAGGATTTAGCTCTAAAGTTCAAGAAAAGTGGAAATTGGAATGCATTCTATGCTGTGGTGGCTTTATTGATCCATGGGATTGTGTTATTCCCAAATGTTGAAAAATTTGTGGATCAAGTGGCCATAGAAGTCTTTCTCTCTGGCAATCCAGTACCATTTCTCTTAGCTGATATTTACTATGCCCTCCACGCTCGACATGAAAAGAGGGGTGGAATGTTGTTGTGTTGTGCTCCTTTGCTTTACACTTGGTTCATGCAACACATGCCCGAAGAAGGTCCTTTTGTGGCAAAAGAACTTAAGTCTCCTCAGAAATTAGCTTCTCTCACCGCAAGTTCCATCAGATGGTATATCCGAGAGTGGGAAACCCCAAACATTATAGTCAGTTGTGGGGAATTTCCTAATGTACCGTTGTTGGGCACCAAGGGTTGCATCAACTATAATCCTATGTTATCTCGATTACAACACGGTTACTCCATGGATGGTCCTCCTGACGCAAAGGACTTACAGCCATTTGTGCTCTCTGACATCCAAGCAAGCAATCCTGATGTAAGAGCGGTACGAAAGGCCTCGTTAAAGGTTGTAAGAAAGGGTAAAGAGTTTGGAAAGAGAAACATTCTTGCCAAAGAACCTTACACGCAATGGGTGAAAGAAAGAGTTGAGAAAATCCAGTTGCCATATATCTTAAAGGCTCCAGCTTTTCCTAAAACTCCTGAGCCCGAGCCCATACTCCCTGAGGACATGGAGAAACTCGCTACTAAGGTTAAAGAGCTCGAATTGGAGAATACTGAATTGCGAACTCAGATGAACCGAGTTATCTTGGAAAATCAGAATTTGAAAGAGGAACGTAAAGGAAAAGCCCAAGAACTTGAGGATAGCAACAAGAGAGCTAGGCTATTGGAAGACCAGAAATATGATCTTGATCATATCCTATTAGGTTCCACATCAGTGATCCGAACCAGGAAGGAAGAGCTCAAGAAAGCTGAGTATAGGATTTATGAGTTAGGGAGACTGTTGGATAAATCTCTTATGGATAAAAAAGAAATTAAGCTCGACTTTGAGGCACAAATCCGTGACTTGAGGGACGCTCTAAAGAAATGCGAGGAAAAATTGTCTCGCGAGATACTCCAAAAGGAAGAAGCTGAAAGAAACTGTCACCATCTCAGGTACCAGTTGGAAGAAGCTACTAGGAGGTTTGTAGTTTTGGAGAGCCAAGAAGGTGATACAGCCTACTTACTCCTGAAGAATGATTGTGTGTACTGGAAGAGGTTGTATAGAGAGGCTAGAGCAACCCTAGATGAAGATCAAAAGGTTATCCAAAAACTCCAAGAGCTCTATGTTGAATGGAATGGCAAGTTCCGCAACTTGGCTAGGTTTGTTAACCTCAACATGTTGGAACTCCTAGAAAAACTCCAGGAAGCGGATTGGTGTATGTGTCCAGAAAACACGCCTCCTCAAGTTTTCAACTTCGTCAAGTTTATCAAGAAAATGATGAATGAGCTCACCACAGATCTAGCTACGATCATAAGAGCTGAGACAGAACTTAAGTTTACTTGTACTTGAATTTGAATTGTTGGTGTTTAAATCTTTTTGTATTCGAATCATGTGTACTTGAAGCTAAATCCTTTTGTATTCGAATTCGATTTTAATTAATGAAAGTTGCCATTTTGGGTCTCAATTATTACATGATGTTCTTATATCCTAACATTGCTTGAATAAATAATAAAGATAACTAAGAGTTTTGCAAACAAATGCATCCATACATGCATTCATACATTTTCAAAAAAAAAAAAAAAGAGTCTCACTCCGCCCTTTCTTCCACCAGTTTCACGCTGAATTTTCAACACCAGTATAATACTCGCGCCAGAGCAAGACAGAGAATGGCTGAACAAGAACAAGAGAGCGCCCGAGTTAGAGCTGAACTAGACGAAATCAAAGGAGGCATGTCCCAGATGCGAGAGATGCTGCAAGCTTTAACCTTCAGGTTTGAGATTCCACAAGCGACCGTGATTTCAGAGACCACGGGCCCAGCAGTAGAAGTCCCACCTCAGAGGACGTTACCCTCAACCCTTCCTCCATATGGGCTACCTTATGACTTCGTCCCCCGAGCGGAGGTGGTGCACGAAATGGGGCAATCTGTCCAACAAGCCGTGCCATTACCGGTTTACACCGACGCACGTCCAGTCATCCATATTGTGGTTCCACCAGTCGCCTATGCTAGGCATGTTCCTCATTATGAAGATCAAAACCACATGTATCAGACTGTTGACTCAACTGTTGCTGGTGACGAAGTAAGGTTTGAGGACTTCAGGGAGGTAAAGGAGAACATGCAGCTCCTTGAGAAGAAATTTCGAGATTTAGAAGGAGACCATGTCTTTGGATCTGCTGCCAAAGAAATGTGCCTTGTGTCCGGTTTGGTGATTCCAGCAAAATTCAAAACTCCGGACTTCGACAAATACAAGGGGCATACTTGTCCAAAGAGCCATCTCATCATGTATTATCGAAAAATGGCTGCACACGTGGAGGACGACAAGTTGATGATCACTGCTTTCAAGACAGCTTGAGTGGAGCTCCTTCCAAATGGTATCTAAGTCTGGATCAGAATAGGATCAGGTGTTTCCAAGACCTGTCAGACGCGTTCATAAAACATTACAAATGCAATATAGACATGGCGCCTGACAGAAGACAGTTACAGAGCATGTTTTAGCATGACAAGGAGTCCTTCAAAGAGTACGCTCAAAGATGGAGGGAACTGGCTTCTCAGGTTGAACCACCTCTTGCTGAAAAAGAATTGGCTGAATTGTTTATCGACACTGTCCAACCCCAATTCTACGAGAAGATGGTTGGAAGTGCTTCTTTGGGATTCTCCGAGCTTGTTGCTATAGGGGCTCGTGTTGAATATGGTGTAAGGAATGGAAAGCTGGCGGCTGTAGCTGGAACTTCAAACGCTAATCAAAAGAAATTCTCTGGAGGGTTTCCCAGAAGGAAGGAAGGGGAAACAAATGCTGTGACTGTTGGTCAGGGAAGAGCTCCTCTAAGAAGGAGACCACAACAGTACCCACCTCAGCAATATGTTCAACAACCAGTTCCCTATCAACAACCCATGTATCCCGTCCAGTATGCTCCGCAACCATATGTGGCTGCCGTGACGCCTGCATTCAGTCAACAACCTGCTCAGGCTTATCAAGCGCCTCCAGCTTATCGACCAGCTCCAGTTCAACGTGTTGCGGCTCCGCCAGCTTATCAACAAGCACCAACAGCTCCTGTTTATCAACAACCGAGAGCTCAAGCGCCGAGGCAAAATGCTCAGAACCAGAATAGGAGGCAAGGGGAGAGGGCGACCTTCAATCCAATCCCAATGTCATACACTGAGCTTTATCCCTCCTTGTTGCAAAAGGGTTTGGTGGTTCCCAGACCTATGGGACCTCCACCTGATCGTCTTCCTTCATGGTACAACCCTAATGCACACTGTCCTTTCCATGAAGGTGCCCCCAGGCATGACCTAGAGGGTTGCTACGCTCTGAAGCATAGGGTCCGTGAATTGATTGAGAGCAAGGTCTTGTCTTTTAAGGACATGGGACCGAATGTGAAGAACAATCCTCTTCCTCCCCATGGAGATCCCGCGGTAAATGCCATTGAAGATGCCTCTGCTGGTGTTACGGTTGATAAGGTGGATGATGTGAAGACTCCTTTGGTAGCATTCCATGCCCGATTGGTGGAAGCTGGCCTGATTAATGTAAATTATGAAAATTGTGAAGAGTGTGCCACACATCCAAAAGGGTGTCAGATGGTACGAGACAATATTCAAGGCTTGATGGATGAAGGAATGCTTCAAATATCCAGTGCTGTGAAGAACGAGGATGTGTTGGTGATTGAACCTTGTTTCAATTTACCTGAACCAGTTGAAATCCTATATTATAATGGTGGAGTGGTCCCGGTGAACAGTAAGCCGTCGCCTGTTGAGATATGTATGCCCACGCCTTTTCCCTACGAGAGCACCAAGGTTGTGCCTTGGAAATATGAGATTACCGTTGTGGATAAGGTTGTTGAAGGAAGTTCAGACGCTGAGGTGACAGAAGCTGTAAGTGAAGACGTCACAAATATTGCAGGAATGAGCAGAATGACCCGTAGTGGTCGAATCTATACGCCTGAATTCAATATGACTCCTCAAGGGCCAAATAAGGAATCAACGGTTGCAGCTCCCACTAAAGAACCCGAAGTGGTCCAATCCGAAGATGTTGTTGAATTCTTGAAGTTGATCAAGAAAAGTGACTACAAGGTTGTGGACCAGTTGCATCAAACACCGTCTAAGATCTCTATTTTATCTTTGTTATTGAACTCCCAAGCCCATAGGAAGGCTTTGTTGAAGGTGCTTGCTCAAGCTCATGTAACGCAAAGCATAACAGTTGACCAATTTGATGGAGTAGTTGCAAATATCACAGCTTGCAATACTTTGAGCTTCAGTGGAGAGGAATTACCTGAGGATGGACAAAATCATAATCGTGCCCTCCATATCTCGGTAAAATGCAAAGATGATGCTTTGGCAAGAGTGTTAGTTGATACCGGATCTTCTCTGAATGTTATGCCAAAGAGAACACTCGCCAAGTTATCTTATCAAGGACCAGCTATGAAGCCTAGTGCCTTGGTAGTGAAAGCTTTTGATGGTTCCAGGAGAACCGTGATTGGAGAGGTTGAATTGCCCATATTGATTGGCCCTCATGTATTCCCGATTAATTTCCAAGTCATGGATATTAATCCAGCATATAGCTGCTTATTGGGGCGTCCCTGGATTCATGCTGCAGGGGCAGTTACCTCCACCTTACACCAAAAGATGAAGTTTGTGGTGGACAATCAACTAATCATCATTTCTGGAGAAGAAGACTTTATGGTCAGTCACCTTTCATCCTTCAGATATATTGAGGCCGATGAGGACGCTTTGGAAACTTCTTTCCAAGCTCTTGAAATAGCCAATGCCACTTTTGTGGAAATGAAGGACCCTGTTGGGAAAGCTTGTTCATCTTTCGTGTCTCTGAAAAGCGCAAAGTCTAGTATTGAAGGAGGAAACCCTGAAGGTTGGGGTCAACTTATTGATATTCGTGAGAAGCATGATCGCTTTGGTCTGGGATATGTGCCTTCCGCTGCGAAAGGAGCCCGAGTCCCTACAAAGGACAGCACCCGAAGCATCCAGGAAGTATTCCTTAGCACAGGATTCATTCATGGAGATCAAGTCAATGCAATTGAAGATAGCACCGCGGACGAAGATGAGCCATGTTTGGTTTACCGGTGTGAGACAGCTTTGAACAACTGGAAGGCGGTTGAGATCCCCGAAATTTTTCCTTTGTCAAAGTAATAATTGTTGTATTTTTCCTTTCAAATCCTTAGCTCTGCCCAAGGCTAATGGATCATGTTGTAGGGCCCCTTTTCATTTTCAAATAATCATTATCAACGAATGAAATGCATTTTGTTAAATTCTTCTTGTTCATTTATTTTGCTTTCTCTTAAGAAAATGGCAATCTTTTCAAAAACAAAAAACTCTTCATTTATGCATCTTTTATTTTTACTTTTCTAAAAATCAATCATTCAAACATGCAGAATAAACGATAACCCCGTTGAATCCAATGACTTTACTACCTCTCATAACTTTGACTCCCCTATCTACCAAGCGGAAGAGGAGGGTGAAGAAGATTGTTACATCCCCGACGAACTGGCAAGGCTGCTCGAGCACGAGTCCAAAGCCCTTCAGCCACATGAAGAACCGGTGGAAACAATCAACCTTGGCACAGAGGAAGAGAAGAAAGAAGTCAAAATCGGCACCACACTTGAAGCAAGCGTCAAAGAGAGATTGGTCAAGCTGCTACAAGAATATGTGGATGTATTTGCGTGGTCATACCAGGATATGCCAGGTCTAGACACCGACATTGTAGAGCACAAGCTCCCGCTTCAGCCAGAATGCCCGCCAGTAAAACAAAAACTCCGAAGAACAAGACCAGATATGGCTCTGAAGATTCGTGAAGAAGCCAAACGGCAATTTGACGTTGGTTTTCTCGCAGTGGCGAAGTACCCACAATGGGTAGCTAACATTGTACCTGTGCCCAAAAAGGATGGAAAGGTGAGGATGTGCGTTAACTATAGGGATCTGAACAGAGCTAGTCCAAAAGACGATTTCCCCCTACCACACATTGATACTCTGGTAGATAACACTGCAAGATTTGCTGTCTTCTCCTTTATGGACGGTTTTTCGGGATACAATCAAATCAAGATGGCTCCAGATGACATGGAGAAGACCACTTTTATTACCCCTTGGGGCACGTTTTGCTACAAGGTAATGCCTTTCGGTCTCAAAAACACTGGGGAAACTTACCAAAGAGCTATGGTCACTCTTTTCCATGATATGATGCACAAGGAGATAGAGGTTTATGTTAACGACATGATCGCTAAATCTCAGAATGAAGAAGATCATATGAACCATCTGAAGAAGCTGTTTGAACGCCTCAGAAAGTTTAGATTACGATTAAACCCTGCAAAATGCACATTCGGTGTTCGTTCAGGAAAGTTGCTTGGTTTCATCGTTAGTCAACGAGGAATTGAGGTAGATCCTGACAAGGTCCGAGCTATACAAGAAATGCCTGCTCCACGCACCGAGCGAGAAGTCAGAGGTTTCCTTGGACGTTTGAATTACATCTCAAGGTTTATCTCACACATGACGGCCACGTGTGAGCCTATCTTCAAGTTGCTTCGAAAAGACCAAGCTGTTGAATGGAATTCTGATTGTCAAAATGCTTTTGAAAAGATCCGTCAATACTTGCAAGAGCCTCCTATTTTGATTCCACCTGTCCCGGGAAAGCCATTAATTATGTATATGACTGTGCTTGAAGGATCAATGGGATGCGTGCTGGGGCAGCATGACGAAACTGGTCGAAAAGAACATGCTATTTACTATCTGAGTAAAAAGTTTACCGATTGTGAAAGTCGATATTCACTTTTGGAGAAAACTTGTTGTGCGCTAGCATGGGCCGCTCGTCGTTTGAGGCAGTACATGATTTGCCATACTACTTTGTTGATCTCGAAGATGGATCCAATAAAGTATATCTTTGAGAAACCTGCCTTGACTGGAAGACTTACCCGTTGGCAGATGCTTTTGTCAGAGTACGACATCCAGTATGTAACCCAGAAGGCAATTAAGGGAAGTGTGTTAGCAGAGTATCTTGCTCACCAACCAGTTGAAGACTATTAGCCCTTGAAGTTTGATTTCCCCGATGAGGATATAATGGTGATAAAGGATTGTGAGATCCCAGGCCCAGATGAAGGACCAGAACCAGGATCTCGATGGAAGCTCGCGTTCGATGGTTCTTCCAATTACAGTGGTCATGGTGTGGGAGTTGTTTTGATGAATCCAAATGGTGGTTTTACTCCATTCACAGCAAGGTTGTGCTTTGATTGTACAAATAATGTTGCCGAATATGAAGCCTGTATCCTTGGTCTTGAAGCTGCAATTGATCTCCGAATCAAGATCCTTGAGGTGTATGGAGATTCAGCCTTGGTGATCTATCAGGTCAAAGGTGAATGGGAAACTCGCGATGCGAAGCTGATCCCGTATCGCGCTCATGTTGTGAAGATGATAGAATACTTCGATGATATCACTTTCCATCACATCCCAAGAGTAGAAAATCAAGTGGCTGACGCTTTAGCGATATTGGCATCAATGTACCAAGTCAGATTCCATAATGAAGCTCCACTTATTCGAATCGAGCGAAGAGATGAGCCTGCCTACTGTCAATTGATTGAAGAAGAAACTGATGGTAAACCATGGTTTCATGACATCAAGCGATATCTTTTAAGTCAAGAGTATCCAAAAGATTCTACATTGTTGGATAAGAAAACTCTGAGGAGGTTATCATCCAAATTCTTTTTGAGCAATGAAGTGCTTTACAAGAGAAACCATGACATGGTTCTGCTCAGATGCGTGGATAGACACGAAGCAGACATGTTAATCAAGGAGATTCATGAAGGGTCCTTTGGAACCCATGCTAATGGACATGCCATGGCCAAGAAAATTTTGAGAGCTGGCTATTACTGGTTGACCATGGAGTCCGATTGTTTCAGCTATGCAAGAAAATGTCATAAATGCCAAATTTATGCCGATAAGGTGCATGTACCGCCAACGCTGCTGAATGTTTTGACATCACCTTGGCCTTTCTCAATGTGGGGCATCGACATGATTGGTGTTATAGAGCCTAAGGCTTCCAATGGTCATCGCTTCATCCTGGTTGCCATCGATTACTTTACTAAATGGGTAGAGGCTGCTTCCTACACCAATGTGACGAGACATGTGGTTGCTCGCTTTATCAAGAAGGAGATTATCTGCCGCTATGGGATCCCAAGCAAGATCATCATTGACAACGGTTCAAACTTGAACAACAAGGCAATGACAGAATTATGTGAGAGTTTCAAGATTGACCACCATAATTCCTCTCCATACCGTCCAAAGATGAACGGTGCTGTTGAAGCTGCCAACAAAAATATCAAGAAGATCCTGCAAAAGATGGTGAAAACTTATAAGGATTGGCACGAGATGCTACCCTTTGCTTTGCATGGATACCGGACCTCAGTCCGCACTTCAACAGGGGCAACCCCATTCTCCTTAGTGTATGGGATGGACGCAGTTCTCCCAGTCGAAGTAGAGATACCATCCACGAGAATATTGATGGAGGCCAAGCTGGATGAAGCTGAATGGATCCAGAACAACTATGATCAACTTAACCTCATTGATGAGAAGCGTATGACCGCCTTGTGCCATGGAAAATTGTACCAGCAACGAATCAAGAATGCATTTGACAAAAAGGTCCGTCCTCGAGAGTTCAAGGAAGGAGATCTCGTGCTCAAGAAGATCTTACCAATACACAAGGATTCATGTGGGAAGTGGACTCCCAACTATGAAGGCCCATACGTTGTAAAGAGAGCCTACTCTGGAGGTGCTCTATTTCTCACAACTATGGATGGCGAAGAGCTCATTCACCCTGTGAACTCTGATGCAGTCAAAAGATACTATGCCTAACAAATCCCGGTAGACTGAAAACCCGAAAGGGCGGTCCAGGCAAAAGTTAGGGATAAAAAAATGGTAGCTCGCTAAGTCGAAAACCTGAAAGGGCGACTTAGGCAAAAAAGAGCGTCCCGGTGGATTGAAATCCCGAAAGGGCGATCCAGGCAAAAATTAGGGACAAAAGGCATAGACTGCATCGGTTGTCACTGATCAACACAAAAGAGCTAAAAATGGAAGATCAATCTAGTTACTCCCTTCAGAAGCGAGGTCTCATGGAGTCATTGTTATTAGGGATAGTAGTAGTCATTGTGATTCAATGTAAACCTTTCCCTATTGCCATTTTCAAATTTGTAACATTCCATGGAGCTACGCCATTTGCGTGCTACCATTCTTGAATAAATACAAGTTTACCCATTGTCGCATTACGCGAAAAAACCGGCGGGAAAAGAAGAAACAACAGAGCCGCCACCGTGCGTTATTTATCCCAAAAGAGGGAAAGGAAACGCTCAGAGTAAACCTGGAAAAAAGCATGGTCTCGCGACCAAAGAGAATGGGATCGGGAGTCGGTTATGCGAAGGGAAGGTATTAGCACCCCTACGCATCCGTCGTACTCGACGGGATCCACGCACAATAGGAAGGGAAAATGGTTGCTAAAACACTGCTCACACACACACTGGCTGAAGGAGACACAAGAAAACAGACTGAAACTGACTCGGCAGGATATCGCATCCCGGGCCTACTTAGTCTATCAAGCATAGACATCAGAGTCTAAGTAGTTCGGACTGGGGAAACGACACATGCTCGCTAGGATATCGCATCCTATGCATACGTATCTCCTTTGGACGAAGGAGAATCAGAGCATTCGTAGCTCGGCTGACACGCACACAAACGAACACAGGCAAAGGCAAACGTGGAGCCTGAATGCCAATCACTGGGCTTACATCAGCATCCGAACCAAAACACACATCAAAAGGCAAACGTGGAGCCTGAATGCCAATCACTGGGCTTACATCAGCATCCGAACCAAAACACACACAAGGAGAAGGGTCTCGATTGCAACCAGGGCAAGAGAAAGGGGAGGTCTCAATCGCAACGAGGGCGAGAGAAAAGAATTAGTGTTAGTTGTTAGTCAAACTCGGCAAGACATCGCGTCTCGTGCCTACGTATCTCATCTGAACATGAGAATCAGAGTTGCCGTAGTTCGGCTAAACTATTCCTGTTGGTTTGTGTTTTTTAAGTGGATAACGTCACTGCGCAATCTACCTGATGCTCGACCTTTGGAGACTTACTCACCTGTAGTAGAAGGAGTTGACGTATCCTTAAGAAGGGATAGTGTTTGTTTGTGTTTTAGGAAAGCTCAAGCAAGAAAGGAAGTCCTATACGAAGGAACCGTGCTACCTTAATTGTCATGCAAACGAGACTACGCGGAGTCTAGCAAACCTAGGGGATACAATCACACCACACAAACATATACAGCATGAAATAAACACACCAACAAGGGGGCTCAAACATCAGGGTTAGGCTTTAGTCGAGGGGTCATATCAACCTCAACAAACAAGCCTCTGTATCGGGGTCAGGTTAGCTCTTAACCTTGCCATTGAGGGGCTAAGGTGAAGCCAGATGAAAGGTGATGAGGGGTGTGCCTCATTGCTTCTATCTCAAGTCAGAGAGAGCATCAGACAAGGGAGCGTGGGTCCAGAATGGGGGAACCCTTCTACGCTCAGGACATAGACTCGACCGTACAATGTACAAGATCTTGGGCTTGGATCTCAATGCTACAACCATGTAATGGGAGCAAGGAGAAGACTCACTGAATAGTGGGGGATAGATTGCTTATCCCTACCTTCCACCAATTGCCTCAAATGAGGACTTTTCCTGCTTGGGACAAATATAAACATACACAAGCATTGCCTCTTAAGGAGGACTTCAGACATTTGCCCGGCCCGGTAACAGCCGGGTCTCCAGACTACATGAAGAAGAAAGTGCAATACCTCAATGCTAAGCAACCACAAGCTAGCAAAGCAAAGTTCAAAATGAACTCAAAGCCACTTAGGTACCTGTGAAAAAATCTAAAACAATCAGTTAAACTATATAGACCAACAACCAACAGTCAATATTAAACAGACAGACAAAGCATCATCAGACAATGAGCAGGGCACAAGCACAAATGAATTTGTTCTCAAAGCCTACAAAACAACACAATGTTAGCCAACATCAACCAATAATCAGGTTTAAATGAATGAGGCAATCCAATCATGGCAATGTGCCTTTGAACCTGAAATCCATAATCCAAACAGTGAGTCCAAACCACTAGGTCAAAGCCTAGGGTTAAAAGAGGGAAAAAAATCCAGAACAGAAGCTGACACTCCACATGAAATTCATTTACTCAAGAGATAATATGTCCTAAAATTAAGGGAGCATGCAAGATCGAATTATCTCTAAGCCTAGGGGTAGAATGGTCATTTCACAGTTAGGGATTAATATTGGATTAAAATCTATTTACAACATTCTAATTAAAAGTCAACTAAAATCTAAACTAGATTTAACATTTTAGAAAAAAACCAAGAGATTACCTAATATTTCTTTTTAATATTTTCACAATTAATCTCTAATCCTAAAGTCGTTTGAATTCTAGTATTTCTAAAATTAATTCTAAAATTATTACTAATTCTAACAGCATATCTAAAGATATTCTAATCCTAATTTCTCTAATCATATTCTAATCCTAATTATCTCTAGAAATACTTATAACAATGTCTAATTAAAATCTCTATCTAATTAACTCTAATATTTTCAGTTTTTTCTAAATCATTATCTAATATTCTACATACTTAATCCTAAAATCAACATTTCTAATAAGTCTCTAAAAACTCCTAATCAAACATCACCTATCAAACTTCTAAATCAAGATTAACAATTAAATCTACACAGCAAATCAGGATGGACCTAACTGGAAAATAATAAGCCCAATCGCATGGGGGTGTACTGGTCATTGGATGGTGTATGGGAGAAACTCGCTATGGTCTGGGCCCAAGCAGGATCTTCAACGATCGGAAACAGAGGACACATACATGGTAGAAAAGAAGATTCCACAAAACGCAAATGGAACAAAAGCCAGAGCCACCGTCGCGTTCTCCGCCATATCACTGATCGCGCCGTCGTCGTGGCTCTAGGAGGAAGAAGATGAATCCGATTTGTCGTCGTAATCGCCATAGGTGATGGCTCGGTCCAAGCGAAGAGAAAAACGAATACGATCAATGCGCGCTCTCATCCACCTCTCGCGACGGCTCAATAATCATTCAACAGAGGATTCGTTCTTTAATCAGTTATCGGATTCGAATTCGAATCGATCCATTATCGGCAAAGCTCGTACTATTAAATTCGACTCAATTCGTCTCCATATGAACAAACAGTAACAAGTGATATCTGAATCGAATTAGGGACTTACCGTATGAAGCGACGATTGGATCTTCAGTCAACTCTTCTTCTTCTTCCTTTCTTGGAGCGATTCCGGTGAGATGTTGATTGTTGACGGTGAAGGTGTCGTGAATCTGTTACGGTGGTTGAAGATTCTGCGAGGATGATCGAAGGTTGGTACAGTGAATGTGGTTGAAGAACCGAGGTGGAAGAGGAGGTTGAAGTGGTGGCTTAGCTCTGCCGTGTGGAGCTTCGAATGATGAAGCTCCCACAACAATGGAGGATGAGCGTGTACTGAAGGTGAGGATTGAGTGCAGAAGCTTCTGGGCATCAGGGAAAAATCTTTCGAACCCAATGATTGGCAATGATTGCCTCTTATATAGGCTTGATCCAAGGGGCAAATTGGAGAATTGGATCTGGGTTGTTAGATCCTGATTTTGCCAGCTGGATTTAAGTGAAGGTGAGTTTTAATTAAATCACGTGGAATTTACCACAAGTTCACTCTCTAATCCCTTTGCTTTAAGTTCTTTTGATCCATGGATAACTGAATTGACTTACATTGGGTGACTTGCTTCCTTATCCGAACTGCTCTTTCATGAACTGTTTATTGTTTTGATGCTTCTACCTCCTACTTTTCCTACAGTAGAGTGAGTAAGTAGATTTTTTTGACGCTAAAATGATGTTCGGAATGGTGTTATGCTGCAGCAAGAATGTAGTTGGAGGCCTGAGCTTGGTAATTTTGTTTTGCAGGATGAATGCTGCATCTTTGTTTTCAATTGCTCAGTCTGGTGTACGCAATGCTTGCATCACTGTGGAGAAATTGGATGGACGTGAGGTCTTGGCTACAGGTTGACGTCCATGTCTTGGTTTGTAGACCGGCTGATGTAGAAGGCGAACCACTTGGCTTATGAAGGGGTTTTGACAGCTTCGCTTGAACTGATGTGAATATGGTTGGTTGTTGTACGAGGCTGAGCTGTTTGTTGAAGTGACCAAATGGCTAATTGCGGGTTATGTTGTATTGGTCTACTACAGGTTAATCATGGCTGGATGCTTCTGACTAACGCCTTGCTTATTTGGTTTGTAATGCTTGGTGAACCTGTTTTTGGAACTTGGCTTGATTGCAGGTCTGTGCTGGCTTTGGCTCTGCAACCGGTAGAATACCACGATTATGACTCGAGTAAGGGTTAAGTGGTGATTGGTATAACTGCTTTTGTTGATCAAGAACATCTGTCTGTTGAAGTATGGAACCCGGTGTCTGAAGCCTTCGCCGCATATCTCGTTGCCAAGGATTTAGTTGCTGTAACAAACTCACATGCTGTTGCAATTGTGCAAACTGAGATTGATCCTGTGGCATCAATTGCTGTTGTGGCAATCGTTGTTGTGTCTGCTGTCATGGAGGTAATATTGATGGTTGATCCACTGGTGTTTGTTGCTGATGAGTAACAGAAGTCCATTGCATTGCAGCAGGGTATTTCCCTTTTGTTTCGCGACATTCCAAGGCACACTTGGTACGGCTCGGCAAGTATTATCATAGTTGACGAAATACAAGACGATAAGGGTCATAGCAATTGTAAATGGAGGAGCAGCACGGTTCCAATAACAAAGAAACAACCGGCAACTGCCGCGTTGAAGCCTACAGAAATTCCAACTGCTACAATCCACTTGCAGGCTGTCGAAATTGCGGCGTTTGGCTCAGTTTTGAAGCTCTGTTATTGTTTCTTTTTTTGTTTCTTGTATTGTTCATATATCCGAAGTGATTGTGCACACTCACTGTAACAGTCATCTGATCAATGTGCATCTTTACCCAATGATTGTTCTGGTGTATTTAAAAACCATGCATATCCTGCCATGAATAGGCCATGTAGAAACAGAACTGGAGGTATTGAACTGGTTTGTATAAATTATGACTTGGCTTGCTCATGCTTTGTATTTTGCAGGTTTGGGAGGTGCAATGACCAGCAACGGACACACGAAGTGGGTTGGACAGAACACACAAACAAATGGCCAAATTGGATTTTGAAGCATCATGAACAAGTAGCAAACTCCAGGATCAAGATTGACTTTTAAAATAGGATTAGGATTTATGGGGTTGAGTTGACTTTGGTCAGAGTTGACCAAAAAGTCAACGGTTGACCAAAGTCAACAATTGGTCAACACACTCATTCTTTGTATTTTTTTCTGTAATGATCATGTAATGAATGAAATTTCTCACTTGAATGGACTTGGATTTGTATTTGACCTGAATGGCTTTTGAAATGAATTAACTTGACGTTTTCATATAAATGACGAATCTTGAACATGTATTGTAATGGGGTGAAATGGATAGTATAATGACATTGACTGAACTAATCATGAGTGACGCTCCAATGATAATCTTGAAACAAAGGACTTAGAAAGGATCAAGATGTGCTGAACTACAACCTTCATAAACCAAACACTAGAATCAATGATCATGAGCCCGATAGATAGAAACACAACCAAAAACTCCACCCGGATGAACCAGGACCAAGAAGTTGCTGAATGCAAGTTAACCAAGCAAGGAGATCAAGCATCTTGATTAATGATGTACCAGCCAGAACTAGGCTTAGGAGGCCACAATATAGGAGTTTGACCTGATTAGAGTATGGAACCATGACCAATTAAAGGCCTTTAAATCAGGGTCCTGATCCCTCCAGAAACCACCATTGACACCAGATTTAAGCATAATTCCCAAGCATCTCCACGCTAGGCTTCGATTGGGGCCACCCCGAATTCACTGAGAAATCCTAGTTGCCACTAGGTGTAAACATAAAGCTCTGAATTCAAGTCACTGCCATCTTGTGTTGAACCTTGCTTGTGTAGATGAAATGCATGCTCATGATGATATGCAAATGTTAATAACCTAAAAATGAAATGAATGTACCAATGGGAGGTGCAAATTTGAGGTGCTACAGCTGCCCCTATTCAATCAGCTGGGAACCCGAATGGATGAGAGCAACGGCTGTCAGACTTTCAGGGTAAACAGGGATTGAATACCAAGAACCGTAGAATTTGCACAATGCTGGGATTTGTCTCTCTTGTTTTTGTTGTTGTTTTTTTTTTCCAGAGGTACAAGCACATCCAATCATCGACACACGACGAATGGGAACAGAAATCATCTCAACTAGATGCCAACGGACAACTAGGAAAAACTCAACGTTTACCAAGACCAACGGAGAGGTAAATCAACTCTACTGGGACGACCAGGACAGGTGCAACTAGACGTCATAGGACGAATAGGGAAAAACTCAACGTTTACCAAGACCAACGGAGAGGTAACCAGACATCATAGGATGAATGGGAAGACTCGACCAGACGTCATAGGACGAAAGGGAGAAGCTCGACGTTTATCGACACCAACGGAGAAGGAGAAAACTCAGCCAAGACGTCATAGGACGAAAGGGAGACTCAACGTTTATCGACACCAACAGAGAAGGAGAAAACTCAGCCAAGACGTCATAGGACGAAAGGGAGACTCAACGTTTATCGACACCAACGGAGAAGGAGAAAACTCAGCCAAGACGTCATAGGACGAAAGGGAGACTCAACCAGACGTCATCGGACGAAAGGGAGAAGGAAAAAACTCAGCCAGACGTCATAGGACGAAAGGGAGACTCAACCAGACGTCATCGGACGAAAGGGAGAAGGAGAAAACTCAGCCAGACGTCATAGGACGAAAGGGAGAAGGAGAAAACTCAGCCAGACGTCATAGGACGAAAGGGAGACTCAACCAGACGTCATCGGACGAAAGGGAGAAGGAGAAAGCCACTTCACGAGGGAAAGGCACCACAACCGAAAACCGAATAGGACGTCTACTGGGAATTCTGGTTGGGAAGTCAACCAGACATTAATGAATGACTGGGAATGAGGTATACAATCAGACGTTCATGGACGAATGAGAAAAACACAACGTTTATCGAAACCAACGGGGAGGTAAATCCACTTGGGGATAGGTACAACTAGACGTCATAGGACGAATAGGAAAAACTCGACGTTTATCGACACCAACGGAGAGGAGGATCAACTTCACTAGGGAGTCATCTGGTATTACCAAATGATCTGCGGGGAATAAGCAACTAGACGTCATCGGACGACTAGGAAAAACTCGACGTTTATCGACACCAACGGAGAGGAGTAATATTCTGAGGGGAATCATCTGGTATTACCAAATGATCTGTGGGGAACAATCAACTATACGTCATAGGACGCACAGGAAAAACTCGACGTTTATCGACACCAACGGAGAGGAGGAAACTTCTGGGGACGACCCTGTGGGGAAAGATATCAACTATACGCCAACGGACGCATAGGAAAAACTCGACGTTTATCGACACCAACGGAGAGGAGGTAACTCACTGGGGATCAAGGTCACGACAGAGAGTAGACAGGAAGGAACACCACGGATACCGGGTTGTAGGTATGAAACGGGTGACCGACCAAACGTGAATTGGTTTGTGTTCCAAAACACTCAACATCCTGAAGAGGGCTAGAAAAGCAGTCTTGTTAAAGGATGGACATTCGATTCCACAGGGAATACGAATCTTACTCTGCTGGAGAAAGCAATCAAAAGACTGACCAGAGAGTGCATGAGATATATTATCTATAGCCGTCGAAACGTAGATAACATACTCGCATGGAAGATTATCCATAACCGGATTGGAGGTTGTTAGATGGATAGATCGACCGACATCATCCTGAAGAGAGCGAAAGCAAACTTGTTAAAGGATGGACATTCGATTCTGAACAAAGGAATACGAATCTTACTCAACTGGGGAGGACGACTTCGACCCAAGAGCGCATGAGATATATTATCTATAGCCGTCAAAACGTAGATAACATACTCGCATGGAAGATTATCCATAACCGGGTTGTAGGTTGTTAAATGGATAAACGACCGAAAAGAAAGGCATCAGGGTACCAGGAATAGGTATGCAAAGATGACCAATCAAAAGAGTAAAATTGCTTACTCGGAGCATGTACCCAAAAGAAAGGGGAAGACCCACTGGGGACAATACTGCTTGATCAAGGCAAGTATCCAGAGGGGAAAAGAATATCAATACCGCAAACCGGGCACTGATAACTACAAAGAGGGGATTACATCTACCGGTTAGTAGGCAGAAAACCACGGAAAAGTAACCAGTCATCGATAAGATGAGCACACAGGGTTAACTCCACCAAGGGGATGAAAGTGGGATTTTACAACTACCCGCTAGTAGGTAGAAAACCACAAAGATAGGACTTACAACTACCGGTTTGCAGGTAGAGGTCAACAAACAGAACGAACCACAAAGGTTACCTCTGCTAGGGGATGAAAGTGGGATTTTACAACTACCGGCTTGTAGGTAGAAAACCACGACGATAGGACTTACGACTACCGGTTTGTAGGTAGAGGCCCAAAAATTCCGCTGAGGATAAGATGAATGAGTGCCGGTTAGTGAGCAACTATTCATTTATGCCCCAGGGAAAAACAGGAGACAGCCGACAGGGAGCCAATTCAGGATCAATCCCAAAAGGCAGACTGAAACAAGACTCATCCCAATGAGGAAAGAACTCAATAGGGAAACCCATCCCGTTAGGGAGGGAACGGAAACAACCGTCATCCACGAGGATCTAACTCAGTGGGGAGCGCAGAAGGAAATGGTAGACACTTTCTGCTTAAAGGGTCGGCTCTATATGAAGAGATCAGACACACCCACATCTGCTGGGGAAAAAGATCCAAGCTGGCAAGATGCTACCAATTGGGGAGTAACAATGTTGGGGATACCCACTCGACCGAAGGGTCGCTTGTTGGGGAAACGCCTCTCTCAACCCTGCTGGGGATATCCACTTCTGAAATCGATCCAAGCGATGCTAAACTCTTTCCAACAACCCATTCTTGGTCAATTCACCACGGCCTCAGGCTAATGGATATGCTTGCAATGTTGATGCATGAGTTTTTTTTTTTAGCGTAATGCCCCATGATCATGGAAATGCTATGCACTAATGATGCAGTATGTTATGCTTATCTACATGATGAATGCATAAAAACACGCGTCTCCTCCAGAGACAACATCGGGGAGCTCCAAGAACTGCGCTGAAGATTCCACTACCACGTCAGTTTCCACCCTGCTAGGGAAAGACAAACCTTGCTGGGAGTAGCGGGACGACTTGCTAGGGATAATCAGGCGACTTCACTGGGGAGAGCCAACCAATCCACAAGTAGGATCAACTCTGCTTTGGGAAATAAATACTACTCCGCTGGGGAAGTTCATCTAATCCACAGGTAGATACACTCAGCTGAGGATGCAACCATCAATCTGTTACGGAAGCCCGTCCAATCCACAGGTAGGATGAACTCTGCCGGAGAAATATTTCATTGAAACCCGCTCCGCTCGGGGATATGGTAACCTTCAGGCTTGCTGAGGAGGCACCGATCTCGAATCTGCCAGGGAGATAACACCCTTAAACCCATTGGGGAAATACGACCTATCGGACACGGGCCTCGCTTCGATTCGTCGAACACTGGTGTTCACCATCCTACCACAGTGTTGACTTTCCACTTTTGAGAACTCCCAGACTCGCCTGGACTCTTCTGATTCATCCCACGAAGATCGAATTCCTGGGATTCATACAAACTTTCCAGTCTTTAGACTTTGAAGAGTCTTCTTGATTAACTTTCCAGGATCGTCGTCCTTCTTTCGTCGTCCTTTCACTGTTCTTCTATCCCTTGCCCCTGGTTGGACTCTGTGGGGATCTTTTTTTTTCAAAAGGCTTCATATCACCACCTGTCAGCGAATGAAGATATTTAACAGCACCTGCACAAGAGATTGTTAGATAAAAGCGTGCCCCAGGCGTGCCAACACTTCAACATCTTGGTCACTCAAACTTCCGAATAAGATTTCCAGATTTCAATCTTATAAGCATGCATCGGAAGGGACCTTTATGTTTCAAAATGCAAATATTCTTATCAAAATAAAAGGATGTTTTCGTAATCAAAGCGGTAATGAAAACAAAAACAAAACTATTTGACTGAATACGCATTTTATTGACTGAAAAAAAGATAGCTCAAAACCGAGCAACACACAGGAAGCAATCCCTAGAAAGAGGTGATCGCGCACAAAAGGAAAAAACCTATCCTAATGGCAATGTGGAACCGTGATCTCATCGGGTTCCAACCCGGTTACGCCCCATATGTCCTCAAGACTTTCCGCACTTTCGGCCTTCTGAACCAGACGCTTCCGATCGATCCCTGTCGGGGACTAGCTATGATGTCTTAAACAAAGCACCAACGATCATGCTAGACGCAATTGTTCGTTTCCTTCCCTCTTTTGGCTGGACCGCCCTTTCGGGTTTCAGTCCACCGGGATACCCTTTTTTGCCCAAGCCGCCCTTGTGGGGTTTTCGACTTGCCGGGTGTACAGTTCTTTTCTTTTATTATCCCTAACTTTTGCCCGAACCTTTCTCTTTTTTTCTTGGTTCGCCGGGATGCCCCTTTTTGCCTGAACTCTTTTCTTTTTTGTCCAGCGGGTCAATTTTTCACGAAGTATCTTTTAACTGCGTCCGCATCTGCAGGGGAGGGAAAATCCTCATCATCCGTGGTCGTCAGCAACAAGGCTCTGTCAGAGAAGACCTTCTTGACCACGAACGGACATCCATAACTGTGTGTCCACTTGCCCCACGATCGTCGAGGAGGAAGGATCCTTTTCAACACCAACTCTCTTACACGGTACGCACGAGGTCGCACTCTTCGGTCAACAACACGCTTCATTCACTGGGTACAACTGCCCCATGACAAGTAACTGTCGAACTCTTCTCTCAATCAGGCTCTATGCGTCGTACCGAGTCCTTATCCGCTCAGCCTTTTCTAACTTCTCATCCATCCGGATTCTCCACAATGAGATCTAGCCTCCAGCAGGCAATATCACTTCCATCTCATACTGAATGAGGAAGGCGCTGCCCCAGTAGATGCACGTATCGAGGTACGACACTCAGGATACCAACTTCGTACTCAGCCACCATCGTTGGTGCTTTCAACTGTTATCGGGGAAGCACTAGCTCATTCACTTTAAACTCTCCCCATCAGACATCAGAATCCGTTCGGATTCAGGGTCAGACCCCTCCTCCGGGATCGGTCACTCTCAATCTTTCGATTTGAGTACCTCGAGATGTCCTCATCAGGGACTTCAAACTTCCTTGGTTGAGAATCATCGATGGGTTGTTGGGCGAGATAACCATACAATACCCTCTTCTCGATTGCTTTCTGGGAGGTATACTGAATATCGTATTCAATTGACGCCATTTGCCCTCTCGCAACCCGTCCGTTCCATGCTGACTTCTCAAGCACATACTTGATCAGATCCCTTTTGGACATCCACAAGGTGGTATGAATCAGCACACTGTCTCCGTCGGCGAACAGCCTATGCCAAAGTACATCAAGTTTTCTCGAGCAGTGAGTGTATTGTTTCACATTCGATAAACTTTTTGCTTAGGTAAATTGCATGCTCTTTTCGACAAGACTAGTCATGCTGACCCAATACGCACCTCAGAGACCCCTTGAGGGCTGTCAAGTACAAGATTAACAGTTGTTTCTTCCAAGGAAGGCATCAGAATCAGAGGTTCCTGCTACTCATTTTTTCTTTCCATGCCCCTTGGCAGTCACCATTCCACCTGACCATTTGATTTCTTTTTTTTTTTTTCGGTTCAGGCGTTTCTAGTATTGTCTTTTTTTTTTTTTTTTTTTTAGCAGGATCGACCTCGACTCCTCTTTCGTTCACGATAAGCCTCGACAACTTACCGGACAGCACTCCATAAGTGCACTGATTCTGACTCAACAGTGTGAGTTATCCCGACCGGTCAAACAACTTGATCAAGTCCACCGGATGCCCCTCTTCTACTTGGGACTTTGTCATCATGTCATCAACATGGCATTCGCTTTCACGATGAGTCATATCATGAAACAAAGTCACCGTAGCCCTTTGATTCGTGGCACCGGCCTTCTTCTTCACTAGAGGATAGTCTTCTCTCGATGGTAGTTCGTGCCCCATAACATGGGTATTCCACCCTGGTGTACCTTGATGCAACCAGGTGAAGATATCAACCTGCTCTTTCAACAGGGCTACCATTCTGTTCTTGACTTGCCTCTGAAGCGGCCTCAACTTTCATTTCCCTTCTGGCCTCGGCGGTACTTGGGATTGCCATCTTGACTCGCCCCTCGTGTGGTTGAATCACCTTCTCCTCTTATTTCAACAACCAGGCTAATCCCAGCAGATCACAATCTTCTTCGCCTTTTTCTTCGGCATGATAGCTTGGATTGTCGAAGTCATATAGAGGTGTAACCAAATTGTTATCAATGAGATCAGGAGGGTAATCACTTTTGTGGTCGGAACCAAATGAGTCAAAAGGAAAGAAAATAAAAACATTGCCATTTTTATTTTATTTTTTTAAACTGCAAAAAGTGAAAAACAGGGAACACCGCTTTTGATCACAAAAACATCCATTTATTACTGATGCAAAATGTTGCAAAATGAGACACATGAGATGGCCCTTACAATGGACCATTACGTTTCGGGCAAAACGTATGGCTTTCATGCAAACAAAATTAACACAGGAAAACTACTCTTCCGGATGAGCGACAATGATGCTTTTGGAGGCTTTCTAATCGCCTGGTACGCACGACTTTATCCACAGCTCGAGCTCGTGGTCGCGGTCGATCCCTTCACTCACTGAACAAGCATGATCAGAATCCAACATTCCTGCACTAACAAAGATGTACGGTGGACGACGTCCTCTGTTTGGTCTAGACGACTCTTGATCTGGCCGATAACCGATCCCGAACATGTCTGCCTTTACCGGTGTTGAGTGGATCCATCAGTTTGGATTTGTTGTCCCTAGCAGGAAATTTGAACAGACGGGCTATGCGCACCGGATGACACCTACAAAACAGCAAATGGGTTAGTATGACTCACACATGCAATGTCTACCCGTACCAGGAATATCTGTCCTTTGATTCCGGTTTCATCGAGACAGATAAAATTTTATCAACAATGACATCTGGATGTCTCTCAACCTGAGTCTTAATCAAAAATAATGGACCCTGAGTACGGATAGACATGGGTTGAATGCAGATGAATGCGAAATGAGACCGATGCAAATGCATGAATGCAGGTCATTGTGCCGCCAAGTCATCTGAAGACCCATTCTCTGAACCAGTCACAGTTATCTGAAGGACTAGGTCACCATAAATCCAACTTGGGGAGTTCCGAAATAAACGGAACTGGAGATTACATTACTATCACAGGAACATCCACTGAACGGATGACAGCCAGATCCTCTGAACTGGTACTTTCAAATTCAACCCGGGGATCCGAAATAAACGGAACCCGCTGATAAACCACGGACAGAACTCCGGCGTCCCAGAAATAAATGTCCACAATTCACAGTCACCATCAGTACCAAGAGTCACCAACAAGTCACCAACCAGTCAGCAACTGTACCTGTAATAATCATTCCCTCCCACTCACGGGTGTTATCTAGGCCAGGGTAAGGTCGAGAGAAACGCAGCATAAATAACCTTTCGCAGAATATCATCCTGTGCACACCCGATGTATGCACCGATAATATCCCACCAGGGTCTGAACTGCTCGTGATATCAATGTTCCGCTAAGTGGCGCCATACCACCCGCTTCCCATGAATCACTCTATTCCTAGGTTTCCTAGATTGCACTCATAGCCTGGGTATTGGGCCTTTTACCTCGAGTAAATCCCACCCCCAATCAGAGAAAACACAGCCAGCACAGCAGATGGAATGAATAAATGCAAACATTAATGCACACATTGAATGCAAACAGTAAACGACATGAATGCAATAAATAAAGCAGCATATAACAACCAAAGCCCTAACCTAGAGAGCGCTAGGAGAGACTCGCTTAGGGAAGAAGGACCAGCACAGGTCAACTTCTCTTTTTCCCCAGCAGAGTCGCCAGCTGTCGCATTACGCGAAAAAACCGGCGGGAAAAGAAGAAACAACAGAGCCGCCACCGTGCGTTATTTATCCCAAAAGAGGGAAAGGAAACGCTCAGAGTAAACCTGGAAAAAAGCATGGTCTCGCGACCAAAGAGAATGGGATCGGGAGTCGGTTATGCGAAGGGAAGGTATTAGCACCCCTACGCATCCGTCGTACTCGACGGGATCCACGCACAATAGGAAGGGAAAATGGTTGCTAAAACACTGCTCACACACACACTGGCTGAAGGAGACACAAGAAAACAGACTGAAACTGACTCGGCAGGATATCGCATCCCGGGCCTACTTAGTCTATCAAGCATAGACATCAGAGTCTAAGTAGTTCGGACTGGGGAAACGACACATGCTCGCTAGGATATCGCATCCTATGCATACGTATCTCCTTTGGACGAAGGAGAATCAGAGCATTCGTAGCTCGGCTGACACGCACACAAACGAACACAGGCAAAGGCAAACGTGGAGCCTGAATGCCAATCACTGGGCTTACATCAGCATCCGAACCAAAACACACATCAAAAGGCAAACGTGGAGCCTGAATGCCAATCACTGGGCTTACATCAGCATCCGAACCAAAACACACACAAGGAGAAGGGTCTCGATTGCAACCAGGGCAAGAGAAAGGGGAGGTCTCAATCGCAACGAGGGCGAGAGAAAAGAATTAGTGTTAGTTGTTAGTCAAACTCGGCAAGACATCGCGTCTCGTGCCTACGTATCTCATCTGAACATGAGAATCAGAGTTGCCGTAGTTCGGCTAAACTATTCCTGTTGGTTTGTGTTTTTTAAGTGGATAACGTCACTGCGCAATCTACCTGATGCTCGACCTTTGGAGACTTACTCACCTGTAGTAGAAGGAGTTGACGTATCCTTAAGAAGGGATAGTGTTTGTTTGTGTTTTAGGAAAGCTCAAGCAAGAAAGGAAGTCCTATACGAAGGAACCGTGCTACCTTAATTGTCATGCAAACGAGACTACGCGGAGTCTAGCAAACCTAGGGGATACAATCACACCACACAAACATATACAGCATGAAATAAACACACCAACAAGGGGGCTCAAACATCAGGGTTAGGCTTTAGTCGAGGGGTCATATCAACCTCAACAAACAAGCCTCTGTATCGGGGTCAGGTTAGCTCTTAACCTTGCCATTGAGGGGCTAAGGTGAAGCCAGATGAAAGGTGATGAGGGGTGTGCCTCATTGCTTCTATCTCAAGTCAGAGAGAGCATCAGACAAGGGAGCGTGGGTCCAGAATGGGGGAACCCTTCTACGCTCAGGACATAGACTCGACCGTACAATGTACAAGATCTTGGGCTTGGATCTCAATGCTACAACCATGTAATGGGAGCAAGGAGAAGACTCACTGAATAGTGGGGGATAGATTGCTTATCCCTACCTTCCACCAATTGCCTCAAATGAGGACTTTTCCTGCTTGGGACAAATATAAACATACACAAGCATTGCCTCTTAAGGAGGACTTCAGACATTTGCCCGGCCCGGTAACAGCCGGGTCTCCAGACTACATGAAGAAGAAAGTGCAATACCTCAATGCTAAGCAACCACAAGCTAGCAAAGCAAAGTTCAAAATGAACTCAAAGCCACTTAGGTACCTGTGAAAAAATCTAAAACAATCAGTTAAACTATATAGACCAACAACCAACAGTCAATATTAAACAGACAGACAAAGCATCATCAGACAATGAGCAGGGCACAAGCACAAATGAATTTGTTCTCAAAGCCTACAAAACAACACAATGTTAGCCAACATCAACCAATAATCAGGTTTAAATGAATGAGGCAATCCAATCATGGCAATGTGCCTTTGAACCTGAAATCCATAATCCAAACAGTGAGTCCAAACCACTAGGTCAAAGCCTAGGGTTAAAAGAGGGAAAAAAATCCAGAACAGAAGCTGACACTCCACATGAAATTCATTTACTCAAGAGATAATATGTCCTAAAATTAAGGGAGCATGCAAGATCGAATTATCTCTAAGCCTAGGGGTAGAATGGTCATTTCACAGTTAGGGATTAATATTGGATTAAAATCTATTTACAACATTCTAATTAAAAGTCAACTAAAATCTAAACTAGATTTAACATTTTAGAAAAAAACCAAGAGATTACCTAATATTTCTTTTTAATATTTTCACAATTAATCTCTAATCCTAAAGTCGTTTGAATTCTAGTATTTCTAAAATTAATTCTAAAATTATTACTAATTCTAACAGCATATCTAAAGATATTCTAATCCTAATTTCTCTAATCATATTCTAATCCTAATTATCTCTAGAAATACTTATAACAATGTCTAATTAAAATCTCTATCTAATTAACTCTAATATTTTCAGTTTTTTCTAAATCATTATCTAATATTCTACATACTTAATCCTAAAATCAACATTTCTAATAAGTCTCTAAAAACTCCTAATCAAACATCACTTATCAAACTTCTAAATCAAGATTAACAATTAAATCTACACAGCAAATCAGGATGGACCTAACTGGAAAATAATAAGCCCAATCGCATGGGGGTGTACTGGTCATTGGATGGTGTATGGGAGAAACTCGCTATGGTCTGGGCCCAAGCAGGATCTTCAACGATCGGAAACAGAGGACACATACATGGTAGAAAAGAAGATTCCACAAAACGCAAATGGAACAAAAGCCAGAGCCACCGTCGCGTTCTCCGCCATATCACTGATCGCGCCGTCGTCGTGGCTCTAGGAGGAAGAAGATGAATCCGATTTGTCGTCGTAATCGCCATAGGTGATGGCTCGGTCCAAGCGAAGAGAAAAACGAATACGATCAATGCGCGCTCTCATCCACCTCTCGCGACGGCTCAATAATCATTCAACAGAGGATTCGTTCTTTAATCAGTTATCGGATTCGAATTCGAATCGATCCATTATCGGCAAAGCTCGTACTATTAAATTCGACTCAATTCGTCTCCATATGAACAAACAGTAACAAGTGATATCTGAATCGAATTAGGGACTTACCGTATGAAGCGACGATTGGATCTTCAGTCAACTCTTCTTCTTCTTCCTTTCTTGGAGCGATTCCGGTGAGATGTTGATTGTTGACGGTGAAGGTGTCGTGAATCTGTTACGGTGGTTGAAGATTCTGCGAGGATGATCGAAGGTTGGTACAGTGAATGTGGTTGAAGAACCGAGGTGGAAGAGGAGGTTGAAGTGGTGGCTTAGCTCTGCCGTGTGGAGCTTCGAATGATGAAGCTCCCACAACAATGGAGGATGAGCGTGTACTGAAGGTGAGGATTGAGTGCAGAAGCTTCTGGGCATCAGGGAAAAATCTTTCGAACCCAATGATTGGCAATGATTGCCTCTTATATAGGCTTGATCCAAGGGGCAAATTGGAGAATTGGATCTGGGTTGTTAGATCCTGATTTTGCCAGCTGGATTTAAGTGAAGGTGAGTTTTAATTAAATCACGTGGAATTTACCACAAGTTCACTCTCTAATCCCTTTGCTTTAAGTTCTTTTGATCCATGGATAACTGAATTGACTTACATTGGGTGACTTGCTTCCTTATCCGAACTGCTCTTTCATGAACTGTTTATTGTTTTGATGCTTCTACCTCCTACTTTTCCTACAGTAGAGTGAGTAAGTAGATTTTTTTGACGCTAAAATGATGTTCGGAATGGTGTTATGCTGCAGCAAGAATGTAGTTGGAGGCCTGAGCTTGGTAATTTTGTTTTGCAGGATGAATGCTGCATCTTTGTTTTCAATTGCTCAGTCTGGTGTACGCAATGCTTGCATCACTGTGGAGAAATTGGATGGACGTGAGGTCTTGGCTACAGGTTGACGTCCATGTCTTGGTTTGTAGACCGGCTGATGTAGAAGGCGAACCACTTGGCTTATGAAGGGGTTTTGACAGCTTCGCTTGAACTGATGTGAATATGGTTGGTTGTTGTACGAGGCTGAGCTGTTTGTTGAAGTGACCAAATGGCTAATTGCGGGTTATGTTGTATTGGTCTACTACAGGTTAATCATGGCTGGATGCTTCTGACTAACGCCTTGCTTATTTGGTTTGTAATGCTTGGTGAACCTGTTTTTGGAACTTGGCTTGATTGCAGGTCTGTGCTGGCTTTGGCTCTGCAACCGGTAGAATACCACGATTATGACTCGAGTAAGGGTTAAGTGGTGATTGGTATAACTGCTTTTGTTGATCAAGAACATCTGTCTGTTGAAGTATGGAACCCGGTGTCTGAAGCCTTCGCCGCATATCTCGTTGCCAAGGATTTAGTTGCTGTAACAAACTCACATGCTGTTGCAATTGTGCAAACTGAGATTGATCCTGTGGCATCAATTGCTGTTGTGGCAATCGTTGTTGTGTCTGCTGTCATGGAGGTAATATTGATGGTTGAGCCACTGGTGTTTGTTGCTGATGAGTAACAGAAGTCCATTGCATTGCAGCAGGGTATTTCCCTTTTGTTTCGCGACATTCCAAGGCACACTTGGTACGGCTCGGCAAGTATTATCATAGTTGACGAAATACAAGACGATAAGGGTCATAGCAATTGTAAATGGAGGAGCAGCACGGTTCCAATAACGAAGAAACAACCGGCAACTGCCGCGTTGAAGCCTACAGAAATTCCAACTGCTACAATCCACTTGCAGGCTGTCGAAATTGCGGCGTTTGGCTCAGTTTTGAAGCTCTGTTATTGTTTCTTTTTTTGTTTCTTGTATTGTTCATATATCCGAAGTGATTGTGCACACTCACTGTAACAGTCATCTGATCAATGTGCATCTTTACCCAATGATTGTTCTGGTGTATTTAAAAACCATGCATATCCTGCCATGAATAGGCCATGTAGAAACAGAACTGGAGGTATTGAACTGGTTTGTATAAATTATGACTTGGCTTGCTCATGCTTTGTATTTTGCAGGTTTGGGAGGTGCAATGACCAGCAACGGACACACGAAGTGGGTTGGACAGAACACACAAACAAATGGCCAAATTGGATTTTGAAGCATCATGAACAAGTAGCAAACTCCAGGATCAAGATTGACTTTTAAAATAGGATTAGGATTTATGGGGTTGAGTTGACTTTGGTCAGAGTTGACCAAAAAGTCAACGGTTGACCAAAGTCAACAATTGGTCAACACACTCATTCTTTGTATTTTTTTCTGTAATGATCATGTAATGAATGAAATTTCTCACTTGAATGGACTTGGATTTGTATTTGACCTGAATGGCTTTTGAAATGAATTAACTTGACGTTTTCATATAAATGACGAATCTTGAACATGTATTGTAATGGGGTGAAATGGATAGTATAATGACATTGACTGAACTAATCATGAGTGACGCTCCAATGATAATCTTGAAACAAAGGACTTAGAAAGGATCAAGATGTGCTGAACTACAACCTTCATAAACCAAACACTAGAATCAATGATCATGAGCCCGATAGATAGAAACACAACCAAAAACTCCACCCGGATGAACCAGGACCAAGAAGTTGCTGAATGCAAGTTAACCAAGCAAGGAGATCAAGCATCTTGATTAATGATGTACCAGCCAGAACTAGGCTTAGGAGGCCACAATATAGGAGTTTGACCTGATTAGAGTATGGAACCATGACCAATTAAAGGCCTTTAAATCAGGGTCCTGATCCCTCCAGAAACCACCATTGACACCAGATTTAAGCATAATTCCCAAGCATCTCCACGCTAGGCTTCGATTGGGGCCACCCCGAATTCACTGAGAAATCCTAGTTGCCACTAGGTGTAAACATAAAGCTCTGAATTCAAGTCACTGCCATCTTGTGTTGAACCTTGCTTGTGTAGATGAAATGCATGCTCATGATGATATGCAAATGTTAATAACCTAAAAATGAAATGAATGTACCAATGGGAGGTGCAAATTTGAGGTGCTACACCCATCAAATTCTATCATTTGCTGTTTTTCTCTGATTTTCTTTGTTATGCAAAATGTCATTTATTTGTTAATAATGAAATTTTGAACTCAAAAAAAGATTTTTTCAACATATTGAGAAACACAATTTTGCTTTGACATGTGAAAATATTAAAAGGAAATCTTCCGTCTTTCCCCGCAAGTCTCAAGTTGCAATACTCCCTTTGGATGATCAATATCTATCTCCAGAGAGCACAAATTGATCATTCTCTGGAAGGATTATTGGGCCAGTTGTAACTGTTCAGCTTGATAGATCCTCCTTTGATGCATTTACTCACTCCTTTGGTTGAGTTATTGGTGTTGAAGATTCAGTACCTCCATAAAGCTTTCCCTAATGTTCAGTCTGTATATTGTCAGCATTTGCATTTCATGATCATTCATACATCATGCATATAAGCAAAATCCAAATCATGCATAGCCGAAATGTACTTCGTGCTTATTTTGCATTGACCTAGGTCTTGTTGTTGATCCTACATCCTTTGACCTCTAACTCTGGTTTGTCTTTGGTGCCCTTAAACCAACACCCAGTTTTCGCAGTCATTTTCAAAGTCCAATTGTTGTTGGCACGTACAGAAAGTTTAATTACCCTGTCTTTCCTGATGGTTCCGTGAAAGTCATGTATGATTTATCATCTTGAGGAATTTCCAGAAGCTTGGAGGTTCTTCGTGTTAGAAAGCTCCAATGATGTTCCTTTGTATGTTTTCCAATATTCTCAGGTCATGTATGAACCTATTGGTAAGACTCCCTTTGATTTTTCCCAAGTGATGTCAGGTCATGTATGAACCTATTGATGAAACTTGCTTTGTATGTTTTCCAATATTCTCAGGTCATGTATGAACCTATTGGTAAAACTCCCTTTGATTTTTTCCAAGTGTTGTCAGGTCATGTATGAACCTGTTGTTGAAAATTCTTTGGATGTTCCAGCATTGTCAGGTCATGTATGAACTTGTTGCTGTTGAGCTTTTATTCCAATATTCTCAGGTCATGTCTGAACCTGTTTTTGAAGAATCTTTCCAATGTTGTCAAGTCATGTATGAACTTGTTGTGGAAATTTTCTCAAAATATTCCAGCATTTGTTAGGTCATGTATGAACCCGTTGCTGTTGAGCCTTTATTCCAGTTTTACAGGTCATGTATGAACCTGTTGCTGAGCTTTTTGTTCCAATATTGTCAAGTCATGTATGAACTTGTTGTGGAAATTTTCTCAAAATTTTCAAGTTTGTTATCAGGTCATGTATGAACCTGTTGATATACTCTTTTTGAATCCTTCTGAGTTTTTTGGGTCATGTCTGAACCTACTGTCGGAACCTCTTGATATTACCCAGCATTTGTTAGGTCATGTATGAACCCGTTGCTATTGAGCCTTTATTCCAGTATTACCAGGTCAGGTATGAACCTGTGGCTGAACCTTTTATTCCATTGTCGGCAAGTCATGTATGAACTTGTTGTGGAAATTTTCTCAAAGAATTCAAGTTTGTCATCAGGTCATGTATGAACCTGTTGATTTGCTCCTTTTGAATTTTTCAGAGTTTGTTAGGTCATATATGAACCTGCTGTCTGAAATTCTTGATATTCCCCAACATTGTCAGGTCATGTATGAACCTGTTGTTGAGCTTTCTTTCCAGTATTACCAGGTCATGTATGAACCTGTTTTGAAGAATCTTTCTCTATGTTTATTTCAGTGTTGTCAAGTCATGTATGAACTTGTTGATAATCTCAACTTCTTCGTAAGCAGAAGAATACCAAGCTATGTCATAATTGGTGAGAGACATAAGTCTTTGAGACCACCTTAAATAATCCTTGTTTTTTGTGAAAATAGGAGACAGTGGCAAGTATGAAATAAACCACTTGTACAGTAAAGGCGCACAACAGACAATAGTTCCACCCCCTTTAGAATTCCTATGATGAATGGAGAAATAAGTGTCACCGAGCAAAGTTGGAACCGGATTCCTGATCAAGAAGATCCTCATAGCATTAACATCAACGAAGTTGTCAATGTTAGGAAACAAGATCAAACCGTAGATAAGTAAGGCAAGAATAGCCTCAAAGGCCACCATGCTACCATCATTAGCAAAAGAAAAGGCTTTCTCAATAAAAAAAATCAAAGTCAATCCTCTCATACCTCCTTTGATAGTGAGATTGGCCTATATGTCAGGCTTCCTTAGGTGAATGGCTTCAACAGTAATTTAGGATTCCAAGATTCCTTCCACCCCATTAAAAGGAACTTTATCATAAACTAGCATGCCCAAAAGATGAGCATACTCCTCCATGGTAGGAAACAACTAATAATCAGGGAAAGTGAAGCACTGGTAAATAGGATCATATAACTGAACCAAAGTACAGAGAAGACCATCCTCAACATCAATAGGTAGGATAGATAGAAGTCTACCAAAACGGTCTCTGAAACTTTTAGGATCATCCACAAAATATGCTAGCTTCCTTAATTCCATAAGATCGGGATATATGAAATTGTATTTCCGAGTATTCCTCCTTCCAATATCCATGATCAAAAATATGTGATGTTTGCAACAAGAGTCTCTAAGTTCCTTGAAAATTGAGAAAAAATCTTATGAATGCCATGGGTGCATGATGCAACAACCACAAACAAGATCACACAAAGCACACAAATAAGGTCCAAAGGTTCTTAGTCACGAGCGTGAAGCCAAGGATAAGAACCAACCCACAATGTATGTATTAAGGATATAATCACATGTAGAACAAGGTTCTAAAAAGTTCCCAGAGTCATAATTCCATCTTTTGGACATTAGCAACTTAAACGACTACCCGTCAACCAATAATATTCTCAAGAGAAACTCGTTCGAGTGTAGTATCGTGTAACAACTAATTCAAGTCTACACATGAATATCCACCGCACTACGTCCTAAAAGGTCAAGATGGGTTAAGGGTTCTAAGGTTTTTAGCTTCTCAGGCTCCCAGGTCAGAAAAAGTAATTCCAACTACGACTACTTATTGTCATACCCCGATTTTGGTCCTGAAATTTTTTCATCAATCATTCATTTTTTTCCTCCTCATGACCATTTCATCCGGTCATGAATCTATCCACCTACACTGATTGTTTAGACATTGCCACTACTTTCCATTCCATGACTATTAGATTGTTACCTCTCTATTTGGCTTTAGAGGTTTGATATATTTTGATAGAATCGGTTGGAATGTCATGGCTTTCATTCTCATGTCTAAATTTAATCCATGTTTTGTCTCTCATAGAACATCATTTTCCTTTTCGATCTTAATTCAAAGAGATTCCATCCATATTCCATCTCATATTTCTATATGTCATATTCAAATTTGCATTCACATTTTTTCATTCACATTGGAAAGCTTCCATTCATTCATACACATACTCATTCATGTTTCAGCTATTTCGTTCATTTTTATCACATACATCCACTCACAACCTTCATTTTCATGGCAAGCGATTAATTCATAACCTTAAAACATCACCACATGAATACATGAAGTCTCTAAAATATGAAGAAAGAATTTTTTTAACTTGCTACGAGAAACACCAATTTTTCATTCACATCAATGTCATATTCATTAAAAATCAATAGCTTGTCCAAAACATACATGATTTACAAAGGTGGCACTTAAGTTTTAATTACAAGGAGTAAATTTCTAACTCCGCTCTCAATGCTATCAACACCTCCATGGCTAGTAGATTGCGTGGACTTCTTAGAAGTTGGGAAGATAACCCTGATTTCGGTTTTGTCATGGTAAAGGGCAGTGGCCAGATATTTGCAGCTGGTGGAGATATTGTTGCGCTTCATCGCTTATTAAAAGAAGGGAACATGGAAGCTTGCAAAGATTTTTTTAGAACAATATATGGTTTTATGTACCTTCTAGGTACGGAGTTGAAGCCACATGTAGCTCTTCTGAATGGCATTACCTTGGGTGGTGGGGCAGGAATTTCAATCCCTGGAACATCCCGAGTTGCAACAGACAAAACTGTTTTTGCTACCCCTGAAGTTCTTATTGGTTTCCATCCCGAGGCTGCAACATCTTTGTTACCTTTCACGTCTACCTGGTCCACTTAGGAGAGTACTTGGCTCTGATAGGGGAGAAGCTCAACGGAGTAGAGATGGTTTCCTATGGGCTTGCTACGCATTATTCACTAATTGCGAGGCTTTCACTAATTGAAGAACAGTTGGGGAAATTGCTTACTGATGACCCATCTGTCATAAAAAACACTTTAGAACAGTATGGTGGTTTTGCATATCCAGACAACAATAATGTACTATAAAGGCTTGAAATTGTAGATAAATTCATTTACCAATTGGGGGACTTTGTAAGAAGGATCATGCTGCTATTCGTGCGGACCCCTCAATCAAGAAGTCTGAGAATCAGCCACCAAAATAGTGTCCAAAGTCCTTTGGATATCCAGTTTACAGGGCCCTGCAGCAAGTCCATATCAGAAGCATTCCCAACAGTCTCTATCACATCATTCTTTTACCTCTATGTTGTATGTACCAAATATGCTGCAATTGGCGGTAATACACCAGGAAATCTGTTAACCAGATTCAGAATCTCATGTTTCCAGTGGCTAGTGGTCTTCGCTAATGCTTGCATTATGGTTCACCAAGCTGATTCATACCAGTAGTGCCAATCCTACAAGAAATTTCAAAAATATAGCATTAGTAAGTTAGGCCAAATTCACGGCAGTATTTTCTTTTACTAACAATTTAGAAACATAAAGGAAAACCATCAATCACATGACAGCTCTGTGCGATGAGAACAATTTATATGCACATCGAAGGCACTGATCCTTGTTTTCTAAGATTGGAGCATGTCTTCAAATGTTAAATGTTGAAGCATGGTAGCTAAAAAAAAGCATTCCTTTGACAGTGGAGTAGTCGGCTACGCCCCCTCATGATTATTTACTTGCTGGATGCCATGTTGGAATGGTTGCCCTATGGAAATTCTCTATAAATTCTTCGTCTAAATGTGATGATACAAGGCGTCTACTTTGTTTCGGACTTGAAGGCCTTAAGTTTTGGGACCTACGTAATCCATTTCGTCCTCTAAGGCAACCTTCACCTTCATCCATTGGTCGCCATACCTGATGAGGTGCAGTAACAGCAGTTTTGTCCGGCTCTAGTACCTGAAAAAAGAATGAAGATAACACCGATGTCAATGCGCATTTTGCAACAGTACATGGAAATTTGCCAAAGGGAGATTAAAAAAAATAGCAAAGCATGGTTGCTGTTGTCGCTTGCTATTCCTCTTCCCACATTCTTATTCTCATCATCACACACTTTCAATTTTTGAATACTCAAAGTTAAAGCCAATTCCACACTTATCACAAACTCCGGTCATACAACCCTCAAGGAGAGTCTCCGATTTGAATATGGACATCAGCCTTCAATACCACCCACCCAACAAATTGCACAAAACTAACAGGTTAAGCCTCAAAGTCATTTCAGAAGACAATTTCTCCACCATCAATAATTACAGCAACCTTCCTCTTTCAGGCATAGGGGGTTACAGGTCATCAAAGTGTTCAGGAACTTGGTTATAAACAGACGTCATTTGTTTCTGTTGGTGATCCTGGACGTTATTCACAGGGTATTAATATGTGCAAGAGCTGATATGGATACTCCAGCAGCTGCTACAGGTTCTCTTGTCCAGGTTCAACCCCCTAGCATAGTACCCTTGGTGGCCCTTGTATCAAGCAGCTTACCACCCAAGGCCACCGGTTGCACCGACAAAATCTCGTATTGAAACCCGTAAAACTACCAGATGAACCACATGCGGGAACTAAAATGTCTGATGTTGAAGGACTTGGGGGCAACCAACCTGGACCTTCTAGTGACACAAAAACCTTGCAACAAATCCATAATGAAATCACAGCAGCATCAACCAAATCATGATCGAAAAAGGCTTTGTAATAATTGATGTTTTATTTGAAACTCTTACCAAAAGTTCTTGCCGGTAGTAGAAGGAACAGGGATCAGATCATTGGAGAGGGGCAAACTTTGCTTGAACTTGTTGATTATATTTCAGCTGTGAATTCAAAGTTCAGTGAAGCGACAATGCAGTGACATCAATAATTGATGGCTTGAAGAAGTTGTATGTAGAGCGGCTAAAACCGTTGGAGGTTACTGCTCGATTCAATGATTTTGTATCTCCCTTATTGACCAACAATAATTTTGATGCTAAGCCAATGGTCATGCTTCTCGATCAATATTCCACAGGGAAAGCAAGCATTGCATTGCTTTTTAGTCCATTCGTTGAATCCTATCAAACCGTTACACGATCCACGTCGAAGCCACTGCGACACAAACACACAAAATCAGTTAGTTCTAAAACAAACTTTTCAGCCAAGTAAATTACAGTGGTGAAAGTTTTCTTACCAACAGTAGAGTTTTCAAAATGAAGAGAATTGAGAGGGGGGCCACAAGTTGGATATGGACAAAATTCAAAACCTCTCCACTGCACAGCAGACCTCCACTACTCTGAGGAAACACAGCAACATAGCAGAGAGGAGATGAGAGATATATAAGAGAGGCCACTGTTCATTTTGGAGAGGGGCTGAAAAAAACCTAATTTCTAGAGGAGAGAGCGGCTACTGTTGAAATTTTTCTTAAGAAAACCCTAGAAAAATAAGTTCTCGATGGAAAGAAGGCAAAACGGCGGAAGATTAACAAGGCCTTTATCCAAGTGTAGCACGGAGCAAGCTCACGCAGACGACGACGTTACCTTCCCTTCGACGTAACAGGTAAACTTTCCTTCTCGAATCATGTTGTTGCTTTGTTTATTCGATCCCGACCAGTAGCAATTCGGTCCGGTCCCTAGGATGAGAAAAGGGTCGGTGTTTATGTTCATCGCGGTTTGTTTCGAGCTGCAGACTCATCATCTTTGTTTGTAGCGTGGTCGATTTTGTTTGATTTTCATTTACTAGAAAAAAAATTGCTTTGGGAAGAAGGTCGTTTGGTTTGACGTTATTATTCTCATTTTCTCATTTTATTTTTATGAGCTGGGATTACTTAATGACGGGTATTATGGGTTTGTTTCTAAAGCCAAAATCCAGTGGACCATATTTTCCTTTTATTGTTTTTTTTTCGGTTAGTTGGTTTCCACCCTTATTTTGTTATTTGTTGGTCCTAAGTCTAGCAACAGGAAACTTGTGGCCTAGTGGAGATGGAGATTAACTCACCTCCTCTTTGGTCCTGTGTTCGACACCCATGTGTGTGGTCTTGGTTTTTCAACATTTTTGATTTTCTCATATTTCTTTAATTCTCACATTTGATTATATGGTCTTACTACTTAACTAACATGTTTCTATTGTTTATTCATTTTTATAATTTTATTTTTAACATAACTTAGGTGATTATTCTTTCTTTGGGATTTATGTGAATTATTTATTTTTATGTGTGAGATATGTTTCAATCATGATAAATCATCTCAATTTCATTGATAAAAAAAAACATTAAAAAGAGTAATAATGATAAATATCACTTAATTCTCGATTCAACGTCGAGCCCATTTCCATACCCTTGTAAGTCGATTGCTTTTAAGCATCGCCATCAACCTCACATGGCTTACTCTAGGGCCTTCTTACAATGAGCTTTTAAGCAATACCAACTTAATTTTCAATAAATTAATTTCATTTTATTTAATTTTAAACCATTTTCATAAAATTAGAAGAAAAAGATTACCTGGATGGAATGTTCAGTCGTAATCCCGAATACTAGGCTCAAGCTGTAAGAGCTTGCAAGCCGTTAATATTCGTCTTCTCTTTAAACACTCAAATATTCAAATCATTTTCTAAATAAAACATGAAGAAAAAGATTATCCTGGAGGGAATATCCAGTCATAATCCCGAATATTAGGCTCAAGCTGTAAGAGCTTGCAAGTCGTTGATATTCGTCTTCTCTTTCACACTCCAAAATTCAAAACCTCTTCTTAATAAGTTGGAAGAAAAAGATTACCTGGAGGGAATATCCAGTCGTAATCCCGAATATTAGGCTCAAGTTGTAAGAGCTTGCAAGCCATAAATATTCGTCTTCCCTCCGAAACATTCATAAATATTCAAATCATTTTCTTAACAAATATTGGAAAGAAATAGACTGCCTGGGTGGAATGTCCAGACGTAGTCCCGAGTACTAGACCCAAGCTGTAAGAGCTTGCAAGTCATAAGTGTTCGTCTTTCAAACTCCAAAACACCTAATCTTTATTAAACACTTTTTTCAAATAAGATGGAAATGGAACGTGGTGTATACCGCGCACTCCTGAGACTAGGATTCGAGATGTATATCTCGCTCACCCAAGTTCTCGCCATCATTTAAAACACATCAAACCAATCAATTTCTTTTTTCTCGCCGCCGTGCGATTGACTCTTAAACCCTTTTCACAAACGAAAGGTACTTTGTTTCAAAACAATGCAAGGCAATGTTTTTCCACCTGTTTTGGGTAGTCCAACAATGTTTTCGTCGATTTGACACAAAGTAGCTTTCGCTAAAATCGACCAACAAACAAACATTTTTCTACCCAGAACTACGTAAGCCTTGATTTCTCTATTGAGATACGTAGGAGCAGGATTTGTAAATCTTGTCAGGCCCACTAATAAACAACTTAGGTTTAATCCTTCGTTAAAAAATCCAAAAAACATCTATTCTCATCCTTTCTTTCTTTCCCACCTAATAATTCGAAAAGCCTAACATTTCAACTAACACTAATGCACACAACTAACCTAATGGTTCCCGTTGAGTACAACGGACGTGAGGGGTGCTAATACCTTCCCCTTGCGTAATCGACTCCCGAACCCTGATATTGGTTGCGATGGCCATATCTTATCCTTTCTTTTAGGGGTTTTATCGATATTTTCCCTTTCCCATTTTGGGAATAAATAAAGTTCGGTGGCGACTCTGTTCAGTCCATCATTGCAAGCGTGCGATCGCGCTTCGCTTTGAAGTCGTATCCCCATTTTTTCGAGGTGCGACACTTATGTGACATCAGTAATCCCAAAAGGGCCTCCACTGAGTGGGGGATCTTAAGTCATCTTATTAAGGATTAACTCCACGTAAGCCAAACATGACTATAACACCCTCCTATCATAAGAGCTCTCAAGTCCGTGTATAGGACTTATCTCACCATACATAAATCACCAAGCACCAGATACAATAAACAGTAATAAACAACAGCAAACACAATATATACACAAAAAACAAAGATGGGCTTAACCCACTAGGGGCTACTCCCGAGCACAGTCGCCACTTTTTCGTAGAGGTAAATTTTTTGAGATTAAGCTATCGATTAACTTAACTTGCAATATAATATTCGCCACCACACTTTTATTATTTCCAAAGGAAAAGGGAAAAAGTACGAACAAAACCCAAAAAAGTTTTAAAACAAAACTATAAAAAAGAGAACAAAGGTATGTGGGTTAGTTATGCAAATGGAAGGTATTATCACCCTAAACATCCATGGTACCCCATGGGAACCTCTTTGAAAATGTGTACATTTTTGTTTGAAAAGGTCTTATTTGTAAAAGATTGGAGAGATGGGAAAAAGAAATATTTTTTCTTATTTTTGTGTTTGCCAAGACTTTTGAAGTCTCATACCTACGTACCAACAAAGTGCAATGGAGGATCAAAACCTTGTAGTTTATGGTAAAAATAACTAAGGGAGTTTGATTTGATTCATTTTTATGAGAAAAGACATTTCATCATTTTAAGGAGAATACTTAACTAGTCAGTCACCCACAAGTATGAATACTTTACCTCATCATGAGAATGACTCGAACTTGGATAAGGATCAACAAGTATGCCACTAACTCTCTTAGATGGAAAAGAATTGTCATCAATACTATGGAGATAGGAGAACTATATCTCAAATATGGAAATGACTCATGTATAATACCTTGAGAAATGTTTTAAAAGGAAAAATGCACAAGGGCATAAAAAAGATTTGAATGAGTTATGCAGTTTTTAGTCTTTTGAAATTGGTCTAAACATGCTTAATATGGATTAACATTTATTAGGAAAAGGTTTTAAAAATCACTTGACAAAAAGTCAAGGTTTATTGAGAAAGTGGTTCAAGTTAAAAAACAAGAAGGTTTAAAAAAAGAGAGAAGATTTTGAAAACTAAAGAGAGGAAGGAGAAGAAGAGACTATCCTATAGCATAAAGTAAAAGCTAGGGAGGAAAGATCTAACCAAGAGATAGCAGGCTTTATGACTTAAGTCAAACAAGAATTCCTTCCTTTAGATTAAGCCTCAAGCAAGCCATAATAAGCAAATAATAATCCATGTACCGGATGAAATCAAAGTAGCTCAACCAAGTCTCCAAAAGAAAGTCCAAAGTCAAAGGTACCAGGTGGATTCCAAGGTCTCCAATCACAAGTCCCAAAGCATAAGTCAAGATCTTAATTCGAAGTCCATAACTCCACAATGATGCCAAGGATAGTAACCACGAGTCCATGAATCAGGATAACCAAGTCTCTTTTTAGGTTTTTGTTCTTATTAGTGTTTTCTTTATAAAGATATAAAAAAAATGTCCAAATGGACAAAGAACAAAATTACATAATCATAAACAATATGATATGAAATGTTAAACATAAATTATAAAGTAAATGGCATAAAATAAAGGCATAAAGTAAATGACATTGAAATAGAAGTTAATACAAGTGAAGAGTTAGTAAAGGATGTTAGTAAAGATGAAAAGATGTTTTGGTCACGTTTTGAAGAACACTCAACTATCCACTCACAAGCATGAACATATGAACATATGTATCATTTATGAGAAGGGCTCCAACTTGGATAAAATTAACAAGTATGCCACTAACTCTCACAAAATGGAAAAGGATCAAAATTTTCATAAAATACCATGAGGAATAGGAGACTTACAATCTCACTTATAAAAATGTCTTTTGCTTTTGGGACAAATTTATCGTTATGTGAAGCAATCGTAATTGGACTTATGTAGAAGTCACAACTATATGAGGTCGGTCAATAATAATGTTTGTTTTAATACATGCTAGAGAAATAATATGTAAATCATTCTCCTAAAGCCATGTCACACAAAAAGAAAGAAAGGGGATGATCAAGCACAAAGGCTAGGAGGATGGTCCATTACTTCAATCCACACTTCATGAAACTTAGGATAAACTTATGCATCAATCTAAAGTACCTTAAATGATCTATGATCAATTAGGAGGTAGATTTGAAATGATGAAAGTTCATCAAGTACCAATCCGTACATCATGAACAAGATGGACACAAGCCAACCAATTGATCAAAGGGAAAAGAAAGAGATGAAGAAGAGAGATACAAGAGAAGTCACACTCAAATTGGATCAAAAGTTTGATCAAATCATCATCGAAATCAATCATCCATTTTGGTGGATTAGGATTTTTACCCCATCAACATCCAAGACCCATTGAGTTTGATGAGACTTGAAGTTAAAACCATCATGATCCTAGGCCAACAGAAGTTCACAAAGGTCACACAAATAAAAATGCAATTAAATAAAATAAAAATGCATCAAAGGTTTTTTTAAATGAATTTTAAAATACAAATAAAATGGAAAATCCATAAAGTCCTTCAAAACATCAAGTAAATGGCCAAGAAAATTATGGGAGGTTGGAAATAAAATAAGAAGCATACGATAAAATTTTTAGAATTTAAAAATACAGAAAAGTATTTTTTTTAACCAATTAAAATAAAGGAGAAAATAGAAAATTCATGAAAAATAGAAAATCAGTGAATAAAATGTGGAAAAATAAAAATCAGATGAAGAAAAATAAAAGATAATTTTAGAAATTATTTTGGGATTTTTTGGATAAAAAATGAAATTACTAGGAATTTTTAAAGAAAAAAAGAAATAAAAAATAATTAAAGAAAAATAATTAAAATCAGAAAAAACAAGGAGCGTTGGATCATGCCTCATTAATTGACGTGGCAGATCCAACACTCCAAATGTTAGAGAACAACACAGGATCCAATTTAAATCGAACCAATAAAAATATTTCATTTTGCCAACGTGTGTGATCAAACTCAAACAACCTGAGAAAGCTCTGGTCGTCTTCTCTGGTGAGCTCTCACCGAAGTTTCATCGTTTGGTAAATTCAAGACACGGGACCACCACCATTGTGATCCTCTTCTCATCTCGGATTCAACCTTATGCTCCAAATTCATTTATATGAACTAAGCAAAGGGAGTTTCAGAGAAGTTTCACAAATAAGCAAGCCATGAAAATTAAAATCAAATGATGAACACGATCAACCAACACCAAATAAGTTAGGGGAAAGTGTCGCATTACGCGAAAAACCGACGGGAAACGAAAACTACAGAGCCGCCACCGTGCGTTATTTATCCCAAAAGAGGGAAAGGAAACGCTCGAAGTAAACCTGGAAAAGACATGGTCTCGCGACCAAAGAGAGATGGGATCGGGAGTCGGTTATGCGAAGGGAAGGTATTAGCACCCCTACGCATCCGTCGTACTCGACAGGATCCACGCACAAAAGGAAGGAATATGGTTGCTAAAACACTGCTCACAAACAAACAAACACTGGCTGAAAGAGACACAAGAAAACAAAAGACACTGACTCGGCAGGATATAGCATCCTGGGCCTACGTAGTCTGTCAGGCACAGACATCAGAGTCGACGTAGTTCGGACTAGGGGAAACGTGCTCGCTAGGATGTCGCATCCTATGCATACGTATCTTCTCGGACTAAAGAAGAATCAGAGCACTCGTAGCTCGGCTAACGCACGCCAAACAAAACCACACAGGAAATCGACTGCCAATCGCTGGACTTACGTCAAACTCCTATTCACACAAGCAAACATGGAAACCGAATGCCAATCGCTGGACTTACATCGGACTCCGAGCACACAACAAGAGGATACGGAACGCCAATCGCTGGTCTTACATCCATCTCCTAACACACACAAGGGAAAGAAAACAAAAAAAAGGGCGCCCGGAGAGATCAGCTCATCTCCTGCCTACGTACCTCATCTGGTATGAGGATCAGGGCGACGTACGCAGGGACAAAGGACTAGCCTAACCAGATACAAAGGGAGACACAACTAGGGAGACTACGACTCGAGCCTAGATGTTATCATGCATATCATCCCTAAGTTAAGGTTGCTATCTAACTTGCACAGGGAGCAAGCTATCCTAAACAGCACAGGCACAACAAACATTCACACAAATAACACACACTATATACACACAAAGTGGGCTCACACAAGGGTTAGGCTGTGAAACACAAGCCAACTGTAATCGGGTGATGTTAGCTCTTAACCCTAACATTGAGAGTTAGGGTGAAGCGGATGAAATGGGAAGTGAGGGGTGTGCCTCACAGCTCTTATCCCTGCCCTGGGAGAGCTTTAGACAAATGAATGTGTGGGTTCAGAAAGTTGGAACCCTTCTACACATATGACTGACTCAACATGGATCTTGGGTTAATATCCACAATGCATCAACACCAGTTGTGTGAGCAGAGGGATGACACACTGAATAGCAGGAGATGGATTGCACATCTCTTGTATCTGCCAATTGCCTTATCAAAGGTCTTTTCCTGCTTGGCACAAATATAAACAATCACAAGCATTGCCTCTTAAGGAGGACTTCAGACAGGTGCCTGACCAAATAACAGGCCAGGTCTTCCAGACTACATGGAGTCAGAGACATTATACCTCAAATTGGTTAAGCAACCAAGCAACAGCAAAAGCAAGTTCACAATGAACTATAGCAACTAATGTACCTGAAAACAATCTAACTCAGTCAATACACAACTCAAAAAGTCAAACAGACAGACTAAAAGTCAACAGTTAACTGTACAAACAGACAACAAGTAATGCATCAGGCAAAGCACAAGCTCAACTCAAAGGAGCTAATCCACCTACAAAACAACTTAATGTTAATCAACATCAATCCAATATCAATCCAAATGAGCAAATGAATCACACTCCTCAAGGCCATATGCTTCTTGTCCTGAAAACACAACTCAAACATGAGCACTAACCACTAGGACATGGTCTAGGGTCAAAGAGGGAGAAATAATTCAAAACAGAACATGAAAATTGACATGAATCAAATTAAACCAATCAAGAACAATATCCAAGTGGTCTCATACCAATAGCATCAACCAATTCATTTCATAAAACAAACATGGCAAGGCATGCATTTTGAAATCTCATTGATACAACAGCAAGAACAAATTCACATTAATTCACAAATGGCTCAATAAATCTCAAGAAAAATCATGGCTAAACAGCACACATCACATGATCAACACACCAAAAATCAAGTCGTTTGGATAAGTGGAAGCATGTCAAATAAATTCCCTAAGGCAAGGCAAGGCAAAACAAGCTCAAAGGAAGCACAATTTCATACATCAACTTCACACAAGCATAAAACATAATCCACACATGATAAATGACTCAAACCAAAGCCAAGACAAACTTCAAAGTGTCTAGAACACATGTGCAAAATTTCAGGTTCATAGGATACACAACCAGCATTTCACAAATCATCTAAATTCATGACTTTTCAAAAGTCCACAAATGACCAATCAGCAAAGAAAATCTCAAACAAATTGGAAATGCATTCAAAAATTCCACAAAAATTCACAAGCAATCGTAACATCCAGAAGTAGCATCATGCAAACATTCAGATCAATTGGCATTCATATGGCATGGAAAATAAAATCAGAAAGTCAAGCAAGCAAAGGTGTGACGCACATTGTCACACCTACCTTAAACAGATCATATCTCATCAACCAGGAATGGGAAAAATGCAAACTCTATACCAAAATGACCATTAGGATGTCTATTTTAAGCATGCAAAATTTCAAGAATGTTGGATAAAATCTCATCATTTCACAATCAAAATGGCAAAGCGTCTCAAGAAAACACATGTATGAACATTCCCTAGCCAAAATTAAAATCCATGCGTGCACAAATTCTGGAAAACTCATCAAAACAAACTAGACATCATGAGGATCATCTTGCAAAAAATCCCATCTCAATTGGATTAATAATCATGGAGATATGAATTTTTGAAGTAATTGGAAAAATAAAAAAACATGTGAAGAACTAGCATGAACATGGATGAAATAAATGCATAAGGCTAATGTGAAAATGCTGGAATGGGGAATCGATCCGCGTTTCAATTTAAATCTGGCGCTACTTCATGAAACGCTTCGTTTCATTAAAAGTACGTGGCAATGTGAAGCAATCGTGACCAATCAAATAGCCAGGCAATGTACACGGTGGACCAGTGCATGGTGACAAACAGGAAAACACATGCAATATGCGCGCAAGAAGATCAAACTGAATCTGGAAATCAAAAACCCTAGAACATTCAACAAGTTCATCGTGTTCTTCATCATCAAGAACACTTATGCACAGAAAATCACCAAATGCATATCAATGGATTCGTCTTCTAACATACATCACATATCCAAGCTCAATTTGATCTAAATCAACACACATCAAAAGATTTATGCGCATGAAGTTTCACTCATCAAACTTACAATCAACATAACAACATCAATACTCAATGAAAATCCACGATCTAAAGCTCATTATAACCAGCATTAAAGGATCTACAAGATGCACATGATTATTTCAAGAATTGGAGCATACGAAATCTGACCTTAATGACGCAACAGAAGTGAAATCGTGCTTCTCAGGTCCTGGCAAGGTGAAACAGATGCTCTACAGTGTTTGGAGAGATGAAAGGATGATGAACAACAGCTCAATCGTGCCTGATCTTGATGGAATCTTCAAATGCCATGGATGTGCATAAGCTTCAACAGTTCCAATTCAGCATGCAAACCTTGAAATCTTGCTTCAATCCAGCTCCAATATGATTGTGGATGAAGATTCAATCGAGGAAATAGCAAAGGATTTGAAGAATTTTGCAGAAAAAGTGAGAGCAAAAATTTGTGAAACTTGGTGAATTGGATCTAGATCTGATTAGAATGAAAAATGTTAATCTGTTTTCTGTTAGGATTAGTCTATATATATGTTGCACTAATCATTCTCCTAATCTCAATTAGCCAAATGCAAATGTATTAGTGAAATGCAAGTGTAATGCAAATTTGGTAATTCACCTTGCATGCATGAAAAATGTTGCTACAGTGCACGAATCATGTGCCAAATCACTTGCAAAATCCATTTGGGGCCAAATGCACATGATGGAATGTGTGAGAAATGCTTAATTTTCAAATTGGAGATTTCCCTCCAAAATTCAAATGAAATTCAAGTGAAAAATCCAATATTTTTATGATGAGAATTGATGAAATGTAATGCATGATTTGGATAGAGCATGTCAAAATAGAAATGTTACAAAAAAATCCCACTCCATTTGGCCTTGTGGTGTGAAAGTTATCCCCTTTTGAACTTCAAATTATCTTGACAATGATTGATCCATAATTTCTCAACCACACATGGGAAATTCATGTTCTTGGACTTTTTGAAAATGGGAGAACAAGATCTTCAACTTTCATGTTGGACAAAATTTCATTTGAAGCTTTCTTGAACATGTAATCTTGAGGAGAAGACCTTTCCATTTTTGGCAATTTGAAATTACAGGTCACTTACTATTTTTGGAAACTTTTCATCTGACCTCAAATTCTTCATTGTTGATGCTTGCAATGCCAAATGAGACTTGTATGGACATGAATGAGGCCTATCTAACCATCTCCCACCTTCAAATCCATGATTTCATGCACAGTTGACTTTCTAGGGTTTCAGATGCATTGTGCAATGACTGATGAGCTTTGAGCATCCAACCTTTGGCCAAACCACTTCAAAATGATCCCTAGGTCACATGAACTCAATGAACCATCCCTAGGGCTTTGCCTCATTAGGAAATGCACTTGCTTGCTTGCACAACTGGATCTCCTGACCAGTCTTGACTGATGACTTGCACTTGGGCAATGGACAATGCAATGTTATGCAGTGGACAATGTAATGTTAATGACCTAATCATGAAAATGTATATACAAAATGGGAGGTGCAAATTTGAGGTGCTACAGAAAGCATCAGAGAGTGAAGGACTACATTGTGGTAACTTGTTTGAGTTCAAATGATGCTCAGAACTACCTTTTCCAAATGGTGATCAGAAGTTGATGAAGCTCAATCTGGTTAAACCACTTTAGGAGGTCTCAGAGCTTGGGAATTGTTGCAAAAGCTTCAGAGGATGTCGAAGATGCTAATGGAATTAAGAAATTGGATTGAAACAAGCTGAAACTCAAAAGACGATAGTTGAATTTTCTAGAAAAATTTCAAGTTGCAGCAGGGATTTCATGGCTCTCCAAAGCTTACAAATGAAGGCAATAGCTTCCTCTATTTATAGGGAATGTGATTGGATCCAAATACGTGTAGAATGATGCAGAATTCATGCAAAATAAATTTGATCAGAATGTGTGAAAAGTGTGACTTGAAACTCATCAAAACTCAATAAAATGATGTGTTTTAAGGGTCAATTAACTTCTGGAGACTTGGTTAAACACGTTTAGGTCCAAAACACATGCTAATTTGGCTTGGAATTAAGACTAGTGAAGTTCAAAACTCGGGCAATGGCAATTTCTTCAGTTCCAAGTAACCATGTTCAACCCAATGGGGCACCCTACTTAGGAGGCTTTTTGATCCCATTATTTTTGCAATGTGTTAACATCATGACCAAGATTACAATGTTCCAAGAAAGGTTGCATTTGGATGCTTGATCATAAAGTTATGTCATGTTGAAGTTGGCATGAAAAACTGATAATATAACTTAGAAAAATTTGAGTGCTTCATGGCTGAAAGTGACTTGTAATGTTTCAATGAATTCCATGGTTTTCCAAGCATATTCTGACCTTGATCCTTGAATAAAACTTGTAGGGGGTATGCAAATGACATTGTACAAAAAGAATCAGCCTCATTAGTTGAAAGTTGAAGAAGTTGTGATCTTTGAAATTTGGGAAAGACTCACTTGAAAATAGGTCAAATTTCACTAAGTCCACAAATGACCTATAATGTCTCCAAACTTTTGATGATCCTCCAAGCATAATTGGCTATTGTAATGTAAAGATAAGTTGTAGAGGAGGTTGAGAATAGTCATATACAAAAATAAGCATTCAAAAATGTTGAGAATTGAAGGAGTTATGATCCTTGGAACCTTGACTCCAAATGTTGACTTTTAGATCAAACCCCTTGGAACAAGCTTGTGTACTTGGACTTTCCTTGCATTTCAAAGCACATGGGTGATCATATGAACTCAAAATAAGGTGTCCTTTATGGCTTCTTGATTAAATTTCTCAAAGATTGAAGTTGCTTGTTGAAGAAGGCTTGGAAATAAACACATGAACCTTTAACTTTCCATGAGAAGTAAGCCACAAAACTTTGAGGTGTCTTTGGTTAAAAAGCCCTTACCTTCCATAATAAACTTAAGAAAAATAAGACATATGTTTTGATATTATGATTAGTGGTTAGATAAGAAATTAATCATATAAACACTAAGGTAAAATAAATCAACAAAGAGGTGTTTGGTGATCCCTGCAAGAAGCAAACCCAAAGATGGATAAGGGAAGGACCAAGATGTGATCTTGTTTGTATGCAAAGATGCAAATGAAATGTGGGATCTTAGGGTTAAAAATTAGGGTATGATAGCAGCCCATTTCGATATGCTTTGTGCCTTCTTGAAAGACAGGATTTGTAGCGATGTGGATGGAGCTTTGGTTGTCGTAGTAAATGTTAACAGGATAGTCGTGAGAGATGTCGAAGTCAGGCAGAAGGTAGATAAGCCATTGGGCTTCACAAGAAGTGTTGGCCAAAACGCGATACTCTTCTTCCGAAGATGAACAGGAAACAACAAGTTATTTCTTGGATTTCTAGCAAACCAGATTGTCTCCAAGTAAAATGGTGAATCTAGTAGTTAGTTGTCTTGTGAGGGGGAAAGCTACCCAGTCTAACTCAGTGAAACCTGTGAGGAATAATGGCAAATCTAAGCGAAAGAACAGTCCCATGGATGGTGCATTTTTGAGGGAGCGAGTGACATGATATGCTGTCTGAAGATGAATTTGAGTTGGAGCAGCCAAGTGTTGACTTAATCTACAAACAAAATACAAAATGTCGGGCCTATAGTGAGTTAAATATACAAGTTTATCAATAAGAGCTTTGTATTATGTAGGAACTTTTAGAAAAGGTTCTTCAAAATTATCAAGTTTGTAAGAAGGGTCCATCGATGTGGATGTGGGTTTAGCACCAAGCAGACTCGTGGTTGGCAGAAGGTCCAAGTAGTATTTCTGTTGGCAAAGAGTGATGCCTTTGGAGGAATGGGAAATCTCGAAGTCGAGGGAAACCCCATGTCTTTTATGTTGAACATGTTATATAGAACCTGCTTTATGTTGTTTATGTGTTGTAAGTTATTTCCTACAAGGATTAAATCATCTACATATACCAGAACATCAGTAAAGTTAGTTCCAGTTTATGAATGAATAATGAATAATCATACTTAGATTGGAAGAAACCATTATCTAATAAAATGGAAGTGAGTTTATGATTCCATTGACGACTTGCCTGCTTAAGGCCATAAATAGACTTCGTAAGCTTGCAAAACATGTTCTTGGGAATGTTTAAGCCTGAAGGGAATTTCATGTATACCTCTTCCTTGAGGTCACCATGAAGAAATGTCGTGTTAATGTCAAGTTGATGAACATGCCAATTAAGGGAAGGAGCAATAGACAACAATAAATTGCGGAACCCACCAACATCAACAAATACTATCTAGTCGCACATGCCCAGCTAGAAGCAACTCTATTCGCTATGAATAAATCGTATAACCACTCCAACTTATAGTAAAAACCCCTGCAACTACGAACATGTGTTTGCGCCTCACTCTGTGACATTCCTAAGTAATCAACAGCAAGTTCAACAATGAGCTCTTCAGTAACATCTTGAGGGATCCAGAACACTCCCCTGGTGGACAAGTGAAGCAGACAAGAGACGTCATCCAGAGTAATGATCATCTCACCAAATGACATATGAAATGAAGTTGTCTCTAGATGCCATCTCTCCACAAATGCGGATACGAAGTTTGTGTCCATCTTTGTCAAACTGGTTCTCTGAAGTGAAGATAATCCAGGCCTAGAAACTCAACTCTCCATCTGTGGTGGAAGAGCTTGTGGAACCCTCGATGTCAGTTTCAGCCCATGTCCAACAACCTTCAACTCTTTCTTCGGACCTCTCTCCTAAAAAATAACTAAAACACATATTATAAAATCCAACATAAAAAAATCAAATATTACTCAAAATCAAATATACGTCGTTTGCTTACCTCACCGAACTATAAATGTCGAGCAAAATGATGCTCGTATTTTACCAAAAGAGAGGTATCGTACGACCCTCCTGGAAAGCCAACCGCCTGTGATGCGGATGCAGATGCATCAATATGCCATTCCTCACCAGCCAACTTCGATAGAGTGTCCTGTCTTAAACCACGATCTAGAATCTTACCATCTTTTCCTTGTGTTCGAGCCACAATCAAAATAAAATATAAAATAAATAAAAATATGAACCGAAACATTTTTTAAAAGAGTTCCGGTGTGAAAAAAATTCAAACAACCGAAACACTTTTGAGAAGACTTTCGGTGAAAATAATGTAAAATCGAAAGACAACTAAAAAATGAGTTTCGGTGTGCAATGTGAAAATCGAAAGATTTTTGCAATGAGTTCCAGTGAACTTGCGAAAACCGAAACGCTTATTAAATGTGTTCCGGTATGAGAAATGTGAATCGAAAGTCTTGAAAGATGAGCTCGGTTTGTAAAGATAAAATATGTGTTTCCGGAAGACTTGAAGCGAAAATGAAGTAAAAATGAAAATTTTCATAAATATAACTTACTATTTATATGAGGGCATTTTAGTTCAAAAAATATAACGTAGGGATTTGAGGATAATTGATGGGGTATGGGATAAAATTTTTTAAATTTTAACCTAAGAGTTTTCGAAAAGATCTCAATATTTATGATTCTTAATCTTCAATTAATCGCATAGTAGGTTTTATAATAGGTTGAGTAGATATATCTATAATAGATTTATTATCTCAGGATTTACACCAATTCTTTCGTCTCATATATATTAGAAAACTCTCTAGTCTTTTATATATATATATATATATATATATATATATATATATATATATATATATATAAATAAAAGTAGAAGTAGAAGTATGTAAATAGGAGAACCAATGTGAACCTACTTGTACCTAATTGCTTTCTGACCTTGATGAGCACTGAGAATTGTACTTTTATCACATTTCAATTAATCCAACATAGATCAACTTAAAGTTAGGTTTAAATCTACACACTAATTAATCATATCACATGAAAACATCTAACACATTATATGTCTGGTATATGAATCCTTTGTTTTGAAAGATAGAATCTTTAAATGATGTCGACTTTATACTAAATTTGAATAAATATTTTATCTTAGGAATGTGATATTGCAGCAATATTCCTAACCTTAATAACTAGAGATTTGGAGAAATTTCATTTTTCTTATTTTGACCAAAACAAAAAAAGAAAGGACAAGCAAGAGAGTGGGTTGTGTTCTCTTCAAGCAAGGCACTAAAGAGCAACTATATCCACAAAATTTTACATAAATTAATTTGAACTTGGATTTGGTTTTGTAAAATCTAATTGATTATGCAAATATAATATTTTTTGTTTTTATTATTGTAAAAAAAAAATTAATCTAAAAAGTTTTCTTTTTAATGTTGTTTTTATCCATTTTTTTATTTTAATTTATAAAAAATTAATTTATATTATAATTTTATTTGAAACTAGTTATCCCGCCCGGACCGAATAAACGGAAGAGATAAATATCTATATTCAATTATATGAGATTTATTTAAAGTTAGAGTAAAATTTTGCATGAATCGATCAAATACATAAATTATTATATTATAAAAGGATGCAACGTTTTAAATTAATTTAAAGTAGTTGAGTTTTCAAAAATTCTAAATTCTAAGAAAAAGTTAATTTTATTATGATTAATATTTCCTTTAAAAGAAAGTTAATTTTTTTAAATTTATTGAATAATCAAGGTGTATGATGTATTCTATTCAAAATACATTAATTATTCAATAAAATTAAAAAATAATTTTTTTATTATAAATAAGAATAAAGAAAATATTTAATCATAACAAATATTTGGCGTTGTAAAAAAATTTAGGCATGTGACCGAGTTTATATTATAATTAATTCTAATACTAATATATTGAAGATTTAATAAAATGACCATTATTTATATTTCATTTATCAGATTTTTTTGTTAATCTTTATTAAATGTAAAATCTCATATTAATTATGAGAAGGTGAAAATAAACCCATGATAGTTACTAACATTGAAAAAGAGTAGGATTAGTTGATTAATTAATATGGCAAGTAAAGAGGTGTGCTATATCTGCGGCTCCACAACACTAGAGAGAATAAACATCAAAGTCATACAACAAGTTAGGTGAGCAACTTTAAAGACTATGATAAAAATTAATTGATCATTTAATGAATGTTAGGTATATTAATGAATTGGTCTAGTAAATAGCTTTAATTAGTTCAATTCACCACTAGGATCCATTAAACACATCATTTTGACAAAGTGTAGGTGAATGCTCTTTTCAAACATTTAAAGGACACAACAACATTTTTGTACATCACTTTCCTTTTTAAAATATTTATCTAACACCATGTGAATTTCTCACAACTTCTTATGGTAGAACATCAAAAATGGCTTAAATTTTAAAACACATACAAAATCATGAAATCAAATTTGGATGGTGTGTGCATGTCACAATCTTGGATTAATAGTATTCATAATGAGGTTTCCATTTTTATTAATGTTGGGTGATTATAAATGGTTATCACTTGTTGCACAACTTGTTGGTTTTATAACAAATTGGGGATACCCTATTTATGGGCATTTAATTTTTGTAACCTGATTTTGTTTAATTTTTCCATCAACTGTGTCTCACTAACAAATTATTATTCGACAGAATAGTAGTTGAACCATCAATGTGAGTTCATGCTTAAAAAGAGGGTGACTAATATTCCAATAAAGAAATTAATTATTTAGAAATAAAAAGGTAGGTACTGTTTTTTTTAATGAACAACTAAATTTTTTATTAATTAAAATGATATTAAAAATCATTTAATCTAATTGTATGGGATTCAAAAGCAATAATACCTTTATAGTAAAACTAAACTTTTACTACTAAGCTAACACACAGTATATATTTTCCATTAAATAAAAAAATGATATTTTAAAATTTTTAACTTAAACATTATGTTCAATTTAGTAAATTAATTATACTTAACTTTTTATTTTTTTTGTTGTAGTGTAGTTGTTATATTAGGAATGAAGAAGTCTTATATACAATTTTTTAGGTGTGGTTTTTATTATTTTCTAATGAAAATATGATAAATATATAATTTTCTCTTATAAATATGTAATTTTTTTTCACTCCTTAAATAATATTTAAATATATTTATCATATTTTTATTAAAAAATAATAAAAATTATATCTAAGAAATTATATCTAAATTTTTTTCATTAGAGAGCACAAAAGATGTACCTTAAAACATTCCATGAATCTCCATTTAAGAGTATACATACTTTTAATATACTAGATTGGTTGTTTGACTACTCTATTCTAATGGTGATAAATTTATTTATTTGTTTTTAAGAAAAAGAACAAAGATTTTCGATATAATGAAAAAAAAAAGAGGTAGGAAGGGAAGATTATTAATATAAAAACTCCAAATACTAACAAAATCTAAAAATATAAAGTCATAGCATATTTCTATCCGAATTTATTTGGAGCGCAAAATAGGATAAAGAACTGCCAAGAGTCGGAAGAGAATAATGACATAATAGACACTTATCATATCATGCGTTTGGTGCACACGGAGTAAAAAAGTATGTTACATTATTTTATCATATCATATGTTTGAACGTACTTGACAGTGACATGATAATATGTATATTTTCATAAAATTATTAAAAAATAATAGAAACAATACTAAAATTAATATCAAATTGAAAATGTCATACACATAAGTATCACTAAGTAAATAGTTATAAAGAAATATATTTTCAAAATTAAAAGTGTATCAAATTTAAATTATTATGGGCAAAAGTGGCAACAAAACAACAAGAAAGTAACAAGATAATGTTAAACAAAATCATTATAAAATATTGAAATCACTACTTCAATAACTTAACAAATGCAAGACGATGATCATATAACAAAGCACAATCAGTCTAACGATGAAAACATAGCATTATCAGAAGAAAAAAAAACAACGGATTTCAAAATTAAAACAAGGAAGCGCATAGAAAAATAATGAAGAGTAGAAAAAAAACAGTGAAGGGCAGAAAAAATCATGGGTATCAGAAAAAAAAATGAAATTTTCAATATGATGGGTATAAAAATAGTAGGAACATAAATAAAAACAATAATGAGAACAAAAAAGAAGAATATAATGCAGATGAAAAGAGAACAAAATACAGTTTTGAGAAAAATCAATATTGATGAATAAAAATCGTTAATAAAGAGAAATTAGAACGAAGATAACGTTACCATATAAATAAACACAACCCTGTAACGATTGAATAAGGAGGCACTATGTTTGAGTTGGTCGATGACAACGCAGTTGTACGGGATACGGTGCGACCAATGGGTGAGAGAGGGGTGACGACGCGACCTATGAGAGGGAGATGGAGAGTTGCAGAAGATAATGGAAGGGTATAGATGGGAGGTAATGAGAAAGAGGGAACCATTTCTCAATAACGTGGTTTTTTTTGTTTTAATTATCATATAATGTACTAATACGGAAAATCCATTTCACAACGGTTGAAAAAGGCATACCACCACGTCAGACCAACCGTTGTTAAATAGGGATGATTGTATGTATGATGCTTTCTACCATGGTCATGTGCCCATGATTATAAGTTATGTAGTACTCTACCTATCACAATAGTTACTTTAAACAACCGTTGTGATATTCTTAACCCATAACATTTAACAACGGGTGATATAAACAACCATTGTGATATATACACTGAGTTTATTATAAATTATACGGAATGCTTATTTCGCCAATACTCACTTAACATATAACCTATCAATATGATCTATAACGTTATAATATGACAAATTAAGTTATATTAGAAGAACAAGTTCACGATCAATGTTAGACAAGAGTTCTTCAACTCCTTATCCGCATTTTGTTCTTTAATGGTTAAAACTTTGTTTACTGCTCCTAGTTCTTCAACCTCCCATTCCTTCACCTCTAGTTCATTTTTTAAAATATTATTTATTTTGTAAGCAAAATTAGAGGTGGAGAAAAGGGGAGGTTGAAGAACTACAATCATTAAATAAAGTTCTAATTGTTAAAGAACGAAATGCAGATAACGGACTGAAGAATTCTTGTTTAGAATTGAATGTGTACTTGTTTTCTAATATAACTTTATCTAGTATATTATAATTTTCTAATGCAATCTGAAAAGTTATATATTCAGTAAGGGATTGAAAAAACACTCAAATCATATAAGATATAATAAAATCATCTTCTAAACAAACACTAACAACAACATTCATCAACAAAATCCATCAACAACAAACCTTAAACAACATACAACATAACACTTTTTATTAATAAGAACAACAACAACATATATATCAACTCATGTAATGTTTCAGAAACGTATATGTCTCCCATAATGACACCCACAGTGAAAGAAGGATGAATTTGAAGTGAGAGTTGCAAACTTGTGTTAATTTTGAATGAATGTCATTATGGATCTTTCACACAAATTTGCAGCAATCACTTTAGCTTCATCCTCGTTAGTGAAACAAACATCCCTGCCTACAAGTTAAAACAAGTAGAAAGTTTAAACATTATGAAACAAACTATTGAAACATAAACAATAATATATCAACATAAGCATATTTTGAAATTAAAAAACATCAATAACAACATACAACAATATCTATCAACAACAACATCAACAACATTTATAAAACAAGCTATTGAAACATAAGCAGATTTTGAAACAAAACACCATCAACAACAACATAAAAAACATACAACAACATACACGACAACATACAACAACATACAAAAAAATAATTTACAACAACAACATAGAACAACAAAAACAACAACAAAAACAACAACAACATACAATAACATACAACAACATACAACATTTATCTACATTTATCAACAACAAAAATAATAACAACAAAAAGAAAATCATGTGAAACATAACAACAACATACACGAAAACGAGAGAATAAGGAAGAAGAAGAATACATTAATCTACGGGGAACAAGATTGAGGCAATAGTGTAGAATATGAAAGCTAATGACGAAGAAGAAGAGAGAAATGTGTGTTAGGGTTTCACTATGAGAGATACGGTGATACTGTCAAGAAACGAGAGTTAACTCACTTATATATGAATAGAAAATTTCACCACGGTCGTATTCAAAAACTGTGATGAAATGTAATACCTTTCACAATGGTTGCCATTACCAATCGTGGTGATATATATATATATATATATATATATATATATATATATATATATATATATATATATATATATATATATATATATATATATATATATATATATATATATATATATATATATATATATATATATATATATATATATAAAAGGACAACACTTATTGTAACGAAAAAGTAGAGAATTGTTGGAGCTGAGATTCGAACTACGTGACTCCATGGATGTATAATCACGGTTATTTGTTTTGACCGTAGTACAATGTCTTTTCGTAAATATAAAAAATAAAACGCGTCTATAAATGAGGTATTATCATAGTTAATTGTCAGACTGTTGTAAATTAGTGTTACCAAATATATATTTTGTAGTAGTGTGTAAAATAAAGATTAGAATGACAAAAGGGTGTTAGGATAGGATTAGTAATAAGTTTAAATTATCCTTTCATGTTAGTATACCAAACATCAAATTAGAGTAAGATATGATAACTTAATATATTCCGTCTTTTTATTCAGTGCGTCAAACATGCCCTCAACATCTATAGTTATATTTCTATGTATTCCATCTCACCAAGTGTAGTTAGTATAAATGGAATTTCAAGTTTCCAATTTATATGCATAGTGATTATCCTCCCTAAAGATGATAGGGATTGTGGAGCATCTTGTTTGCATTGCAAGCACATAATTGTCTCATTTATTTCTTAGACACCAAAGAACAAAAAGAGGCTTGCTAAATTAGGGACCCTAAGCTTAAAATCACCTTCCAATAAAAAAACTTCGAAAACTAACAAAACCTAAGGTTAAGAATGTTGAGCATGTATCAAGTGTGAGTAGTGATATTGATTGGAAATATGGAGACTTGAGTATTTATAAGTGAGAGAACTCACTCACATATCACTTTAAGATTTTAGGTGAATATGCGGTGTCTCTCACAAAGGTGTTGTTCCAAAAAGAAGAAGTCTCACAATATTCAATGCTCCCTTGTAAGAAACTCCTCCAACAAAGAAGCCCTAGAATATTTCTATCAAACCCTAGAATTTTATGTATATCGTTCCATCAAGTATAATTGTCGAGAATAATCTTGATTGCGTTGAAAGCACAAGATTGTCTTATTTATTTCTTAAGCTCTAAAGAACTAAAGAAGGCTTTCTAAAAGCTGTTACCATAAGCTTAGAATTAAATTCCAACCAAAACTTATATCAGTTTCTTAAGATGACATGCTCCTCAGCGAAAATGGACTCCATATTTAGGACAAAGATTAAAGAAAAACTACTAAGATGGTCCTTGAAAATGAAAATGCCACCACAAACAGCCATGCTAGGGTTCCAACTAAGGTTATATCAATGTTTCTTTTGATCCAAACCAAGGCAAGAGGGTATCAAATGATCTCTTTAACCGTTTGATTCCTGGGGGATGAATAATAAATAACCTTGAAAGCTTTGAGAATTAAGAACTCCAAAATAGAGACATTAGATATACGAGATGTAGTATTACAAGACATAACAACTTGAGATAAGAAGAAAGCAATGGAGAATAACTAGTGAATAGTTATATTATTGAAAATTGCTTGATTTCTAAATGATCAAATGTCATTTCCTAATATACTAAATGTTGTATTATACATCAAAATGTTATTTTAATATATCTCTACAATATTATTGATAATAAAAAATATTATTTATAATTTTGAATATTCAAAAATCAATATAAAATAAATTGCATTAAATTGGATCGATTCAAATTAGATTTTTCTAATTAATCATTTAAAACTAAATCGAATCATATATAATTTTATCTTTAAATCATATCAATTTTTGTCTCAAAAACTGATTTAAATCGCTCCACAAATCGTAATTTGAATTAAAATTCTTCCAAATTAAAATTCTTTAAATATTTGAGTTTAATATTTGCTTAGGAGAAAGTGTGAGATTATCAAAGATCCAGTAGTAGAAAGTTTGGCAAAAGTATACCATGTTTTTAAGAGAATGAGAGAATGAGGGAGTAGATGAATGTACATGATTTTGTAACTATCTTTGACCATGAAAATGAAAGGGGGTTGTATTAAAAGTAACAGCTTTGACTTTGGAAATCCTATGGAGCTTTTTTATGCAATGGGTGGGTCCAGTAAACTAACTAACTTTTCATGTAAATAGTTTCTTTAAAATATTTACTTTCTCTTTAAATATAAAATTATTTTAAATTTTTTAGAATGCTTTTCTGACAAATTTAATATAAATTAATTATTTTTACTAACAAGTGTATGATTAGTTTTATTTTTATGTAATTATAATAAAGACTTATATATTTATGACAGATAAAGTCAAGAAATTTAAATTAAGAGATTTTGTTTTTGACCAACAAGACATTTGTAAAAACAAATTGTTGAATAATTGGGCCTCACATATTTATTTATTTATGAAGCCTATCTTTATCATTATCACAAAAAAGAAAATCATTAGAAAATTTGAAGCTGTACTTTGAAATTAAATTTGCACATGTATATTTCATGCGGAGATATATCTTGTACAATATCAACATATTCTGCAACATGGCTACAATTAAAATAAAGGAGGCTTTGTTTTGTCAACAGCAATTTTAATATTTCTCAACTACATTACAATATAAAATTACAATAATTAAATTCCAAAAGTCTCCTTAACGTACTCTTATACAATTTTCCATTAGAAAAGCTCGTATACAACAACTACTTTCAATTATTTTTAAAACATTTATAATTCGTCTACATAATATATTTATTATTATTATTATTATTATTATTATTATTATTATTATTATTATTATTATTATTATTATTATTATTATTATTATTATTATTATTATTATTATCTACAGCCATATGTTTTCATTGTTGACACAATTATTGGCGTACAATTGAAAACGACTTGGCTTCAAGAAAATATCAAACTGTAGTATTGAACCAATGAGTATCAAGCATAAAATTAACGTAAAAATTTTAGATAAGAGTTGATTTCAACATATGTTAATTATTCTCTCTAGGTTATAATACTTTTTTATATGCAACTTTTTAATTTATATAAATTGATTAACTAAATCACTTAATTTGAGACATAAAGGGTAATATATATACTTTTTTAACTATATAAAATTAATATTAAAGTCATCACTCTATATTCAATATTGTTTACTTTATAATTATGGTAAAAGTAGATATAGCAATACTTTATGGTAAATGCAATAAAAGTATTAATTTTCTTCTCTTTTGTATGGTTTTGCAGTTTTACCTTATTCACTTTAGAAATTACATGAATCAGTGGTGCTTCTTTTATGGTTATGAAAAAGAGGAAAGAAAAAAATAGAGAAGAAAAAAAGAGGTAGGTATTGCAAGAAGTAAAATAGTTTTGGATATTGGACAGTAAATTATGGTATGTATAGTACATCAATATTGAATACATGACAAATTGACAATGTTGAAGTCAATGAAATGTACTAGTCAGTGTTTTGTTATGGCCTTCTTCCTTTAGTTTGTGATAAGCCACAAAAGGTATGTATGGATCTAAACATAGCCCTAATGAGTCTGCAATAAGTTATTAAATAAATAAATATTTTCGTTAAATATTGAATTTAAACCATCAATTTAGACATATTTAAATCAATTATTATATACTAGTTGAACAACTTTACTCACGTAATAAATCTGTTAGCAATAAATATTAGGTTAAATCAAAGTATCACACGTTACAGTTTTATATTAAAAGTTAAATGATTTTTTGTCATCTAATAAATAAGTTTTATTTTTAATCACTCTAGAAATTTCATTTGATGTTTTATTAGTTTATTTTTTGTTATGAGTTTTAATTCTAATTTCTTTTTACAAATGTTAATGTAGCAAGTTTCTGGTGACTTTTTAAATAACATGAAATAAGGTTTGATTAAAAAAGTACGTGGGATACTCAAATTCCAATTATAAAAGAAATCCCAAAAGGAAATTGGGAAAGAAAAATTCCACACCAATAACAACTTAAACTAAACAAGAAAAGAGGTTCTTGCAAAAAAAATCTTAGAAATTGTCGTTGGATTGAAGAATATTTTCTATATCAGACAATTTTCAAACTTTTAGTTTAATGCTCCAAATCAAATCCGAGACATTACACAAGGCACGGTTGAACAAGATGTCGTTCTTGTGAATCTGAATGCTCCACATAACAGCTAACCATATTATTCATTCTTTAGCATGATTCTCCTTATATAACCTGTAGTTATCGATTTAGCATAGAAAATTCTGCCAAATCGGACCGGCTTCCGCCGTATTGATTCCTAACAAATATGTCACTTTTTGTCACACAGCTACTGCTACTTTACACCGGAAAAATAGATGATCCAGATTTTCATCATAAGAGTTACAAAGCACACAGAGAAGGTCGTTAGAAGAAGAAATGACGCCTCTCAACCGAAGCTTGTCCTTACTCGATAACCTGTTGAAAAAGCTCCTCCAACCAAAAGTTTTGATACTGAAAGGAGCAGGAAGTATCCATAGAATTGATAATGCCCTACTCTTGTCTAGGGATGTCAATGGGGCAGAGAATGTGCGGAGGATGTTTCCCCACTCCCCGCCCTGCCCTACAATATTTTCCTCATCCCTGTCCCCGCTATCCGCCACGGGAGAATATTATTCCCCATCCCCACATATCCCCACGGAGAATCGAAGATCCACATAGATCGAGTCTTAAAAAAAATTCTATATTTTTTTAATCAAAACTATGAAACTAGTATTTAGTTGGTTTTCTCTTTTTAAAAAAGATATATTTTGCATTCTTTCTTTTTTTTTTTAAATAAAAATATATCTTGTATCAATAACAAAAAAAATACTTGCAGTTACGAAAACATAACCACTAATTTACTAATATAATGAAAACATGTTACTAATTGAATTATAGTGAAGTTGAAGAGTAATTACCATAAAAACAATGAACAACGGAGAGTTATTGTTGTGATAATGATGTAGAGAACAAAAGAGAAGAGGAATGGAGGAGGCAAAGAGAATTGAGAAAAGAAGAAGAGGATACAATGTGTATGGTGTATGTAATGGATGCACTTTTTTAGGGTTGAGTATTTGGGTAGGGAAACAATACATTATACAATGAAACAAATAAATAAAATGAGTCACTGATAACTCTTAATTTTCTAATATATTAGTTATTACTTTTATGAAGAAAAAAATGCAAACTTATATAATTATATATAAAAATTAAATAATATGGTGGGGTCGGGGAATCCGTGGGGCGGACGGTACTTTCCCGATCCCTGCCCCGAAGTGTCATCGGGGGAACTTTTCCCTCTATCCCCGTCCCCACAGGGAAAAAAATCCTTGACTTCAGAGCTCCGCACAGATAATCCCCACAGGGATCTCCATTAACAGATTCAAATTGACATCCCTACTCTTGTCTTCAGTGATAGAAATAAGAAAAGCTTCTGCCATGATAACTTTGTATCCTGATTTGACCGAGTAGCCTTCCATCGGATCTGGCAACCAAACAAACTTATCCACCACTTTCTGAGAAGGAAAAAAGTTGTCAAATACAATTCTGAGATGCTGCAACATAAACATGTGAGAATTCCCCAAAACTTCATTGAATCCAAGATCACCCCACTGCCACCGTAGTTGTTGCTACCTCCCCATGTCAGCCACCACCCGAAATTTGTTATTACTGATATGAACAACTTAGGAAATTTATCACAAAGCGCTCTGAAACTGTCCATACTACCGTCCAAAAAGGAATATAAATGCCATAACCTAGAGAACACTGTAATTTTCCTACAAAAACAGAACCAGAACACTTCAAATATTTTTCTATAGAAAGGAGATTTTTCCACCAAGTAGATTATGGATTCCTTCTGCCATCACTCTGACCCGAAATTTTTTTAAGATGAATGTCGCCATATCTGGCCTTAAGAATCTTGATCCATAACACCTCTTTTTCCACAAGGATTCTCCATTTCCACTTTTTCAAGAGATTCAAGTTAAAGCTTTTCGTACTTTTCACCCCAAGGCCCCCCGAAGAGAAAGGATAACAAATTTTCTCCCACCCAACTGTCGCATCTCAAAAAATACGATCCTTCACGAAGTCGCGGAAAAAATGATTTGAACAAAGTCGCCACCAAACTTTCTTTATTCCAATGTAGGAAAGGGAAAATATTGATAAAACCCCTAAGAGAAAAAGAAAATGGCTGTCGCAACCAAATTTAGGTTCAGGAGTCAATTACGCAAGGGGAAGGTATTAGCATCCCTCACGTCTGTTGTACTCAACATAAACCTTTTAGTTAAACTTACGATTGGGTGTTAGTTATCCTTAATTGTTTTATATGAGTAATCAAAAGTGCAAAAGGGGTCGCAATTTTTTTATTAGGGTGTTTGACAAGAATGTGGGTCTTGCTCTTACGTATCCTCGGATACAATGAGGAATTCAAAGGTACGTAGTTCTTCGTAAAAAAATATGTTTTTGGTATTTTTTGTTATAGTGCTTAACGAGACGTTGAATCTCACTCCTACGTATCTCTAGGTGTGATGGAGAACTCAAATTTACATAATTCTTGGTTACAAATGAGTGTTGGTTGATTGATTTTAATGAACAAGTGTTTATATTACATTCTAACAGTTGAACATTGGTTCGTTTTCTCTCACGCATGGGGGGGGGGGGGCTTAAGCGCTAGTTTGTATACGCATTAGAACAAACTAAACAATGTTGGTTTTGATCGCACTGGGGCGAGAAAAGATAGGTTTGAGTATGTTTTAGGCTTGAGAGACGAGTATACATGACTTACAAGCGGTTACCACTTAGGCCTCATACTCGACACTATGATTGGACCATTCACCCAAGTAGTCTTTTTATTTCAATTTTGTTTTCTGAAAAGGTTTGAACATTTTCAAGTGTTTTAAGCAAAACACAAACACTTGGGCTTCCAAGCTATTACAACTTGAGCTTAGTGTTCGGGATTATGACTAGACCTTTTATCCAGGTAGTCTTTTCTTTCCATTTATTACAAAAAGGAGACACATTTGTATTTTAGAGAAAGACGAGTATTTATGACTTACAAGCGATTACCATTTCGGCCTAATACTTGGGACTATGTCTGGACCTTTCACCCATGTAGCCTTTTTTTGTTATTGTTTGAAATGATCAAAGAATGAATTAGTCCATTTGATTTTGATTATGAAAAGGGCTTGATGTTGGGTCAAACATTTGATTTGCGTTTGTGGAGTGAATTGAGAAAATGGTTTGAAGTGGCCGAAGTAAGAATTAATCATTTTGAGATTGGTTATGAAAAAGGCTTAATGTTGGGTCAAGTGGTTGATTAGCGTTGTCGAGCGAATTGTGAAAATTATTTTGAATATGAATGGGATTGAATGAGCTTGGTTAGAAAATGATATCGAAATGGTTTGAAATGATATGAAGTGCTTATTAAAGAAAAGGGCTTAGTGTTGACCAAGTTGATTTTTTTCAAATGATTGATTTTATTTGTGAAGGTTAATGGATGTTAAAAGATTGATTTTGGTGTGATTTTGAAAAATGTACTTGATGTTGATCAATAACCTTTGATTTTAGTATTTTTGAAAGGTTAACTTTAAGGGTCATTTTATCTTTTTGAATTAACAATTATATATAGATGATTAGTTTAGTCAACATGGTGCATGGGAGGGGAAGAGGACGAGGGCGACCATGAACGATGCCCCATCGCTGGAATTTCCTACAGTGGTCAAAGCTAATCAGAGTGATTCAGTTCATGTTGAACAAGTGGAGATCACAGAGCTCAGTGATTCGCATGATGGGAGAAGTCAGTCTGAAAAGGAAGACATGAATGAGCAAAAACAGGAACCCGTAAAGGTAAACTCAGGGGATCAACTTGTAGACAAGAGAGAGAGAGAGAGAGAGAGAGAGAGAGAGAGAGAGAGAGAGAGAGAGAGAGAGAGAGAGAGAGAGAGAGAGAGAGAGAGAGAGAGAGAGAGAGAGAAGAAGCTATGGATGGATGTTATCAATGAAAATCGTAACCCTTCTAAGGATCTAACCATGGAATTTGTGGCGCCAAAAGTGGTCAATTGAGAACTAGAGATCGAAATTGAAACCGCGTATATTGAATCTGAGGTGAAATTTTGGGAATAGGCTCTAATCATGTATGTACTGGGTGAAAATTTGAGTATGAGTGAGGTTAAAAAATACATGATGAAGCATTGGAATTTTGTGCAACTGCCAAATATGTTCTACAACGATAAGGGATATTTCATCTTGAGTTTCCATTCGTTTTTTGACAAGGATTATGTGCTGATGAATGGACCTCATACCATCCATATCAGACCTATGATGCTTCGTGAATGGAAGCTTGATTTCTGTATGAAACGTGATATGCTTCGCACGGTTCAAAACAACACAGTTGGTAGGACGGAAGAATACATAACCCTAATGATGTTATTTAAAAAAACATCGTTAATTTATAAATATTGATAATTTATTTATGTTAATAAATAAATAAATAAATAAATAAATAAATATTATTATTAAATATTGAATTTAAATCATCAATTTAGACATATTTAAATCAATTATTATATACTAGTTGAACTACCTTACTCACGTGATAAATCTGTTAGTAATAAATATTAGGTTAAATCAAACTATTACACATTACAGTTTTATAGTGAAATATTGAATTTAAATCATCAATTTTTAGACATATTTAAGTCAATTATTATATACTAGTTGAACTACTTTACACATGTAATAAATCTGTGAGCAATAAATATTAGGTTAAATCAAACTATTACACATTACAGTTTTATATTGACAAAGAAATAGTTATAATACTTTGAAGTTAAATAATTTTTTGTCATATAAATAAATAAGTTTTTATTTTTAATCTCTCTAGAAATTTCATTTGATGTTTTCTTAATTTATTTTTTGTTATTAATTTTAATTCTATTTTTTTTACAAATGTTAATGTATCAAGTTTCTAGTGACTTTTTAAATGAAATTGTTTTTTTAAACAATGTTTGATTAAAAGAGTATTTGGGATACTCAAATTCCGAATCCCTAAAGAAAATTGGAAAAGATAAATTCCACACCTACAATATCATAAACTAAACAAGAAAAGAGGTTCTTGCAAAAACTCGTAGAAATTGTCGTTGGATAGAGGAATATTTCCTATAGCAGACAATTTTCAACCTTTCAGTTTAATGCTCCAAATCAAATCCGAGACATTGCACAAGACCCTGTTGAATAAGATGTCGTTGTAGCGGTAAAAATTTTGAGATTAAGCAATTGATTAACTTAACTCATAAAGCAAGAGTCGCCACCACACTTTTATTGTTTCCAAAGGAAAAGGAAAAACGTACGAACAAAATCCGAAGAAGTTTTAAAATAAAACTAATAAAAAGAGATAAGGGTCTGGAGGTTAGTTATACAAAGGGAAGGTATTAGCATCCTAAACATCCATGGTACTCCATGGGAACCTCTTTGAAAATATGTATATTTTAGTTTGAAAAATGATGTGTTTGTAAAAGATTGAAGAGATGGAAAAAGAAATATATATATTTTTTTTATGATTTTTGGTGTTTGCCAAGATCTTTTGGAGTCTTATGCCTACGTACCAACAAAGTTAAATGGAGGATCAAAACCTCGTAGTTCATGGTAAAAATAACAAAGGTGTTTGTTTTGATTCATTTTTTATGAAAATACATTTTGTCATTTTAAGGAGAATACTCAACTAGTCACCCACAAGTATGAGATCTTTGCATCATCATGAGAAGGACTTCAACTTGGATAAGAATCAACAAGTATGCCACTAGCTCTCTTAGATGGAAAATAATTATCATCAATACTATGGGGATAGGAGAATTATATCTCAACTATTGTAATGACTAATGTCCAAACTTTGAGAGAAGTTTTAAAAGAAAAAGTGCACCAAAGGCACAAAAACAATTTGAATGAGTTATGTATTTTTTAAGCCTTTTGAAATTGGTCTAAATATGCTTAAGATGAATTAGCACTTATTAGAAAAGAATTTTGAAAATCACTTGACAAAAGTCAAGCTTTATTGAGAAAGTGGTTCAAGTTTAACAACAAGAAGATTTTTGAAAAGAGGGAGAAGATTTTGAAAATTAAAGAAATATAGGAGAAGAAGAGATTGTCCTAGAGCATAAAATAAAAGTTAGAGGGGAAAGATTTAACCAAGAAATAGCAAGCTTTATGACATAAGTCAAGCAAGAATTATCTACTTTGGATTAAGCCTCAAGCAAGCCAAATAAGCAAATGATAATCCATGCATAAGGTGAAACCAAAATAACTCAACCAAGTCTTTAAAGGAAGTCCAAAGTCAAAGGTATCAGATGAATCTCAAGGTCTCAAATCACAAGTCCCAAAGTAAAGGTCAAGATTCTAATTCTAAATCCATAATTCCATAACATTGCTAAGGATAGTAACCACAAGTCCATGAATCAGGAGAACCAAGTTTCTTTTTAGGTTTTTTTATTAGTGTTTTCTTTACAAGGATATAAAGAAAAGTCTAAATGGACAAAGAACAAATGACATAATCACAAATATATGATATGTGATGTTAAATATAAAGTATAAAGTAAATGATATAAAATAAAAGAGCATAAAGTAAATGACTTTGAAGTAAAAGTTAATACAAGTAAAATGTTAGTAAAATGATGTTAGTAATCAAAAATGAAAGATGGTTTGGTCTTTTTTGGAGAACACTCAACTATTCATCCACAAGCATGAAAGCATGAACACATACATCATTATGAGAAGGGCTTCAACTTGGATAAGAATCAACAAGTATGCCACTATCTCTCATAAATAAAAAGAGAGCAATATTTTCACACAATACCATGAGGAGTAGGAGACTTACAATCTCACTTATAAAATTGCCTTTGCTTTTGGGAAAAATTTAGCGCTATGGTAAGTAATCGTAATTGGACTTATGTAGAAGTCACAACTATCTGAGGTCTATCAATAATAATGTTAGTGTTAATACATGCTAGAGAAAGGATATGTAAAATCATTTTCCTAAAGTCATGTCACAAAAAAAGGAATGATCAAGCACAAAGGATATGAGGATGGTACATTACTCCAATCCATACTTCATGATACTTGGAACAAACTTGTGCATCAATCTAAAGTACCTTAAATGATACATGATCAATTAGGAGGTAGATTTGAAATGATGAAAGTTTATCAAGTACCAATCCATACACCATGAATAAGATGGACACAAACCATCCAATTGATCAAAGGGAAAAGAAGGAGATGAAGAAGAAGATGGCAAGAGAGGTCACATCTAAATTGGATCAAAAGTTTGATCAAGTCATCATCAAAACCAATCATCCATTTTGGTGGATTAGGGTTTTCACCACCATCAACATCCAAGATCCATTGAGTTTGATAAGGCTTATGATCCAAACTATCATGATCCAAGACCATCAGAAAGTTCACAAAGGTCACACAAATATAAAATGCAATCAAATGAAATAAAAATGCACCAAAAGTATTTTTAAATGGATTTTAAAGTAAAAACAAAGTGAAAAATCCATAAAGTCCTTCAAAACACCAAATAAATGGGCAAGAAAATTATGGGAGGTTGAAAATAGAATAAAAATCGTATATTAAATTTTTTAGAATTTAAAAATGCAGAAAAGTATTTTTAAACCAATTAAAACAAAGGAGAAAAGAGAAAATTCATGAAAAATAGAAAATCAATGAAATAAAATATGGAAAAATAAAAATCAGATGAAGAAAAATAAAAGAGAATTTTAGAAATTATTTTGGGATTTTTTGGATGAAAAATGAATTTACTATGATTTTAAAAGAAAAAGCAATTAAAAATAATAAAAGAAAAAAAGAATTAAAATTAGAAAAAACATTGAGCGTTAGACCATGGCTCATTAATTGACGTGGCAGATCCAACACTTCTTATATTAGGATGCACGGTGGAACGCGCTACAAACAACACACGAGATCCAATTCAAAACCAGCCAATTGAAACATTTCATTTGTCCAACGTGTCTGGAAAAACTCAGATGACCTGGAACACTCCGGTCATCTTCTATGGTGAACTCTCACCGGAGTTTCATCGTTTGATAAACTCAGAATACAAGACCACCACCATTGTGATCCTCTTCTCATCCCGAATTCAACCTTATGCTCCAAATATATTTATCTAAATTGAGCAAAGGGAATTTCAAAGAACTTTTAGAAGCAAGCAAACCACGAAAAATAAAATTAAATGATGAACACGATCAATAAACACCAGCTAAGTTAAGGGAAAGCATCAGAGAGTGAAGGACTACATTGTGGTAACTTGTTTGAGTTTAAATGATGCTCAGAACTACCTTATCTAGATGGTGATCAAAAGTTGATGAAGCTCGATCTGGTTAGAGAACTTCAGAAGGTCTCAGAGCTTGGGAATTGCTGCAAATGTTTCAGAGGATGCTGAAGATGCCAATTGAATCAAGAAATTGGATTGAAACAAGCTGAAACTCAAAACACGATAGTTGATTTTTCCTGGAAAATTTCAAGTTGCAGCAGGGATTTCTTGGCTCTCAAAATCTTGGAAATGAATATAATATCTTTCTCTATTTATACGGAATTTATTTGGATCCAAATACGTGTGGAATGGTGTTGAGTTCGTGCAAAACGAATTTGATCTGAATGTGAGAAAAATCTGACTTGCAACTCATCAAAACTCATCCAAATGATGCGTTTCAAAGGTCAATTAACTTCTGGAGACTTGGTTAAACATGTTTAGGTCTAAAACACATGTTAATTTGGCTTGTAATTGAGATTTGTGAAGTTCAAAATTCGGGCAATGGCAATTTCTTCAGTTCCAAGTCACCATGTTCAACCCAACGGGACATCCTACTCAGGAGGCTTCCTATTCTTTTTGCAATGTGTGGACATCATAACAAAGATTACAATGTGGGAATAAAGGTTGCATTTGGATGCTTGAGTACAAATTTATGTCATGTTGAAGTTGACACGAAAAACTGGTCACATAACTTAGAAGAATTCAAGTGTTTCATGGCTAAAAATGACATGTAATGTCTCAATGAATTCCATGGCCTTCCAAACATATTTTGACCTTGATCCTTGAAGAAAACTTGTAGAGGGCATCACAAATGACATTATGAAAAAATACATCCTCAAATGTTGAAAATTGAATAAGTTATGATCTTTGAAAGTTGAGAAAAAGTCACTTAAAAATAGATCAAATTTCATTAAGTCCACAAATAACCTATAATGTCTCCAATCGTTTGATGATCCTACAAGCATAAATGGATCTTGTCATGTAAATAGAAGTTGTAGAGGGTGTTGATAAGAGTCATATGCAAAAAGAAGCATTCAAAAATGTTTAGAATTGAAGGAGTTATGATCCTTGGAACTTTGACTTCAAATGTTGACTTTTTGGTCAAACCTCTTGGAACAAGCTTGTATACTTGGAATTTCCTTGCATTCAAAATCACATGGGTGATCATATGAAATTAAAATAAGGTGCCTTTGATTGTCTCTTGATTAAATTTCTCAAAGTTTTAAGTTGCTTGTTGAAGAAGGCATGGAAATAAACACATGAACCTTTGATTTTCCTTGAGAAGTAAGAAACAAAATTTTGATGTATTCTTGATAAAAATGAGATTGGAAGGTGCTTTAGAAACTTTTGAGATCATGCATTAGAAGATATACCCCCTTAGAATTAATGGTTGACCATACTTTGACTTAAGGAATCAATACAAACCATAGATGAGGAACCATACTTGATGCTCTTGGTGAAAAGCCCTACCTTACACAATAAATTTAAGAAAAACAAATAGGTGTTTGATGATCCCTGCAATAAGCAAACCCAAATATGAAAGGAATGGATTATCAAGATGTGACCTTGCTTATGTGCGATGATGCCAATGGCATGTGGGGTCTTAGGGTTAAAAATTAGTGTATGACAGTCATTCATGTGAATTTGAATGCTCCAGATAACAGTTAACCATATCATTCCTTCTTGTAAGACCCTAATATTGACCCTAAGATCCCTCATGGCATCACACAATTGCATTTGCATTTGCCTCAAGGATCATAGCATCTTGGCTCCTTAACCCTAGGGTGGGAACTTTTGTGAGTTGGTTTGAGATCACCAAGCATGCTTGAATTATATATTATTGCTTTTCTTACTTTGTTTACTAACCAAAAGCACAAAAATATGTCACTAAAATCTTTTGTTTGTAGCTTGAGCAGTCACAAGATTCAAGGCTCATAGAAGCCCCTATGTTCATTGATATGTCTAGGTGAAGATGAAAGAAAGATTGGCAATGGTTCACAAAGCTCTCATTCACCAAATGTGTCTCCCAAGTATCTCAACTCATCATTTTGTTCAAAGCAAACCAAAGGGCTTTAGGGTTATTTCCCAAGGAAACCCTAATTCATCTGTTCATCAACTATGCCTTGCCCATGAAGCAACCTCAACCCATGATCAAATACAATCAAGGGAAGTTCCTCCATTAATAATTTCATGCATATTTGAGCTTATTTGAGTGTCCTCAATCATCAATTCATTAAGATATGAGGTTTGGACTTGAGAAGTTGATCAGTCAATTCATCTAACTACTTTGAAGTGCACTGAGACCTAACTTTTAATGTGTTCGTCAAATGGAGATGACCCCAAGAGAATTTTTTTTATTAAGAACCATATGAACAACTTTCATATTCATCAAAAATACATTTGAAGCTTGGATTGTCATCATCCATTTCAAGACATTATAGGTCATTTTGACTGAAACCCTAATTTTGGGTCAACTTCCCAAGGACATAACTCATTAATTTTTCATTATTTTGAGGTTGAATCAAATGAATTGGAAATTTTAAGGTGTCTACTTAATTTGTTATGTTGGACAAATTTTCATAATCCTAAAAGAAATACATGTGATAATGGAAAATATTATAGGTCACTTTGGACCAAAGGCATTGAAATGTGAAAAAGTCCAACTTCAAGTGCCCATAACCTCTTCATCAAAAATCCAAATTATGCAAAATTTAAGTCCAAATTGATTTTCTTGAAACGATCTACAACTTGGATGTTGAAGGATTTGTCATTTGGAGCTTTTATCATTGAAACAGAAGGGCTTGAAGTTTGGCCATTTTTGAAATTTTCACATGTACATGTTTTGCACCTCACACTTCATGATCAATTTTCACCAATTTCCCAATTGCAAATAAATTTTTGGTCAACATAACAATTGATACTCATGCCAAAAGCTTTCCAACCATTACCCATAAGGTTATATTTCACTTTTGGAAATACCATTTTCGAAGGGATGAACAATTTGGTGCATTTTTGGAAATCAATTGAAATTCCATTGCATGAGCTCAGTACACATAATCTGCATGTCCATTTTGATTCTATTTGGTATCAACTTGCAAAACCAAGTGGAATTGGGCCCTCCATGCGCCTGTACAGGCCCATGCATGGAGGCCCTTTCCATCCATGCACATGAAATGCTCATGTATTCAGCCACCATTTGCTATAAATAAGTGCTTCATGCTTCACATTTACACAACCTAAGGGCACCTGTTATGCTGCACGAATCATTCCATAACCACACTCAAAGGAACTCACTCTTTCTTTCAAATTTTTCAGATCTAAATTTTAATTTCCTTGATTGATTTTTAGATCTACAGTTCCTAAGCCTTGCTCACCTTGATCCATAGAATACACTACAAGCATAAGCATCAAGGAATCGTGCTCTCAAGCTCCTCATTTCAGAGGTTTACATCAGAACTTATTTTCTTCGAATCTACTTGTATATAGCTTATTTCTTGCATTTGCTGGGTTGTCTGAAGTCCTCCTAATAGAGGCAATCATTTTGTGCTTTAAATTTTTGAATTACATCAAGTTTCAGTTGAACACCACAAAATTCAAGCTCTGATTTATTTCTCCATGGAAGTCTAGAGTGAAATTGGTTGGTACAGGGGTGATGTACATCACCCCAGCTTTCATTTGATACCTGGATCGTGGCATTTGGTGATGTTTTGATCTCTGCAACTTTTGGTCGGCGCCGAAAGTCTTGCCGAAGAAGATGGTGGTGTACACCATTGTCTGGTTCCAAGATTGAATCATGGTCGTGCATTCTTATTTCCAGATTAGATCTGAGCCACTCAATTTTATGACTTAATTAATGGCAAGGTGTGATTCAGTTGACTCACGTGTTTGGTAGGCGCGCGCTATGATCCAAATGATGCGCCAACTCAATTAATGAGCTCCATCCAACGCCTCCTGTTTTTCAACATTTTTTATTTCTGATTTCAATTTTATTTTTATTTTTTTTAATTCTATTTCATTTCAAAAAATCATATCTCATTCATTATTGGTCCAAAAAATGTGAGACCAATTGCATTTTTCTTATAATTTCTAGTTTCTAAAAATGATTTTTAATATTTTTTATTTTATCATTTGATATTTTTTAGGAATTTTCTCTTTTCTGGTTATTTTTAATTCATTTAAAATAGTTTTTGATATTCAAAAAATACAAAATCATTTTCCCAACCTCTTTGGATGATGATGGATCTATGAAAAATATTCTCATCAATTTGTTAATTGATTTGAGATTTATTTGAGATTTTAATTCAATTAGGTTATTTTTGTGCATTTTTTAATTGATTAAAAATAGTTTCTGATTTCTAAAAATGCTGAAATTTTTTGTCAAACTTTGTTTGACCTTGTGGAACTTAGGATAATTCACTTGGACTTTTCAAAGTTGATTTGAAGTGAATTTGAAGTTTGACCTTTCTTTATTATTTTAATTCAAGTATTATTTTACTTTTGAAAAATACCAAAAATATTTTATTTGTTTCTTGACTTCTAATCTTCATTTTGCTTCTGTTTATTAATGTTTGACCTTGATTTCATCTATCTTTGGTCAATGCTTGTTGATCACCTCATTTCATTTCCATTAATGCACTTTATTATTCATCATCATCTTCTTCTTCTTCTTCTTCTTCTTCTTCTTCTTTTGATCAATGAGTTAAAGATTAGTGGTTAGCCTTGATGTATGGGAGGTTTAACCTTACTTGATTCAAATCTAATTCATCTTGATCGTGGATCAAGTGAATGGCTTTACATTAAGGATAGGTTGCTTCCTAATCAAGCAAAGAACCTAAATCAATACAATATCATTTCTCATCTTCTTTTTGGCATGGCAAATTGTAGGAGCTTGATTCACTAATCGAGATCTGTAACTTGTGTTGTTGCCTACATTATTATTGACAGGCCTCAGATAGTTGTGACTTCTACATAAGTCCAATTACGATTGCTTAACATAGCGCTAAATTGCCTTATGGCATACTAATACTAACCATTCACCATTAACCATTAACATTTAATTCTTGCACTTTACATTTATGCAATTTACTATTCTTGTACATATTATTCATTTGCTTTTGCCCTTTGCTCATTTGAGCACATGTTTATGTTAATGCAATTTGCCCTTTTCTCACTTGAGCACATAATTGTGTATATACTATTGTGCTTGTGTTTTGTTTTGATTGTTGTGTACCAAATGTAAAAAATGGACAAAAAGGACTTAGATTCTAGGACATTCCCTATGCAAAATGGAGCAAAAAAGGCCTTAATGTTGAAGATGGATTAGAAGGACCAAATCTCTAAACTCACTCTTGTCCATTCTTGATTTACTTCATGGAACTTTTTGATGTGTGTGCTTTTGTGCTAGGGATTCCTATTTGAGCCAAATTGAAGAACCATTGTCATAAGCTTCTAAAGAGAGAGATCTAAGAGCCATTGGAAGATTCCTAAGAGCTTTGCTTGATTGATTGATTGCTTGAGTATACACTAATTTGCTTGCTTATTCCAAAGGATGGGAGCTACTTGGATCATCAATATGATCTCAAGAAAGGAACTCCACTTGTGGTCTTGTTTCTTATCCTTCATCTCTTGTATGTTTAGGACTTAGCCATTCTTCTTCTTCCCTCCACTCTAACCCAAGCCAAAACTTTTGTGCAAACATTAACACTTGTTTTCAAACATTAGAAATCTAAGCATTATGCTTTTGATTTTCAAACTTTCTTTTCGTAACACTTATTTTGAATTGAATCTTTAAGTCAACTTTGACCATATTTTATAAGTACTTTTCATTGGTAAATATAACTCATTCAAATGCTTTTGTGGTTTAAATGGCCACTTTCTTATCAAAACTTTTCATAACCTTTAGCTATTAGGTTTGAGTTATCTTTGAGGTAGATATAATACTCACCTACATCCTTAGTGATGGACAATGAGTCTTCCATGCTTATTATAGGGTTAACCCCTCACTAGCATGTTGAAGCTATCCTCACATGGTGGATTTGTGGTTTTTTAGGTTGAGTTTTCTCCCTTGGATAACAAAAGACCTTAAGGCTTTTGGACCAATCAATTCACCCACTTGTTTTGAGATTTTTACCCCGAACTACGAGGTTTTGATCCTAATCTTTTTTTAAGATGGTACGTAGGCAATGGGTTTATCCATTCAAACACAAAATTGTAAATAACTTGTATACTCTCTTCTCATCTCCCCAATCATGTTTGCACAAACAAATTTTCACAAAATACCAACCTTACAACAATTGTGAAAAGGGCTCCCTAGGAGTACCTAGGATGTTTTGGGTGCTTAAAACCTTCCCATTGCATAACCAACCCCCTTACCCTGATCTCTGACATTTTTATTAGTTTTTTATTCGATAAAACTTCTCGGTTTTTGTTCGCTTTCTAACCTTTCCTTTGGATAAATAGAAGTAAGGTGGCGACTCGACTTGTATGGTTTACTTTTGATTTAGTCGATAGATCTAAAGGTAACGAATACCCCGCTACACTTCTTTACCATGATTCTCCTTATATAACATGCAGTTATCGATTTAGCCTAGAAAATTCTGCCAAATTGGACCGGCTTCCACCGTATTGATTCCTAACCAATATGCCACTTTCTACCATACAACTACTGCTACTCTACATAAAAAAAACAGTTGATCCAGATTTTCATCATAAGAGTTACAAAGCACACAGAGAAGGTCGTTAGAAGAAGAAATGACGCCTCTCGATCAAAGCTTGTCCTTACTCAGTAACCTGTTGAAAAAGTTCCTCCAACCAAAGGCTTTAATCCTGAAAGAAGCAGGAAGTGTCCATAGAATTAATAATTCCCTACTCTTGTCTTCAGTGATAGAAATAGGAAAAGTTTTTGCCAGGATAACTTCGTATCCTGATTTGACCGAGTAGCCTTCCATCGGATCTGGCAACCAAACAAACTTATCCACCACTTCCTGAGAAGGACAAAAATTTTCCAATACAATTCTCAGATCCTGCAACATAAACATGTGATAATTCCCCCAAAATTCATTGAATGCAAGATCACCCCACTGCCACCGTAATTGCTGCTAGCTCCACATGTCAGCCACCGCTTGAAATTTGATATTACTGATATGGAATCTTTATCCATAACACCTCTTTTTCCATAAGGATTCTCCATTTTCACTTTTTCAAGTGAGTCAAGTTAAAGCTTTTCATAATTTTCACCCCAAGACCCCCCGAAGAGAAAGGATAACAAATATGCTCCCACCCAACTATCGCATCTCAAAAAATATGATCCTTCGCAAAGTCGCAGAAAAATGATTCGAATAGAGTCGCCGCCAAACTTTATTTATTCCAATGAAGGAAAGGGAAAATATCGATAAAACCCCTAAGAGAAAAAGAAAATGGTCGTCACAACCAAATTCGAGTTCAGAAGTCGATTATGCAAGGGGAAGGTATTAACATCCCTCACGTCTGTTGTAGTCAAAAGTGCAAAAGGGGTTACAATTTTTTTTATTAGGATTTTTGACAAGACTGTGGGTCTTACTCCTACGTACCCTCAAATACAATGAGGAATTCAAAGTTATGTAGTTCTTTCGCAAGACAAAATATGTTTTTGGTTTCTTTTGTTATAGTGTTTGGCGAGACATTGAATCTCACTCCTGCGTATCTCTAGGTTCAATGGAGAACCCAAAGCTACGTAGTTCTTGGTAACAAATGAGTGTTGGTTGATTTATTTTAATGAATAAGTGTTTATATCGCATTCTAATAATTAAACATTGGTTCGTTTTCTCGCACGCGCGGGGGGGGGGGGGGGGGGGGGTTGATGGGGGCTTAAGTTCTAGTATGTATACGCATTAGAACGAACTAAACAATGTTCTTTTGAAAAGGGTTTTGATCGCATGGGGGAGAGAAAAGATATGTTTGATTAGTTTGAGTATGTTTTAGGCTTGAAAGACGAGTATACATGACTTACAAGCGGTTACCACTTGGGCCTCATACTCAGAATTATGATTGGACCTTTCACCCAAGTAGTCTTTTTATTTCAATATTGTTTTGTGAAAAGTTTTGAACATTTACAAGTGTTTTAAGAGAAATACAAACACTTGGGCTTCCAAGCTATTACAATTTGAGCCTAGTGTTCAGAACTATAACTAGACCTTTTATCCAGGTAGTCTTTTTATTTCCATTTATTGCAAAAAGGAGACGTATTTGTATTTTAGAGAAAGACGATTATTTATGACTTATAAGCGATTACCACTTGGGCCTAATACTCGGGACTATGACTAGACCTTTCACACAGGTAGCCTTTTTCTTTCGTTATTGTTTGAAATAGTCAAAGTATGAATTAGTCCATTTGATTTTGATTATGAAAAGGGTCTGATGTTGGGTCAAGCGTTTGATTTACGTTTGCGGAGTGAATTGATAAAATGGTTTGAAGTGACCGAAGTATGAATTAATTTTTGAGATTGGTTATGAAAAAGGCTTGATGTTGGGTCAAGCGGTTGATTAGCGTTGCAAAGCCAATTGCAAAAATGATTTTGAATATGAATGGGATTGAATGAGCTTGGTTTAAACATGATATTGAGATGGTTTAAAATGATATGAGCTTATTAAATGAAAGGGCTTGGTGTTGACCAAGTTGATTTTGTTTCAAAGGATTGGTTTTATTTGTGAAGGTTAATGGATGTTAAGTGATTGATTTTGGTTTTGAAAGGTTTTGAGATAATTTTGAAAAATATATTTGATGTTGATCAAGCACCTTTGATTTTAGTATTTTTGAAAGGTTAATTTTAAAGGTCATTTTATCTTTTTGAATTAACAATTATGCATTAACTAAAAATAGAGTAAAATAAACTAAAAAATAAAACAATAAAAAAAGATAAAAGAAATAATAAAATGGATGGGACACACTATCAATACAAGAGGTATAAGAATTAAAATAAACTGAAGGAAATAAATGAAAGAACAAAAATAAATAAATAAAGCAATAATAAGAAAACAATAAATAAGAAACATACAAAGGACAAAAATATGCTGAAAATTTGGGGTGTAACTAGGAAAATGCTGTAGGCCCAAAGGAGGAGGGACATACAAGGGTGCACTGAACAATCAGGGGGTGTGGAGAGAATTCATCTTCCCCAATCCAACATTTGGTTACTATTCTCGTAGCAACAAAAATGGAAGAAAAATGTTCACATAAAAACACCACAACGTTCTCAATTTTTCATGAAATTATGAAACTAAAAAATGAAAATTTATCTACTCGATTTCACGAACACAACAGTATATTCAGAATCAGCAAATAAATATTAAAAAAATTCAAAAATCAACAAAATGCAATAGCATATATTTACTTGTTTTATGTCATTTTATCCACCACCCTCATGACAAACGAACCAAATATTCATGCTCGGGGTGACGTTGTGAAGTTATTGGATACATTATTTATGTAAAACAAGTATCAGTTTTCATTTTACCGTTTTTGTTCATGTTCAAGAACACTTTAAACTCTTGATTTTGAATCAATGGAGTTTCCATACAAAATAGTGTTAATTAATATATCAATTAAGTGCAACAAGAATAACAATGCAAAGAAAATTAAAAAAACAAAAATTAAATCACATTTAATTATTTTTGCTGATGGAGGTTCAATAACACTTTAAACCTTTGATTTTGAATTAATGGAGTTTCCATACAAAATAGTGATGATTAAGATACTAATTAAGTGTAGCAAGAATAATGCAAAGAAAATTAAATAAACAAAAATTATAAGTCTACATAAATAGAGAAGAATAAAAAGTGGCTTGAAAATTAGAGATAAATTTGTGCAAAGTTTTGACTTGTTCTTGTGAGTGATTTTTGGTGAGATTAATGAATGAGAATTGTTTTATTTATAGTCTCTAAAAATTGTAGTTTAGGAATTATGAAAATATGTGAGAATGATGTGATTTCCTTCTAGAAACTTAACTAATTAAATAGTGAATAATGATGTAATATATGCATTGAAAATGATGTAATATATGCATGAAATAATGATGTAATAAATGAGAGATATTTTGGATCTTCTTGAAACATTAATTTTTGTTTTGTGATGCATGAAAATGATTAATAAAATTCTAATTGATATTTTGATGATAAATCAAATGATCATGAATTTATTTTTCAAAATGCAATTTTAGTCAATTTCTTCAACATGTAAAAGGTTGACTTTATGTTGACTTTTGTACTATAATGCATATATGCATGATTATGGTGACTTTATTTTATGATAAAAAATGCATATGGTTAAACCTGAAAAACTTGACAAATGAACATGTATCTGATGAATTTAAAATGCTTGGAGAAAATTAGGGTGCGACATCAACCCAATGGATTTTCCTCTGAGAGTCGAAATCACCCCACATAAACTGCTTTTAATCACCCCACATAAAAGGAGAGGAGAAAGATGGAGATGTTGCTCATAACCGACTTGATCAACGTTATTCTTTCACCAAGAGACAACATATTTACTTTCCATTTGGAAAGTCTCACGCTAACTTTATCCACCAAGAAATTCCATGGCTTAATTCTTAGAGGATTTATGCCAATTGGGATCCCAAGAAACATAAACTCTTTGGATTCGATCCTGCAAGAAAGGAAGCTGACAGTAGCAAGCAAAAAATGGGGATTGACATTAATCCCAATAACTATACTCTTGTGGAAATTAGCCCATAATCCATAAACCAAATTGAACCCTCTAAGCATAGCCTTCATAGCCTACAAATTGTTCCAACTCCCTTCACCTATGATTAGAGTGTCGTCGGTGAATTGAAGCAAGTCGACATTATACAAACCCTTAAAGTTGAACCCTTTGAACACTCCTAACACCAAAGCTTTCTTAATCAACCCTGCAATCCCTTCTGTGACTATCATAAACAGAAAAAGGGAGAGTGGGTCTCTTTGCCTTAATCCCCTATGAGCCTTGAAATCCTTCGTAGGGCTGTCATTCACCAATATCGGTATATGCCTGGAGAATATGATAGCCTTTATCCATTCCTTCCAGGTTCTATTAAAGTTCATTCTCTTCATCATGTTTCTAATAAACTCGCATCTAACCTTATCTTACGCCTTTTCAAAGTCGACTTTGGAAAGCAAGCAATTGCTTTTAGTTCTAGTTGCAAAGTTTACTACTTCATTTACCACCATCACCCCATCCAATAATTGTTTGTCAGGAACAAACGCATATTGGTTGCTCGAGATCAAGTGACCCATAACTCTTTTAATCCTAGAAGTAAACAACTTGGATAAAATATTATGAACAAAGTTTTTTGGAATAACCCCGAGGGAAGCTTGTTTTTTGGAATGAGGGTCAAGAAAGAGGATGAAAAAGCCTTGGGCATCTTTGAGTTTCCATGAAAATCCCTGAAAACCTGCAAAAATCCTTCCCAATAAAATTCCAGCAATTCCTAATTAAGACAAAGTTATATCCATTAGGTCCAAGACTCTTTGTGCCTTCACATTCCCAATCAACTTCCTTAATTTCAATATCAGAGAAACAAGCTTCCAATATAGAATTATCGGATTCAGAAAGAGATGTCCTACCCCAAAATTTTCCCTACTTCTTTCCACTTTTTCATTTGGCTTTTAGTCTATGATTCATCTGGATACTCATAGTCATTTAGGTTATTCATTTACAGTTGCATCTTTTCAAATAATAATATTTTGATTCAAAGGTTTCTTATTTAAGATACAAGGCACTGAAGTATTGGTCTACAAGCTTGTGTTCATTATGATTCATTTTAAATTTTGGCTATGGGAACATTAAATTAGTGGTTGATCATTGTTCTTGGGCTAAGACTGTTGGAAACCCTAATCATGGTTTAGGCTTGGTGATCATATTAATTACATCATGAATAGTTGATTTGGATGTTCCAAGTTTGACTTTTTGTTGACCGTTCTCTTTTGAGGTCTTACTTAATGGTTATCATTGGATTTGGTTCTATTCAAGATATTCAATCCACAATCATTATAATTTAATTTCAAGATGTGAGTGATGTGTTTCGCATTCTTAGTATGTTAAGTAGGACTAATTTATAAATTGTGCATCATTTGTGGTAGATCATTAACCTTCGTGAGATTTTGAGCCTAATAATGGATAACATTCAAAAATTCATCTCTTTATTTCTTGTGTGAATTCACTCATGTCTATTAGTCTCTAGAACTTGATCTGACTCTCTTTGAAATTGTTTGATTACTTGTGCGCACAAATATAATAAAGGCAAGTTGTTTGTGTTTTATTTTTTTTAAGTCAGTTAGCCAAAAAGTCAACCCTGAAAAATATCATCCCTTGTTTGAAAATCCCTTTGAGTCTATTTATTCCATTTTTTGTTTATAAATCATTACAAGTCTAAAAGTGAAAAACAATGGTATCACCCTATTCAAAGGATTGAAAGAGTCTTGTTTGGATTTTTGTGTTGTTGAATAATTATAGTTGTGATATTTCATTCAAAAGTTGACAGAAAATAGAGAAAGAAAAAAAATAGAAAAATAATGGAAAAAATAAAAGAAAGATGACAATACATATTCATTCAGGAAAAAAAGAATAAAAAAGAGAAATAGCTGCAAAGTTATTGTTTGAAAGTGAATGAAATTTTATTGAGTTCAACGCTCGCAATTTCTTTCAATTTTATTTTGACCCTTTGAATTTTAGCCTAGTACCCATTAGGATATATCTCACCCTTACCTTGGCCAAGTTACAACTCGAATAAAAGTTATTTTGAAATTTTTTACATGTATTTTAATTGTGGATGTTAGAGCCTTTTCAAGCTTATGGTAGTGTTAATTTTCATGATGTGCTTTGAGTGTAAACAGTCAACCTAAACACTTGAGAGGTCAATGAATTTTATCCTGTGTGGATTTTGCTGTTTATGATGTTCTCTTTGGTAAACTATCCTCTTATCTGCTTTGAATTTCATGAAAGTTGCTAACTAACACCATATTTATTGAAGTCTAGAATAGGGATTTTACTCACACCCTTTTGATTTTGAAGGTCTTTGAAATTGCATGCTCTATTTTTTTCTTTTTTTTCTGCTTTGAATTTTAATTTTAGAATTTTGCTCGGAGTGGAAAAGTTTAATAATGTGGGAATTTGATCAGTGTATTTTAATATACAATCTTTTACTTTGTGCTAAGACTTTTATATGACTTATCACATTATTTTAATTTCTTTTAATAGGTTTTTGGAAGTTAAGTTGATTTCTGCTTTTTTTCTGAATAAACTATTATTTACACCTTCTCGTTTTACGTGTCATAACTTGTGCTACGAGAATTAGATTTACGCTTTCTAATATGCATTAGAAATTTGAGAGGATAAACTACATGTTTCGTGTTGAAGTCAGAAGCAAATTCAGAGTGAAGAAGAGTCGCATAATTTGTTTTCAATTCAGACTTCAGAAAATACGTAGTTGTTGGGTTGGTTTTGTATTTTTTCGGGTCAATTTTCATTAGGCCTAAACTCGCTTACTCTATTTAAACAAATTAGTATATTTGGATTATTATTTAGCATTTAAAAAATAGATAATATGACATACGAATACCAAGGAGAGCCAATTCCCAAAGAGTTGATATGTTGTATTCGAATTTCACTTTAAGGTTTTTACTAATTTCAATTTAATTTCGATTTCTTTTCAATTCTTCCTATAAACTCGTTTACTTAATTCGATTAATTTTGTTTGCTTAATAAGATTGTTGCTTATAGAATATAGTTGATTAACTTTGATTGTTTTTATGATCCTTAACTATAATCACGTTAGCGTAGCTTCTTTTTTGTTATCGTGTTTGCTTAATTCACGACTGCTTAAATCTGTTTGCTTAATTCAAAAATTAAGAACATACATTGTATAATACCAATGCGCTTGTTAGTGGGTATTGTAATAGAATAGGATCTAATCCGCTTAGGGAGTTGAAATTATAAGAATCAATGATAAGTCGAAAATCATTGCGGTAGATTAGGTTATTTATCAATTTTTCTTTTACCTTAATCATCTTCGATTTATGTTGTGAATCTAAAAAAACCCTCATTTTTATGATCAATTGATAAAAATCATCCAAGATTTCTTGCTATACGACTCTCGAGTATCGTTTCTCTACACTACAGTTTTTATTTTCTCGTGTTTGACCTGTGTGAGACAGCAGGTCAAAATGGCGACGTTGTCGGGGACTCTCTGTTGATTTTAGCCAATTTTAGAATCCTAGTTTAGAGTCTTGTTAGCAACTTCTTTTTCCTTTTTTTTGTTGATTTTCAAGATTGCAGTATAGTGGTAAGTATTTCAGCCTATCATGTGACACTATGTAAACTATTGTTTTGAATTGCTCCAAATTGTTTCCATAAATTCAAAAATAATTCAACAAACAATACTCTCTTAAAAGAAACTTTTAACTGATTTTGACCCTCAAAATTGCAAATCCATGTTTTTCTATTTTATTTGATTTATATACTATTTTCATGTTTTTGAAAAAATTGTAGAGTCTTATTTTGATTTTATTTGATTTTTTAGTGATATTTTCATATTTTATTTTAATCATTTTTCATTTTTTCAACTGTTTTCTTCATTAGGGACATTGTTGTTATTTTCATAATTGTTACTTTGTTAACTCATGATGCATGACTACTAGTGATTTTGGTCCTGTGTTCTCCCATAATTTGTTTGATTTTGAGTTTGAGTTTGAGTTTGATTATTATAATATGTCTAAACAAAGAACCTTGAGAACTTGTTGCACCTAATTCACTTTTTGCTGATTTCCCTTCTTTGTATAATTTTGATGACACTTATACTTGTGATGTTTGTATTGATACTCACTTATGTTCAGTTTGTGCTGAAATTGAAGCTGCCTTACAGGTTGATATTTCTTATGATATTTCTACTGACAAAGTTGATGTTGTAGATATAAATGTAGTTCCTGTTGCCAAAATTTTGCCATCCATTGAGCAATCATCTTCTTTAGAGCTTAAGTCACTCCCTTCAAATTTAAAATATGTATTTTTAGAATTTGAAGAAAAAAATTCTGTAATTTGTTTATCTAAACTTGAATCTGAACATGAACAAAAAATGTTGCAAGTATTATAGAAACATAAGAAGGCAATTGGATGGATCTTGGTTGACATTCCTGGTATTAGTCTGTCCATCAGTATGCATAAAATCGTACTTGAGGATGGAGAAAAATCCATTAGGCATCCCCAAAGGCAACTTAACCCCTTGATTTTTGAATGTTGTGAAAAATGAGATCTATATTGCACCAAAGGACAAAGAGAATACCACTTTCACTTAGTCATTCGACACTTTTACCTATAGAAGAATGTTCTTTGATACATAAATAAAAAGTGATGGTACTGATAAAAAATTTAAGCTCAGTGGACACCGCCTTAAGTTATTCCATGAGAGATCCACATTGGAAGATGAAAATGTAGAAGAGTTCTCATTGGTAAAGGTTGCTTATGCAATCATCTATCCGTCATGACTCCTCAGGTGTGTTCTTTCTTGTCTCTCTTCTCTCTTACTTTATGCTTATTTATTTCATTAAGGACAATGTGTGTCTTAAGTGTAGGGGAGGAAATCATTTACTTGTGCGTTTTCTTGTTTTCCCTTTACTTACTTGTTTTCTTATTTAAAAAAATGCATGATGTTTCTTTGGTTTTTAGGTTATAATTGTGAGTATTTTCTTAGCTCTCTTGACTAAAGACTTGCGATATGATATGAGTGATGTGTTGCACATTCTTAGTATGTTAAGTAGGACTAATTTATAAAGTGTGCATGATTTATGGTAGATCATTAACCTTTGTAAGATTTTGATCCTAATAATGGATAACATTCAAAAATCCATCTCTTTCTTTCTTGTGTGAATTCACTCATGTCTATTAGTCTCTAGAACTTGATATGACTTTGTTTGAACATACATCATATAATACCAATTGTGCTTATCAGTGGGTATTATAATCAAATAGGATCGAATCCTCTTAAGGAATTGAAATTATAAGAATTGATGATAAGTCGGAAAACGATATGCTAGATTTGCTTATTTATCAATTTTTATTTTACCTTAATCATCTTCAATTTAAGTTCTGAATCTAAAAAAAACCTTATTTTTACGATCAGTTGGTAAAAGTCATCCAAGAGACCTTACGATACAACTCTCGAGTGTCGCTTCTCTACACTATAGTTTTTATTTTCTCATTTTTAACTCGTGTGCGATAGCAGATCAAGCACATAAGAAAGAGACTTCCGATGCTTAAACCCTTAAGTAAGAGACTTCAATGCTCAAACCCTCAAGTAAGAGACTTATATGCTCAAGCACACAAGCAAGAGACTTCTAATGCTCAAACCCTCAAGAGACTTCTATGCTCAAGCACACAAGCAAGATACTTCCAATGCTCAAAACCTCAAGTAAGAGGCTTATATGCTCAATCACACAAGCAAGAGAATTTTGAATCTATAGCAAATTGTTAAGAGATTTGGGTAAAACTACACTAATAAGCAATCAAAGGTGTAGATAGAATACCACTTAGAAAGACTCTAAGACATAAGAACTTATAAAATATACACTTGTTAAGAAATTCTAAGTCTAATGTGTGCAATCTATTTTATAGAACAACTTCTTTTTGAATGTCAATCGTGTTGTGTAGAGTCAGTACCAATCTTCAAGTTTTCTACTTCTTTTATAAAGCGACAAAAAAAGTCATTAAAGGGATTTTGCATAAGAGTCTTGGTGAAGCTTTGTGTTGATTGGACATGTCAAGAAACTTCTTTCTTCAAGAAGAATTAACCGTTGAGGCTCAGACATCCATGAACAAAGTTTCCTTAAGTCTTCACGAGAACAAAAGGTCTCTGAGTCTGTCAGAGTTTTCTCGATTGAAGGGATTCGACAACCTTTAGATTATAGAGGTCAAGTTCTGATCCTTAAGAGGTTGAATTTCTTCAGACTCCACTCTTTAGAGGTTGATCTCTTCATATTCTACTTCTTGGATTCTGAAGCTTCAGAGTCTGACTTTTTTCAGAGTTGGCTTCTTCAAATTTTGGATCTTCCATCAGAGCCAGAGTCTTCAGAAGTGATCTTCAAAGCCAGAGCCTGAACTTTACATTAAGGATCCTCAACCTTCTCTTCATATGTTCTCAGTCTTATAATCCTGCATAGTTGAAGAGATGTTAGAATACCCAATTGTTCTTTAAATACTTTGGTATCATCAAAGACCAAGGGATATAGTATCAACCAATTTTGTTCCAAAAATCTCCCTTATTTTGATGATTACAAACAAAAGTATTTAAAAATAGTGGTTGTTAATTTAATTAACATGTTGACTTCAGGGTTTAAGGTTTGTAAGCTTCCCATGAGTTTGATAGTCTATAGGGTGAGGTTTGTAAGCTTCCCATGAGTTTGATAGTCTATAGGGTGAGGTTTGTAAGCTCCCCCTCAGTCATATTCAGGTTAACTAATTCCTGCTAAGGCAAATATCATTAACTTCAGAAATTATTTAAGCTGCAATAAGAATATTCATCAGATTTAGGTGCTTAGATGTGCTTAAATACTTTAAGACCCCAATTTTGGCCCTAAGATCCCTCATGTAATTTCATCATATGCACTAGAATTGGGATCACACATTGGCATCCTTCTTACCCCTCTTTCATTGGGTTTGTTTTGGGAGAGATCACCAAGCACCATGTGATTGTATCATACTTGTATATTATCATTTTTCTAACCAAAATACCAAAAATATGTCTTTGCATTTGCCTAACCCTTTTGTAGGTAGGGCATGATCACCATTGATCTATCAAGTTCATATATAGGGTTTAAGACCCTCATGGCTAAGAGCACAACCAAGGAATGATACACATTGTCTCTAAGCATCATATATGAGTCCCAATGATCTTTGCATGTTATTTTGATCAAGATTTCTTCAAGAGCTTGGAGTTGGTTTGCCTTGGAAACCCTAGTTTGTCTAGGTATCTTGAGTAACTTCTTCAACAAGATTCCTCATCAACTGATCAAATTTCTCAAGGGACACTTCAAAGTTCATCATCTTATGCATATATGATCCAACATAATCCTAAAAAGTCAATAGAATTGCAAGTTAGCAAGTTGGTTGGTGGTGGTTGGCCAGATGAATTCATAAGATCAAAACTGGGTCCCCCTAGACCCTATCTCCTACAATTTTCATCATATGAAAATGATTCCAAGAGAAACGTTACTCTAAATGACATTCCAAACAACTTTCATGTTGAGGTCTAGAGCTAATTTTTCTTGGAAAGTCATTTTCTATGTTGAAACATTATAGGTCATTTTGTCTAAACCCTAATTTGAAAGACAACTTCCCAAGACCATAACCTGCTCAATTTTTATGAGATGAAAGATTTCCAAGTTGCAAGATCAAATTCAAGATGTCTACTTCAAATATCATGTTTTGAGTGAGAGCTAAATCAACTTTTACGAGCATGTGATATGAGGATACATTATAGGTCATTTTGGACCAATACCATTGAACAAGTGATTTTCCTCAACTTCAAAAATGCATAGCTCTCTTATTATAAATCCAAATGATGTCAAATTTATGACCATCTTGAAGGTCTTTGAAATAGATATAACTTTGATGAAGGCACTTTTCTGGTTTGGAACTTACATAAAAAGTTTAGTAAGGTGGAACATTGAAGTATATGACTTGACACTTAGAAAAAATTTCAACATGTTGAAATTTCCAAAATTCCACCTCAAAATTCACCATGATCCAAGTTCCAAACGGAAAAGTGTTCAACATAAGAGTTGTTCCTCTTGATCTAAGATTTCCAAAGAGTCTTAATTCATTCATTTTGGATGAGGTTTGTTAGGGTTGCGCATGGTGTTAACAGGCCTGCATCAATTGGTAAAATCAAAACTTCAAATGACCATTCACTTTGCCTTGCCAATCAAGCTTCATTCAGACTTCAAAACTGTTAAATTTGGACCTTAGTGCATTGCTTCATGGGCCTATACATGCCCATGCAAGCATGAACATGACATTGCCAATTTTGGAAGAAATTTCAAGTGTGCAAATAACACTTAAATTTGCTATAAATAGAGACCCTTTGAGCTCATTTGAGAGGTCCCTTGCGTGCCAGCTTTGCCTCCACTCTTCAAACCCTCACAAGTCAAAGGAAAACCTGATAATTTTCACTTAAAAATTGAGTTTGAATCTCACTGTTTGGAGATTCAAAAACTCCAGGATCCAAAGCTTTGTACCAATCCTAAACCACTTCTGCAAGCTATTGGAGCAAGATCAAACGTGAATTGAAGCAAGAGAGACCAAGTTCTGCACATCATTGAAGGTATTTTCCATATTTTTTCTTCTCTTCGATTCTCACTCAATTCTCATCAATTCTCTTGGATCTTCGGTTGTCTGAAGTCCTACCAATGTAGGCAAGAAGATTGAGTTGCTTTGAGGTCAAATCGAAGCAACTCAGTTGACACACCTCAAAATTCAACTCCTCATATCTTTCTATATATTTGGAGTTAGTTAAAATTGAGGTCAAATTCGTGCTCTATGCCATTTTCTCTTTCAAATCATGTCCTCTTTTTTATTTTAATTATGGTGATGATTGAACCAGTCCGGTGAGGTTCGCCTAAGAAGGTGACCAACCTTTTGCTCCAGCAGTGAGATGGCATGATTCAGAACCATTGATCTCTTTCAAATTGTTTTAATCACAAGCGTTGGTTTTGATTACCACTTATGTGGCGCGGTGACTGAGTTCCATCATGGAACGCGCGTTTGTGTCCACTTGATCTGCCACCTCAATTAATGAGGGAGATCAAGTGGTCCACGTTTTTTTGTATTTTCTAATTTTCATTTTATTCCTTTGATTTTCATTAATTCATATTAATTTTAATATTGATCCAAAAAATATGAGAGTTTCACCAAAAAAATTTAAATAAAATCCTCTTTCATATTTTGAATTAAAATTATTTTTTGGATCATTATTAATATTTTCATGATTTAATTGATTTTGTGATTATTTTTAATTGTTAAAAAATACTTTTAAGTTTCCAAAAATTCTAAAAAAAATTCTCAAAGGTCCTTTGACCTTGTTTGACCTATGATAAATCTCATGGCCATTTCTTTTGTGTTTTGATGAGGTTTTAGGAAATTGACCAACCATATTTAATTTAATGCATTATTTTTTAGTATTTTTAATTGAATAAATGCCAAATAATTGTGTTGAGTCATTTTGATTGACTTTGTAAGTTTGACTTGTGTTGTTGGGCCTTGGTCAAAGTTAATTTAACTTTGTTAGATTAAGATCATTGGATTTAGGGGATTGATGAAATGTATATTCCATCTCCCAAAATGAATGAATGATCTTAATTTGGTAAAAGTCCTCCTTTGTCCAATTTGAGTTTGATCTACTTCCCCTTCCTCTTCATCTCATTCCCCTTCTTTATGCATTCATGTCATGGTCCTATGATATCTCTATATCCTAAGGCTAGTTGATTGCAAAATCAACATGAGTATGGATGAGATTAGGCCACCACTTTTGCATATTCTTTTTGTGTGTGGTATGTTTCATGAGTATAGTCCATTATACTATGTCTCTAATATGCATTAACACCAAAATTCTATTGCCCGGCCTCAAATAGTTGTTACTTCTACATAAGTCCCATTACGATTGCTTAATATAGCGCTAAATTTTGACACAAAAGGCATAGAATTCTAGTTAGTGAGATTGTAAGTCTCCCCTCTTTCATGGTATTGTGTGGAAACATGACCTTTTTTCCTTCCTTTGGAAGATGTCTTAGTTCAAGGATCCATGCTTGTGATAAGTGGGTTGAGTGTTCTCCAAATAATGACTTAAACAAAAAAGCAAAAGCAATACTAACTTCTAACTTTTTAACAGCTAACATTTAATTTCAAGTCATTTACTTTCAATGCAATTTAATTTTAAGCCTTATTCATTTGCCATTATTCATACCATTCTAATTGTTTATGTTAATGTCATTTTCACTTTGTCCACTTGGACCATACTTTATGACATATTTTGCTTGTGTATATTATGTTTAATTGTGTGGTCTTTGACCATTAATGTACATAATAAGAACAAAAACCCTAAAAAATATCTTGTGTGGACTGTTGGTTTAATCTGAGACTATTGGACTTAGAATTTAGGCAACACTCCCTATGCAAAGGACTTGGCTAATGCCAACTTTCATGTAACCATGTGCTTGTAACTTGAAACTTCATCAGATACATCATTAAAGATCCATTTGAGTTCATCTGCAACATGATCATTGTGAAGCTGTTATTTTGAACCTATGACTTGTGGCATTGTGGAATTCATCTGCTACATGGGAAAATTTAAAGGAGATCATGAAGTTTCTAAGCTTAGATGTGGCTATCTTTATTTGATGCCTTGCTCTTTAAGTTGATATTTTGTGCATTGTTTGTTGCTTGATTCTAATGTCCAAGGGAATTTGGGTTTCTATATGACATTTTTGTCTATTAGATTGCAACCCATTGGTCAGATCTTTTCAACTCTCAACTTTTAAATTTATGCTTAGAATTAGTCTCTTCATCTCCTCCCCACTTCTTAAATTTCAAAACATCTCCCTCCTTTTAAAAAACTTCTTTGTTTGTGCTTGTTTTTTTTCCAAACTTAGACCATATTGCAAACTAGAAACTTTGGTCTTAAGCCATTGCATTTTCAAACTTCTTTTCTTAATCAAACTTGTAAATAGACTTAACCATACTTGACTTAAAATTTTCAAAAGCCAAAAATAACTAACTCATTCAAACCATTTTAGGCCTTTGTGCCTTTCAAACCTAATTTTTGTTAAAAGGCAATGTATCCACTTTGAAATTGATACCACGAACTACGAGGTTTTGATCCCTCATTTTTATGTTGGTACGTAGACACAAGTCTGAAGGTCTTGTCAAACATAAAAATATAATTAATGAATTCTTTTCTCACCCCCCCCCCCATTCTATTTGTTTGCAAACATCATTTGTACAAAAACACATATGCACACAAGAAAGGGCTCCCTAGGAGTACCTAAGACACTTTGGGTGCTAACACATTCCCTCTGGGTAACCAACCCCCTTACCTGTAATCTTTGGCATTTTATTAGTTTTGATTTTAAAACTTCTTATTTATGGGTTTTGTTCGTACTTTTCACTTTTCCTTTGGAAACAATAAAAGTGCGGTGGCGAATCTTGTTATTTGATGTCTAGCTTATCCATAGCTTGATGATCATGAATTTACCGCTATAAATACCCATTATCTTTCTCCGCCTTTTGTCATCAACAAAAAGATATAAGAAAAGGAAAGAAAAGATACTGAAGAAAAGATTTCATTAACCAACCAAAGTTAGATGTATAACACATGTTTAAAAAAGACAAAACAAAAGGTGAGTAAATCCTAGAGCCTAAGGTTTTTTCTTCAGGAGCTCCATAATTGCTTTCAGATCAACACTCATGTCATCTTGTCTAGTAATCACAGTCTTCATCTGATCATCCATATCTATTTGCTTAGATGCCATGACTTCTTGAGTAGCAGCAATAGAAGCCAACTTTGCTTCTAAATGCTCTTGTCTATGACTAGAAGAAGCAACATATTCTAAGGAAAGGTACTTCAGAGCTTGCAGAGCTTATACCACAGAAGTTGTGAGGTATAAGTTACTAGGTCATAAGTTTTAATTCTCTCAGCAACAAGATTATGTATTCTACCAAAAAGAACAATTGTGTATTCTTCCATTTAGAGTATATACATCTTATGAACCTCCAAAATTATAACAAGTAACAAGTGTCACAACTATCATAATAGAGTATTTCAATCATACCAAATAGAATTTGTATTTTCAGTTAATTATTTATGACACTTGATGATTTAGTTCTTGAGGATGTTGAGTTTGATCTTCAAGAATTAATTTGTTAATTTAATTGAGAGAAAGAACAATAATATCTCTATGAGGGTCCAAATTTGCTATATATATATATAACAACTATATGAATTGAGTTAGAACCAATTCTTTCCCACTCAATTTTGTTCTTTGACCATATCTCTCTCCCAAACTCAATATTCTCAAGACGCATTACACTATTTGTCTCAAAATATTCTTTAACTTGAGACCAAAGTTTATATTTCTTAAAGTTTTCAACAATTCTAGATTGTCACAAGTCATGACTGAATTAACTATAATAATATTTAAATTTAAAAGACAAATTGAATCCATCATTTATAAAAAGTTATCATATTAAAATAAAACTTTACTTGTTCACCAAATTGTCTTTTAAATATAAATTTAGACTTATAACGACAATCTAAAATAATTATAATATATATATATATATATATATATATATATATATATATATATATATATATATATATATATATATATATATATATATATATATATATCAATCTTCACCAATTTGTCCCCTTTAAATTGATGTATCTTTCAACATCATTGAACATTTGTCTGTTCATATCATATATTCTTATTATTCTTAATTTGTCCTTATTCTTTGAGGTATTTATCGAATTAGCACTATTTTATTTTCTCTTGCTTCAATCTTTTCTTTATTGCACACTTTATGAAAATATTCTATTAATTAATAATTTCTAACTTCAATATTATAAACTTAATTGTGCAAAGAGAATATCATATGCTAAATTTTCGACAAAGTTACCTAATTGACGAACCTATAGAGCATTAGAAAGATTAAATAGTTTCATAATGCACTTATGATATTTTCTTTGCTTAATAATCTTAATGAAAAGTCATCACTCCATTGAAAGTTTATCTCGTTATTGCCTTAAAAATACCTTAGATTAAACAAAGAGAATGTGGCAAAATTTATGTCATTTTAAATGATATCAAAAATTAGGAAATGTCATACTTTATGATCATAAGTTAGATTTACCTTAAAAGAGAACAACAAAATGGATCAAGTGTAGACTTTATAATAGTTGTTACGCGTAGAACATTTACCCCATCTTGGCCTATTTAGGACGTAGTGCGGAAACAGTCCAACTGTAGACTTGATAACAGTTATTACGCGATACTACACTCAGACGAGTTTCTCTTGAGAATATTATGGGTTGATGAGTCAGTCATCCTAACCTGTAATATCTGATAGATGGAATTAAGACTCTGGGAACTTTTTAGAACATGATCTATAGGTTTTTATCCTTAGTTCACTCCTTTGGGATGGTTCTTACCCAGACTCCATGCTCGTGACTCACAACAAACCCTTGATTCTCGGTTGATCCAATCAAGTCTTGTCAATATCAATGGAACTTGGGTGTATATAAGGTGTAAACCATAATCCACCAAAATGGATGATTGATCCTGACAATGACTTGATTCATCCCTTGACATTTGTGTGCATTTAGTGTGATCCCTTACTTGTGATTGTTGCATTCATGCATTCATGTGCATCATAACATTCATCACACAAAAATTTCAAGGAACTGGGGTGTTATTTGCAAATATTTTCAGACCATGGATTATGGACAAAGGAACACTAAGAAGTACAGTTTCAGATGTCCCGACTTGAAAGAGTTAAGGAAGCTAACATCCTTTGTATTAGATCCCTTGGACCTCAAACAACGTCATGGGAAGCTTCTGTCTATCTTGTTTGCTGATGTAGTAGAAGGACTTTTGAGTGTGTTAGTGCAGTTCTATGAACGTCTCTACCGTTGCTTCACTTTTCCTGATTATCAGCTTATGCCTACGTTGGAGGAGTATGCCCATCTCTTGGGGGTACCTGTTTCTAGCAAAGTGTCGTTTAATGGATTGGAAGAGATTCCCCGATGTCATCTTATTGCTGAAGCTCTTCACTTGAAGAAGTCTGAGATAGAGGCTCATTGGGTGAAGAAAGGAGGATTATTTGGGTTGCCATCTGATTTCCTCACCAAGGAAGCTACTGCTTTTGCTCAAGCCGGTAGTATGGATGCTTTTGAAGCTATCTTTGTGTTTCTCATCTATGGATTAGCTTTGTTCCCTAACATTGACGGTTTTGTTGATGTTAACGCCATTAGAATTTTCTTGATTGGAAATCCCTTGCCTACTTTTTTGGGTGATATGTACTTGTCTTTGCATCTAAGGAATTCTAAGGGTGGTGGAACTATGTCTGTTGCATTCCTCTTTTGTACAAGTGGTTTATTTCGCACTTGCCTCAGACACCTGCTTTTGTAGAGAACAAACAATGTCTACGGTGGTCTTAAAGACTTATGTCTCTCATTAATGATGATATAGTTTGGTATGATCCTTCTTTGAGAAGTTTGGAGATTATTGATTGTTGTGGTGAATTCTCCAATGGGCCTCTCATTGGTACACAAGAAGGAATTAACTACAACCCTGCTTTGGCTCGTCGTTAACCTGGGTTCCCCTTGAGAGACAAACCTAATAACACTTTGTTAGAAGGTCTTTTCTATCAAGAGAGTAAAGATCCCCAACATTTGAAGCAGAAGATTGTGCGTGCTTGGCATAATATGCATAGGAAAGGAAGATTCGAGCTTGGTCCATGCAAGTGTGTAGCTTTGGAAGCTTACACTCTTTGGATGAAGAAGAGAGCTTTGGAATTGAAGATGTCTTATCCTTGTGAAAGACCTATGTCTATGGTTGTGGTTGAGCCATTAACTCTCCCTAACCAAGATGTAGAGGATTTGGAAGACGCGCTCGCCAAGAAGCGAGAGAAGGATATATGGGAAGAGCGGTTACATGCTTTGAGCAAAAAGCATGAGGAGTTGCATCTTGAGTCTAAGGACAAAGATGCACTTATTGAGCTACTTGAAGACCGAGTGACAAAGAGACAGAGAGAGCCATAGGTTTCATCTTCTAGCATGCCTCAGCCTTTCGTTGCTTGGAAGAAGATTGTTAATCAGCTTATCCTCGAGAAGACTCAGATGAAGGCTTCTTTTGAGACCGAGATCCGACGCATTCGAAGGAAGTACGCGCCTACAGCCAAATCTTCTGACATTGTTGTTAGGGATCCTTAGGATGACTAGTCTCCTTTTCTCCTGTATTTTTCATTTGGTTTCTGAAATTGTACTCAGTGTAATCCTTTCAATTATATAAATACAAGAGATTTGTATGGTCATATCAAATTGTTGTTATACTTATATATATATATATATATATATATATATATATATATATATATATATATATATATATATATATATATATATATATATATATATATATATTCAAATAAAATAGTAAGTTCCTTGAAATAAAAACAATCGAGCATTGCATTTCATACATCATTTGCATAAACAGGTATATATGACCATAAATATATATATATATATATATATATATATATATATATATATATATATATATATATATATATATATATATATATATATATATATATATATATATATATATATATATATATATATATATATATATATATATATATATATATATATATATATATATATATATATATATATATATATATATTTTCAAATAAAATAGTAAGTTTCTTGAAATAAAAACAATCGAGCATTGCATTTCATACATCATTTGCATAAACAGGTCTCTTTTTCGCCAGATGTCTCATTGTTGTTTCTTCTGTGCTTCAGTCAAGCTGACTCATCGATACAATAGTCACGCCAATCACTCCAGAATCATGGAACATTTTGAGCAAGAGAATAGAGATTTGAAAGAGGAGATCGCCCGCCTGACTTCCATGATGGAGTCAGTTCTAGCTGCACAGAGTCAGTCTTCTCCAACGCCTGCAACTCCTCCTCCTTAGAGGACTGTTATTTCAGAGGTGGCTACCTCTACTGTTCCTGCACCTGCTACTCATTTTGCACCTGCCATGCCTGCCGGATTCCCATGGGGAATGTGTTGGTGTAAGGATAGAGTATTGGGATTTGTTATCGTCTCCATAGGGATTATGTGATATTGCCGCTGTTCGACAGTTGTTAAGTTCTTAACTTATAGTAACAAGGGGGTTTTAGTTTTCGGTTACGGTAGCTTGCATAAAACGTAAGAAATTGCGGTAAAAGTTTTGGTTTTACGATTTGAGAAAGATTGTCAAAGTTAGGGTTTGACGATCACTTTGCATGCATATGTTCGATCAAACAAAACTCATAAACTCCATTAGATGATAAACACATCCACAAAGTCCTCCCAATGTGTTTATCTCTAACACACATTGTGGTTTTTCCCATTTTGATCCATTGTTGATTTCTCACACAATCTATCAAAATGACAACTTTTAGGTTTAACTTTTTAGTGAACAAACTCATTCAAGACTATCTCTAGCTAAAGAACAAAGATGGATGAAAACCTAGGTGAAGAGTTGGAAAACACCTTACAATGATAAACCAACACAAAGAGTTATCAATAAAACAAGGTTTTCACCATACATTCATCATCAAAGAATTTACAAATGGAGATCAACCCATATACATACAAAGCTTATGATCATCTACATCTAACCTTGATAAAATGAAAGCTTTAGCTACTCATTTTCATGGTAGCTTGAACAACAAGTTTCGGAAGAAGGTTGATCAACATCCGAGTCGAAGAATCGAGATTGGATGGGAATCCACCTTCTTTTTGTAAACTATTGTCAAGAGAAGAAGAAGAATGAGAAATGGGGTTTTTAGGGCACAAAAATCACCTTGGAACCAAAAACAAGTAAAAAGATGATCCCAAGAAAAAATGAAGATACTTTCCAAAAAGTAGCCCATGCTACTTATAGTAATGGTCACTGAGTTGTCATGCTCGCTAGGCGAGCAGAATGGTTCGCCTAGCGAGCCCCAAAATAAGTTACCAGAAGAGCCTGCGTACAGAGGAATCATCCCAGAAAAGTTTGCATATGTTCGCTAGGCGAAGCCCTCGCTTCTCTCATTCGCTCCAGCGAGTCTTGATGTTTTTGCTACTGGAATTGCTCGCTACCTGCTCGCTGGATGCTCGCCTAACGAATACTGATGTTTTGCTACTGGAAAAATCTGGGAGTGTTCGCTATTTCCCTCGCCTCAGCGAGTTTTGATATTTTTGCTACTGTAAAAATCTGGGAGTGTTCGCTGGCATCTCGCTGCGTGCTCGCCTAGCGAAGACTTCGCTACCTCACTCGCCTAGCGAGCTTGCTATTGTTTGCTTTCTTTCTTGGTTCCTTTGCCATCTTTCTTGTGTCTTAGTTTTCTACTCTTTCATGCCTAATTCCTGCACAATAACACACAAATTAAAGGTACTAAGATCATTTCATATAGTATTACAAATCAACAAAAGCAAGGGCGGTTTCAAACACTTTTTCGACAAAAAGGAGTGAAAGATGCCCACATTTGATAGCTCAAATAAGAAAACTTGGGCATCTAACATAATGCCTCCAAACTTCGTACCTGAAGGCTTTGCGCCTATATTTGCTTCCATGCCGGCATCTAGTCCGGTCATGTCTATGCCACCGCCTGTCGTGCATACCTTACCTCGTGTGGAAGACACGATTTATCATTCTGAGCCGTCTGAGGGCCCGAATGTATATGAGAAAATGGATGAAATAAAAGATCAATTTCTTGAGATGCGCAAGGAATTGAAAATTTTGAGAGGTAAGGACCTATTTAGGAAGAGTGTTGTTGAGTTGTGTCTAGTGCCAAATGTTAAGATTCCAGTGAAGTTCAAAGTGCCTGAATTTAAAAAGTACAAAGGGAACACATGTCCACTCAGTCATTTAGTGATGTATGCCCGTAAAATGTCTACCAAAACACACAATGATCAGCTGTTGATCCACTACTTTCAAGACAGTCTGACCGGCGCTGCATTAAGATGGTATATGGGGTTGGATAGTGCGAGCATCCGCACTTTCAACGATTTGGGTGAAACATTTATAAAGCAGTACAAGTACAACGTTGATATGGCTCCCGACCGAGATCAGTTGAGATCACTATCTCAGAAGGACAAAGAGACATTTAAGGAGTATGCACATAGGTGGAGAGAACTCGCTGCTCAGATCAACCCTCCTTTAGAGGAAAAGGAGATGACCAAAATTTTCCTGAAGACCCTTAGCTCATTTTATTAGGAGAGGATGATCGTCAGTGCCCCCAGTGATTTTATCGAAATGGTAAATATGGGGATGAGGCTAGAAGAAGGTGTCCGAGAAGGACGGTTGTCTAAGGAGGAAGTATCGTCCAACAAGAGATACGACAACAATTTTGGTAAGAAGAAGGATAATGAAACCAATACAATTACTAGTGGGAGGCAGAAGAGGCCTCAGATCAGAAGAAGTCAATCATCAAGTATCATCAGTAATTTCTGTGTTTTTAGCCAATCAGTCAACACCAGTTCAACAACAACAACCACAACAACGAAAAAACACCTACAACAACAACAATACCAACAATCATGAATAACCGGATTTTTAGAGGAAGAAGGTCTCTTTCGACCTGATTCCTATGACATATGCAGAGATATATCCATCATTGGTTCTCAAGAACCTGCTACAACCGAGAAATCCTCCGCAAATTCCTGAACCACTTCCATGGTGGTACAAGTCAGAACTCATATGTGCTTTTCATCAAGGAGCACTAGGACATGATATTGAGAACTGTTACCCATTCAAATATGAAGTTCAAAAGTTGGTTAAGAGTGGAATGGTGTCCTTTGAGGACCATGCGCCGAATGCTAAAGCAAACCCACTGCCCGCCCATGGAAATTCATCTGTCAATATGGTAGACGGCTGCCCTGGGGAGTTCAAGGTATTTGATGTACGCTTCATAAGAAGGTCCTTGGTGAGGATGCACAAGGATATTTTCTTGGTGAGCGATTGTGAGCATGACCATGATGGTTGTGCTATTTGTAGTGTTAACTCAAGAGGTTGTGAGATTGTGAAAAGGGACATCCAACGGTTGATGGATGAGGGTATGATTCAAATTGTTAAATCCTGACACATAGATGATGATGTCAATGTGATTGTTCCGGTGTTCAAGAACCCCGAGAGAGTGGTGATTCAATATGATAGCAGCAACAGTAATAATATCAACAAGAGATCAGTATCGCCGTTGGTTTTACGGTTGGCGGGTCCAGTCTCATACGCATCCGATAAGGCTGTTCCTTATCAGTAGAATGCAACTATGGTGAAGGATGGTCAAAAGGTTCCATTACCTATGACCAATTCTGTCGTGAGCATTGTTGATGTTACCAAGGTGGCTCGCAGTGGTCGAGTGTTTGGGTCGGTGTTCCCAAAAGATGTAGAAGATGGTTCAGTTGGTAAGAAGGTAGAAGTGCCTGCAGTAGATCCAGTTAGTGCTTCAAAGCGTCAGTCTGGTGAATCCAGCAATTTGAAGACTAACGATGATGATGAGGTACTTCGGTTGATAAAGAAGAGTGAGTTTAATATTGTGGAGATGTTGCTCCAAACCCCCTCGAAGATTTCAGTACTATCTCTGCTTATGAATTTAGAAGCACACAGAGAAGCACTGCAAAGAGTTCTTGAGAAAGCGTTCATGGAACATGATGTTACGGTGGATCAGTTTGATCATATTATAGCTAAACTCACTTCCTGTAAGAATCTCAGTTTTTGTGATGAAGAACTCCCTAAGAAGGGTAGGAATCATAATCTATCTTTGCATATCTCCAGGAATTGCAAAGATGACGCTTTATCCAATGTTCTTGTTGACACCGGATCTTCGTTGAATATGCTGCGAAAGTCAACATTATCAAATATGTCATATCAAGGAGCGCATATGATATATAGTGGTGTAATCGTCAAAGCTTTTGACGGTTCACGTAAATTAGTGATTGGTGAAGTGGACCTTCCGGTGAAGATAGCTCCGAGTGATTTTCAAATTACTTTTCAAGTAATGGATATCCACCCGGCCTACATTTGTCTATTGGGAAGGCCATGGATCCACGAGGCAGGAGTGGTTACCTCAATATTGCATCAGAAACTCAAATTTGTCAAGAACGGGAAATTAGTCATTGTTGGCGGGGAGAAGGCGTTGTTGGTTAGCCACCTGTCATATTTCTCTTATGTTGAAGTTGAGGATGAGGTTGGAGCTCCGTTCCAAGCCTTATCTATTGTTGCTGAGAAGAGAGTTGGGGCACCTATGTCCTCATTGAAAGATGCAAGGAATATTGTTGAAGAAGGAATTGTTGACCAGTGGGGACGAGTGGTAGAGGTCACCGATAACAAGAATAGAACTGGTCTAGGTTTTCAGTAATGTTCGTCAGTTGCTAAATCAGAGGATATGCAACTCAGCTTCCGTAGCGGAGGGTTCATTCATGGCAATGAATAACACTTAGCTGATGTGCTAGAGGACGACGAAGAGGAAGACCGCACCAATTTTATGACGTGTGGAAAGGCTTGCAACAATTAGAATGTTGTTGATATTCCTGTTATTATGCATCAATCTAAGTAATCTCTTTTATTTGTTTTCAAAAATCCTTCTCTTATGCCAAAGGTAGAAGTGAACATTGTTTGGCATTTTCAAATTTGATCATCAATAAAATATAATTTTATTCATCCACATCTATGATGTTTTATTTTTACTTTTTGCTTTATTCTGAAAATGGTAATCACAAAAAACATAAATAAACAAAATAGTTATCCATCTGCATAATATTTGGTCACAAATTCACTTCTCTAAAATCAAAATATCAAATCATTATGCACGTTGGTTTCTAAGCCCATTGAATACAATGATCCTTCTCCTTCTCCAAATTTTGAATTCCCTGTGTTTGAGGCTGAGGAAAAAAATGATGAAGAAGTGAGTGATGAATTGTCTTTTCTTCTTGAGCATGAAGGAAAAGACATTCAGCCATTTGAAGAGCAGATTGAGCTAGTCAACTTGGGTTCCGAAGATGAGGTGAAGGAAGTCAAGATTGGGTCTCGATTTTATCCTAAAGTGAAGAAGGGGTTGATTGATTTTCTCCGAGAATATTCAAATGTGTTTGCTTGGTCCTATCAAGACATGCCTGGTTTGGATTCTGAGATAGTGGAACATAGATTTCCGTTGAAACCAGAATGCCCGCCAGTCAAGCATAAGTTGAGAAGAATGCATCCTGATATGGCAGTAAAGATTAAAGAAGAAGTGCAGAAGCAGACTAACGTCGGTTTCCTTATGACCGCTGAGTATCCGCAATGGGTAGCCAATATTGTGCATATGCCAAAGAAAGATGGAAAAGTTCGCATGTGTGTGCTGATTATAGAGATTTGAATAAAGCCACTCCTAAAGATGATTTCCCTCTGCCACACATTGATATGTTGGTAGACAATACGGCTAAATTCAAAGTATTTTCGTTTATGGACGGATTTTACGGATATAATCAGATCAAGATGGCACCCGAAGATATGGAGAAGACCATATTCATTACACCTTGGGGAACTTTCTGTTATAGAGTGGTGCCTTTCGGTTTGAAGAATGCCATGATGCATAAAGAGATTGAAGTCTATGTTGATGATATAATCGCTAAATCAATTGATGAAGAGGAACATGTTGAGCATTTGTTGAAGTTATTCCAACGTTTGAGGAAGTATAAACTCTATTTGAATCCCAATAAGTATACTTTTGGTGTTCATTCTGGTAAGTTGTTGGGCTTTATTTTCAGTGAGAAGGGTATTGAAGTTGATCCTGCCAAGGTCAAAGCAATACAAGAGATGCATGCGCCCAAAACCGAGAAGCAAGTCAGAGGTTTTCTCGGCCATTTGAATTATATCTCAAGATTCATTTCACACATGACTGCCACATGTGCGCCTATATTCAAGCTTCTTCAGAAATATCGGTCTTGTGATTAGACCGAAGATTGCCAGAAAGCTTTCGACAGTATCAAATAATATTTTCTTGAACCTCCGATTTTGTCTCCACCTGTTGAAGGAAGACTATTGATAATGTATTTGAATGTGCTCGAAGATAGTATGGGTTGTGTTCTAGGTCAACAAGATGAGACTGGAAAGAAAGAATATGCTATTTACTACCTCAGTAAGAAGTTCACCGACTGTGAGACTTGGTATTCTATGCTAGAGAAAACTTGTTGCGCATTGGCTTGGGCTGCTAAGCGTCTGTGTCAGTATATGCTGAATCATACCACTTGGTTGATATCCAAAATGGATCCAATCAAGTATATATTTTAGAAGCTTGCTTTAACTGGGAGGATTTCCCGTTGGCAGATGTTGTTATCAGAGTATGATATTGAATACCGGTCTTAGAAAGCGATCAAAGGTAGTATCTTGGCTCACTAACCGATTGAAGATTACCAGTCAGTGCAGTATGATTTTCCTGATGAAGAGATCCTGTACCTGAAAATGAAAGATTGTGATGAACTATTGCTTGAAGAAGGGCCAGAACCTAGTTCCCGTTGGGGCATGGTATTTGATGGAGCTATTAATTAGTATGGCAATGGCATTGGGACAGTAACAATTACTCCTCAAGGCACGCACTTTCCATTTACAGCTAGATTGACTTTCAAGTGTACAAACAATATGACAGAATATGAAGCTTGCATTATGGGGCTCAAAGAGGCCATTGATCTTAGAATCAAACATTTAGATGTCTTTGGAGATTCGACTTTGGTTGTGAACCAGATCAAAGGTGAATGGGAGACAAATTAACCCGATTTGATACCATATAGAGATTATGCGAGGAGGATTTCAACTTTCTTTACAAAGGTTGAGTTTTTTCATATCCGTCGAGATGAAAACCGGATGGCAGATGCTCTTGCAACGTTGGCACCGAAGATTGTGGTAAAGTATTGGAATGAGGTTCCCAATTTGACTGTGATACATCTTGATAGGCCAGCTCATATGTTTGTTGTTGAAGAGATCAAAGACGAGAAGCCATGGTATTTTGATATCAAGTGTTTCCTCCAAAGTCAGATCTACCCGCCTGGGGCATCTTTGAAAGATAAGAAGACTTTGATGAGATTAGTCGACAACTTCTACCTAAATGGTGATGTTTTGTACAAGAGAAAATTCGATATGGTTTTGCTCAGATGCATGGATAGACACGAAGCAGACATGTTGATGACTGAAGTCCATGAAGGTTCCTTTGGTACTCATTCCAATGAACATGCAATGGCGAAGAAGATGTTGCGAGCAAGTTACTATTGGCTTACAATGGAATCTGACTGTTGTAAGTTTGTGAAGAAATGCCACAAGTGTCAAATTTATGCGGATAAGATGCATGTTCCTCCGACACTGTTGAACGTCATTTCCTTTCCATGGCCCTTCTCCATGTGGGGAATTGGTATGATTGGCATGATTGAGCCCAAAGCTTCAAACGAACATTGTTTCATTTTGATAGCTATTGACTACTTCACAAAATGGGTTGAAGCGGCATCGTATGCGAATGTGACCAAGCAAGTTGTTGTAAGGTTTATCAAGAATCAAATTATATGTCGTTATGGTGTGCCAAGCAAGATCAATACTGATAATGGGTCAAACTTGAATAATAATATGGTTGAAGCTCTTTGTAAAGACTTGAAGATTGCACATCATAATTCTTCTCCCTATAGACCTAAGATGAATGGGGTTGTTGAAGCTATAAACAAAAACATCAAGAAGATTATTCAGAAGATGGTTGTAACATATAAGGATTGGTATGAGATGCTCCCATTTTCGTTGCCCGGGTATCGTACATCCATCCGCACTTCAACAGGGGCAACCCCTTTTTCTCTTGTATATGGCATGGAAGCAATGCTCCCCGTAGAGGTTGAGATTCCATCATTGCGTGTCTTGATGGAAGCCAAGTTGACTGAGGCTGAATGGTGTCAGACCAGGTTTGATCAGCTGAATTTGATTGAAGAGAAGAGGTTAATTGCCATGTGTCATGGTCAGTTGTATCAGCAGAGGATGAAGAAAGCTTTTGATAAGAAGGTCAGACCTCATGTATTCAGAGAAGGTTACCTTGCGCTCAAAAAGATCTTGTCATTCAAACCAGATTCTAGGGGCAAACGGACTCCTAATTACGAAGGCCCATATGTTGTTAAGAGAGCCTTTTCAGGCAGAGCATTGATTCTTACAACTATGGATGGAGAAGAGTTCACTCGTTCTGTGAACGCAGATGCAGTCAAGAAATACTTCGCCTAAAAAGAAAAGAGCAGCTCACTAACTTGAAAACCCGAAAGGGCGGCTTAGACAAAAAAGAGCGTCTTGGTGGATTGAAAACCCGAAAGGGCGATCCAGGCAAAAGTTAGAGACATAAAAATAGAAAAGAATTATCCTGATAAATTGAGTACCCCATCTTGGGGCAATTTATGCAAAAATTAGGGATTATGGCAAGTAACTGCATCCTGCTGATCTTCAGATTTGGAGACTTTATTGGAAACAATGGTCAACAGTGATTCATCATCCCCAGTAGCGACCAAGAGTACAGTGGATATCAAAAGTTGGTGGAAGGATTAGTGGTCATTTATATTCAATGTAACCCTTTTCCATGTAAATTACCATTTTCAACTTTGTAAAGATCTATGGAGTCTTGTCATTTACAGACTACCATTCTATTAAATAAAGTTGAGCTTTTATCCAATTATTTCTACTCTTATTTATTTCAGCCAAATAGTTTTAAATTTTATTATGATCGTTTTTGAAAATTAAAGTTTTAATCAAAACATGTTTTCTTAAAACATATAAAAGCAGTAATTTTAAATAATCGATTTCATTTAGAAGGAATATCAACAGTGGTTCGAAAGCAGTAAGCCCTAAGTATGGAGCAGTATTGGTTCTCCCCAACCAGTAGGCGCAATTTCTCTTTCATCCCCGACACCATTGTTCATCACTCGGTGTTTGTTGATTTCTCCATATGATTATTGTTCACTTTTCCCCAGCCGAGTTCCCAGCTGAGTGCAGACATTTCGTTACGGCAATTTGCACGATTTCGACAGAACTTTGGTTTCCTCACTAATCGCCATCAAATTTGCTCCCAGTCAGAGTTTTTCTCCTGGTTTCTGAGCAGCTATTTATGTTTATCCTCTGCATGGTTGTCTCCCATTTGATATTGGGTTGACCTAAAATTCCCCGCAGACTCGATAACGGTTTTTCCTTGGGAGATCTCCTCTTCCCCGGCTAGGGTTGAGCCTTTGGGATGTTGATCTCGATTTTCTCTAGCAGTTATTTCCCTCTTTTGTGGATTGACCGAGAATTATATCGATGATTCAAATCTGCGACACCGTTGTATCCTTTGTAATCATTTTGTCAGCATAATCATCATATATACATATACATATACACTCATATAATTTCATGATTGCCTCATTACATCTGTTGGCTCATTCTTGTGATTCTTATTCTCTGTTATGGCGATACTTTATCCCCATACAAGTTTGGTGTCTGTCCTCCCTCAAATATAGAGTGTCAGCCCCCTAAGCAGAAAGACTCTAACCTTTCTCCTCTCCCCACTAATTTATTCCCTCGTGGATAATTAGTATTTTAGTTTCCTCCCCAGTTAATTATCTGGATGGAACCACTCCCCTTGAGTTATATCCTCATTGGGTAGAATCTTGATTGACCGTTTCTTTCTAGATCCTACCTAAATAGACGTTTTGGGTCCCCTAAGAGTTTATTACCCAGTAACTGGTAATATTATTCTTGGTTAGCAGTTTGTTACTTCTTGCCCAATACCCAACAAAATTACTCTTGTTTTCTCCCTAGTGGAGTCCCTAGCGGATTCATTTTTATGTTTCTCCAGTTAGTATATCCTTGATATGTTCATCCTAACCGATGACGGATATTTTCTTCCTTTGTTGTGAGTTTATCCTTGATATGTTCATCCTAACTGATGATGGATACTCTCATCTTTGGTTTTCTACCTAGTAAAAAGGTAGTTGTAATCCCTACTTTGCTCCTCAGAGGGTTAATCCTTGATATGTTCATCCTAACCGATGACGGGTTTTCTTCTCTTTGCGGTCTTCTGTCCAGTAACCGGTAGTTGTAAATCCTAATTTTCTCCCCTTCGCAGAGTATATCCTTGATATCTTCACTTTAAGCGGTGACGGATATTTTCTCTTTGGTATTCTATCTAGTAACTGATAGATATAATTCATATTTCTCTCCTCACAGAGTCTATCCTTGATATGCTCATCCTAACCAATGACGGATTTTCTCTTTGATGGTATTCTATCCAGCATTTGATAGATGTAATTCCTACTTTTTATTCAATTGGTTTATCCTTGATATGTTCATCCTAACCGGTGACGGATATCCTCCTTGACATCCCTAAGCAAGTCTATCCTTGATATGTTCATCCTAACTGATGATGGATGTCCTCTCTGTCAGATCTTTATTATCTCCTTACCTAGTAACCGGTAGTGGATAATAAATTTCTACTCCTTCTGTGTTGAAGTCTATTTCTTCCCTAGGTGAATTGAGTGCACATTTCCTTAGTGAAATCATTGTTCCTGCATGATTCAAGTATGTCAATTTTATCCTTCACCTCCTCAGTTAGAATGTCCTTAAATAGGGGCAGCTGTAAGACCCCAATTTTGGCCCTATCATCCCTCATGTAATTTCATCATATGCACTAGCATTGGTATCACACATTGGCATCCTCCTTACCCCTCTTTCATTGAGTTTGTTTTGGGAGAGATCACCAAGCACCATGTGATTGTATCATACTTGTATATTATCATTTTTCTAACTAAAATACCAAAAATATGTCTTTGCATTTGCCTAACCCTTTTGTAGGTAGGGCATGATCACCATTGATCTATCAAGTTCATATCTAGGGTTTAAGACCCTCATGGCTAAGAGGACAACCAAGAAATGATACACAATGTCTCTAAGCATCATATATGAGTCCCAATGATCTTTTCATGTTATTTTGATCAATATTTCTTCAAGAGTTTGGAGTTGGTTTGCCTTGGAAACCCTAGTTTGTCTAGGTATCTTGAGTAACTTTTTCAACAAGATTCCTCATCAATTGATCAAATTTCTCAAGGGACACTTCAAAATTCATCATATTATGCATATATGATCCACCATGAGCCTAAAAAGTCAAGATAATTGCAAGTTAGCAAGTTGGTTGGTGGTGGTTGGCTAGATGAATTCATGAGATCAAAACTGGGTCCCCCTAGACCCTATCTCCTACAATTTTCATCATGTGAAAATGATTCCAAGATTAAAGTTACTCTAAATGACATTCCAAACAACTTTCACGTTGAGGTCTATAGCTAATTTTTCTTGGAACGTCATTTTCTATGTTGAAACATTATAGGTCATTTTGTCTAAACCCTAATTTGAAAGACAACTTCCCAAGGCCATAACTTGCTCAATTTCTATGAGATGAAAGATTCCAAGGTTGCACAATCAAATTCAATATGTCTAATTCAACTTTGATTTTTGTATTAAGATCTAAATCAACGTTTATGAGCATGTGATATGAGGATACATTATAGGTCATTTTGGACCAATACTATTGAACAAGTGATTTTCCTCAACTTCAAAAATGAATAACTCTCTCATTATATATCCAAATGATGTCAAATTTGTGACTATTTTGAAGGAATTTTAAAGAGATACAACTTTTATGAAGTCAGTTTTCTCATTTGGAGCTCACATAAAAAGTTTAGTAAGGTGGAACATTGAAGTATATGACTTGACACTTAGAAAAAATTTCAACATGTTGAAATTTCCAAACTTCCACCTCAAAATTCACCATGATCCAAGTTTCAAATGGAAAAGTGTTCAACATAAGAGTTGTTCCTCTTGATCTAAGATTTCCAAAGAGTCATAATTCATTCGTTTTAAATGAGGCTTGCTAGGGCTACACATGGTGTTAACAGGCCTGCATCAATTAGTAAAATCAAAACTTCAAATGACCATTTCACTTTGCCTTGCCAATCAATCAGACTTCAGCATAGTTGAATTTAGACCTTAGTGCATTGCTTCATGGGCCTATACATGCCCATGCAAGCATGAACATGACATTGCCAATTTTGGCAGAAATTTCAAGTGTGCAAATAACACTTCAATATGCTATAAATAGAGAGCCTCTGGGCTCATTTGAGAGGACCCTTGCGCGCCAGCTTTGCCTCCACTCTTTAAACCCTCACAATTTAAAGGAGAACCTGATAATTTTCACTTGAAAATTGAGTTTGAATCTCACTATTTGGAGATTCAAAAACTTCAGGATCCAAAGCTTTGTACCAATCCTAAACCACTTCTGCAAGCTATTGGAGCAAGATCAAACATGAATTGAAGCAAGAGAGACCAAGTTCTGCACAGCATTGAAGGTATTTTCCAGATTTTTTCTTCTCTTCGATTCTCACTCAATTCTCATCAATTCTCTTGGATCTTTGGTTGTCTGAAGTCCTACCAATGTAGGCGAGAAGATTGAGTTGCTTTGAGGTCAAATCGAAGCAACTCAGTTGACACACCTCAAAATTCAACTCCTCACATCTTTCTATATATTTGAAGTTAGTTAAAATTGATGTCAGATTCGTGCTCTATGCCATTTTCTCTTTCAGATCATGTCCTCCTTTTATATTTTAATCATGGTGATGATTGAACTAGTCTGGTGAGGTTCGCCTGAGAAGGTGACCGACCTTTTGCTCCGGAAGTGAGGTGGCACGGTTCAGAACCATTGATCTCTTTCAAATTGTTTTAATCACATGCGTTGGTTTTGATTACCACTTATGTGGCGCGCTGACTAAGTTCTATCATGGAACACGCGTTTGTGTCCACTTGATCTGCCACCTCAATTAATGAGGGAGATCAAGTGGTCCACGTTTTTTTGTATTTTCTGATTTTCATTTTATTCCTTTGATTTTTATTAGTTCATATTAATTTTAATATTGATCCAAAAAATATGAGAGTTTTACCAAAAAAATTAAAATAAAATCCTCTTTCATTTTCTGAATTAAAATTATTTTTTGGATCATTATTTATATTTTTCATGATTTAATTGATTTTGTGATTATTTTTAATTGTTTAAAAATACTTTTAAGTTTCCAAAAATTCTGAAAAAATTTCTCCAAGGTCCTTTGACCTTGTTTGACCTATGATAAATCTCATGGCCATTTCTTTAGTGTTTTGATGAGGTTTTAGGAAATTGACCAACCATATTTAATTTAATGCATTATTTTTTAGTATTTTTAATTGAATAAATGCCAAATAATTGTGTTTAGCCATTTTGACTGACTTTGTAAGTTTGACTTGTGTTGTTGGGCTTTGGTCAAAGTTGATTTAACTTTGTTAGATTAAGATCATTGGATTTAGGGGATTGATGGAATGTACATTCCATCTCCCAAAATGAATGAATGATCATAATTTGGTAAAAGTCCTCCTTTGTCCAATTTGAGTTTGATCCACTTCCCCTCCCTCTTCATCTCATTCCCCTTCTTTATGCATTCATGTCATGATTCTATGATATCTCTATATCCTAAGGCTAGTTGATTGCAAAATCAACATGAGTATGGTTGAGATTAGGCCACCACTTTTGCATATTCTTTTTGTGTGTGGTATGTTTCATGAGCATAATCCATTAAGCGACTTCGATCTCTATTCGATTCAAATTTGATTGACAAGTGCAATATATATATGACAGATTTATATTCCTATATTCTGAATTAAGCAAACGGATAAATACAATCGTGAATTAAGCAAACATGATTTAGAAATGCAATTTAATGACAAAGCGACGAAAACGACGATTAAGAGTTAGGAATGCAATCATACGAATTTAATCAAAACCATTCCCTGAAATACAGATTAAGCAAATGAAATTTCATAGAATAGAATTGAAAGAGAACGAAATTAAATTGATAGAATAAAAACCTCAAAGCCTTGGAAATTCGGTTACAGCAAATTGACTCTAAAAGATTAGTTCCTCTTCATGATCGCACAAAAGAAAAAAGTTGTCGTGAATAATGTCTGTTTGCTACAGTACCGTGGCTGCTCCTTTGAAACAAAATAACGGTTGCACTTATAATTCAAACTGGGTCGGAAAACCTAAATTCGACCCAACAAATGGCCCAAAAGAAATTGTTTCCTAAAGTACGAAACTTCAATGAATTATTTAAGACTTCTTCACTCTGAATCAACTTTTGTATTCAACACAAAAGTTGTAGATATTTCTCCCATTTTTCTAACGCATATTAGAACGCGCAAAACGGCATCATATAGCTCAAGTTATGATCCAAATAGTGATCAGGTTTCAAATAACCGTTAAAACTGAAAATAGAAAACGAAAATAGATTAAAGGAAATCATAAACTTAAATCTAAAAACATAATAAAATAGTAAAATAAGCAAAATAAAATAGATAAATGTCTAAGTTCAATTATAGAAGAATGTGCATCAAAATGCACTGATCAAATTCCCCCACACTTGAACTTTTGCACTCCGAGCCAAATTATAAATTCAAAACTTAAAACAGAAAAAAAAACAAGAACAAACAAAACATGCAATTCCAAAGTTTATCAAGATACAAGGTACAAGCAGAATTCTAAGTCTAAGCTTCAAGAATATGGTGTTAGTGAGCAACTTCTTGTGACATTCAAAGAAGATAGGAAAACAGATTACTAAAGAGTACATCCAAAAGTAGTAAGATCCTAACAGGATAAAATTCACTCAATTCTTAAGTATTTAAGTTAACTGTTTACACTCAAAACAAAACATGAAAGTTAGTACTACCATAAGCTTTAAAAGACTCTAACATCCACAATTGAAATACATGAACACAAAGATCAAAAGGACTTTTATTTGGTTGTAACGTGGTCAAAGTAAGAGTGAGATAAATCCTAAGGGGTACTAGGCTAAAATTCAAAGAGACAAAAGAGACTTGAAAGAAACTGCAGGAGTTGAATTTACAAAATATTTCATTCACTTCAACAACTCTATAGTAACTATTTTCATTCATATTTTTCTTCTCATTTCTCTTTTTATTTATTTATTTTCTTTTTCATAAGGAGTATGTATTGACATGTATACATCCTTCTATTCTTTTTCATTCATTTTTTTCTTTTCTATTTTCTATTTCTATTTTTCTTTTCTTTTTATAATTTTCTTTTATTTTTCTACCAACTTCTGAAATATTACAAACATAATTATTCAACCTCACACAACTCCAAACAAAACTCTTTCAACTCTTTGAATAGGGTGATAACATTGTTTTTCACTTTTCGGTTTGTAATAAGTTTTAAACAAAAAAAAGATAATAAGCTCAAGGGGGTTTCAAACAAGGGATGATATTATTTCAGGGTTGGATTTTTGGCTAATTGGCTAAAAAACAAAAAACAAAACTGCATTTATCATACCAGTATGCACAAGTAAACAACAACATCAACAAGAATCAACTCAAGTTCTAGAGACTAACAGACATGAGTGAATCACACAAGAAAGAAAGAGATAGATTTTTGTATGTTATCCATATAAGGCTCAAAATCTCACAAGGTTAATTGATCTACCACAAATGATATACAATTTAGAGTTTAGTCCTACCTATCATACTAAAAATGCACAACAAATTTTTCACATCATACCACAAAACTTTAGTCAAGAGAACTAAGAAAAATACTCATAATTGTAACTCAAAAACCAAAGGAAAAAGCATGCAATTTTTTTTTTAAGAAAGAAAACTGAAAACAAAACAAATAAATGGTTCCCTCTCTCACACTTAAAACATACATTGTCCTTAATGAAAGAGCATAAATATAAAATAAGAGTGAGAAAAAGGAAAGAACACACCCGAGGGGTCAAGGCGGATAAATGATTGCATAAGCACCTTTTCCCAAAGAGAGCTCTTCTACAGTCTCTTCTTCCAAAATAGGGTTCTCATGGAGTAGCTTTGGGGAGTGTCCATTGAACTTGAAATTTTGATTAGTGCATTTGCCTTGTATTCCAGGATCAATGAAGAATCTTCAATAAGTAAAAGTATTGAATGAGAATGTGATAGTGATCTCCTTTTTCATAATATCAAGAATCAAAGAATTACTGGGCTGCCTCACTACTTTTGTTTCATATTTAAGTGAGATCATATGCATACATATGGATGGGCTAATATCACGAGTGTCAACCAAGGTCCATCCAATTCCCTTCTTATGTTTCTGCTTAAGTTGAAGCTTTGATGAATAATATGAATCTTCGGGAAGTGGTTTAGACTCTAAAGAATATGGTTGTTCAATGGATGATATGTTTGGGGCAGCCGGAATGTCAAGAGCTCCAGCTATATAAACAACTTCATTTACATTGTCATCCTGCAAGGCAACATCAATCTCAGCACAAACAACACAAAGGTTAGTGTCAGTACAATCATCACATGAATAAACATTATCAAACCCAGATAGAGATGGAAAATCAAGTGAAAACAATTTAGAAAAAGTGTCATCAACCAACTCAGAGATCAATTCAATATGAAAAACAGAATGCTCCTCCAAGGGATGTTTCATGGCATCGAAAATGTTAAATTTTGCGACAATGTCACCAAATTCCATGGACATGGTTCCATCGTCAACATCAATTTTTGTTTTCGTTGCTTTCATGAATGGTCTGCCTAAAACGATGAGCGATCTGCTTGAATTTGTTTCTCCATACATGTCCAGAATGTAAAAATCTGCAGGAAAAATCAAGTCATTAACTTGAACAAGCACATCTTCCACTACTCCAATAGGGCGAACATTGCTTCTGTTCGCCAGTTGAATGATTAAACTTGTATGCTGCAAAGGACCAAGATCAAGGTTATTATAAACAGAAGTAGGCATAACATTAATGCCCGCTCCCAAATCAAGCATGCAATTTTCGAATTTACTATCCCCAATGGTACAAGGAATAGCAAAAGTTCCTGGATCCTTGCACTTTTGTGGCATGTCCTGAGTGAGGGATGAAACAATAGTTTTTCAGGTGAATGTTTAGGCTGGATAAGGGCTGAAATGTTCCGTCCCAAATTTACTCTCTCATTTCCCTTTAACCTTCTGTTACTTGTGTACAAGTATTTCATAAATTTTGCATGCTTTGGAACCTGCTTAATAACATCAAGAAGCAGAATGTTTACCACCACTTTTCTGAACACATCTAAAATCTCTCTCTCCTTGTCTCCATCATCAGTCCTTTTATTTTTCAGTATTCTATGTGGGAAGCAAACTGGTGGCACATACTCCTTCTCTTTTTCTTTTTCAGTTTCTACCACAACAGAGGGTTCAGTTTCTATCACCACGGAAGAAGGTTCAGGTGTTACCTCAAGAATTTTTTTATTTTTTTCTGGGGAAAGTTCTGTTACCTTCCCAGATCTCAAGGAAATTGCACTCACATTAGCATTATGGCCTTTTGGATTTACAACTGTTTAGGCAAGAAGTTGGTTTGATCCTTACGCTTGATGCATGGCATTCATTGAAGTGGCGAGCTGTCTAAATTGTGTCTGCAAAGTCTGAATACTGGAATCTGTTCGTTGCTGTAGGTGTTTAATTGGCTGCATTATATGGTAAAACACTAATGTCTTGACTGATGTCATAACATGTATGTGTGACTACATTGTAGTTACTGCAGGACTAGCTAACACAGGATTTATTGAATGTCAAACTGGATGTTGTGACACTCATACCTGTTAACAGATACTAAGGAATAGAACAGCAGGAGTTCTGTTAGAACTTAGTATTTAAGTGCAGTCTGGTTATCAAGGAAGAACCAAACCTGGCATAAGGCCTACTGATTGAATGTCAAACTGGATGTTATGACATTCCTCATTGAAAGCAGCTGCTGAAGATTAGACAGAGTGGTGTTCTGTTATACTTCAGCATGTAACTTAGTTTGTTCTTCAAGAGAATAACAAAACTAACTTAAGGCCAAATGTGTAAATGTTAAGTTGGACACTTTGACATTTATTAATGTAAGCTGTTACTGTAGTATGGTCATTTTGATCATGTACAGGTCAGCAAAATTGTACAGTCTATTTTCTGGAAAAACAGACTCAGCATATGGACCTTGATGTCAAGCTGAATGTCGTGACATTCATGCCTGACAGCATATGCTATATTGTAGGTTGTTCAGTTTTCTGTTTCAGCTTTTTCTCAGGCTATTCTTTAGGAAGTCAACAACTTAGAGAAAAACCAGGAAATCAACAACCAATCTATATTCAATGAACCTAACAAATAGCCTATTTGTTAGTAACCTAAATGTTGAATTTATGGGAACTTGTGTGACCTTAAATTCAGGAGAATACAGGTGCAAAAGCCCAGGATGCTGCAATATAAAAAGGAAGGCGTTCCTTCATTCAGTTTCGGGGATTTTGAGGCGTGAAGATTTTGTGTGTCCATCATACTTCACTGCTGTATTTTTGTGAGTCTAGTATTAGACGTATCTTGTAAGCCAAGCCATTATCAAGTAGATGATTGCTTTGGCATAGGGTGTTCATTGAGTTGTAAGTGTTGTGTCACTCAAAGCTTTTAAGCGTGAGTGCTGTGTATCTTGATTTAAGCTGTGAAGCATAATCAAGAGTTGTTTTTGAAGTGTGACTTCAAAGTGTCTTTAATATCACTGAGGTGATTGAGGGGGAGTGAGTAGGAACTCTGATCTTAGGTTAAGATTGAAATTGCATTGGGTAGGGATTAAGTGATAAGTTGTAAACGGGTGAGTTTAGCTTTGAATTGATACTACTAATAGTGGATTTCCTCCCTGGCTTGGTAGCCCCCAGATGTAGGTCATGTTGGACTGAACTGGGTGAACAATTACTTGTGTTATTTACTGCACTTACTGTTAAGTTCTGCATAATCCCTGTCTGTGCAGAATTGGATGTCATAACAACCAGTGTGACATCCAAAGTCTGATAACTAGAATTTCAATTGGTATCAAAGCAGGCACCCTGCCTGTGAATTTCTGGGTGAGATCTAGGGAAGTTACTTTCTAGTACCATGGACAAGGATTTAGGACACTCAAACAGACCACCCATGTTGGATGGATCTAATTATGATGACTGGAAGCCTCGGATGTTAGCCTTCTTAAGGTCTCTAGACAGCAAAGTCTGGAGAGCTGTCAACAAAGGATGGGAACATCCAATGAGGACAGGTGAAGATGGAGTCAGTGTGCAGATTCCTAAAGAAGAGTGGGACAAGGAGCAAGAGGCGTTAGCTCTTGGAAATTCCAAGGCCTTGAATGCATTGTTCAATGGAATCAGCAAGAACATCTTCAGGCTGGTACACCACTGTGAACTAGCTAAGGAAGTTTGGGATACCCTCAAGGTAACTCATGAAGGTACTTCCAAGGTGAAGATGTCCAAACTTCAGATGCTGACCACCAAGTTTGAAAATCTGAGGATGAAAGAGGATGAGACTATTCATGACTTTCACATGAATATTCTTGAAATTGCAAACACCTCTGGTGGACTAGGTGAGAAAATGGCTGAAGAGAAACTTGTAAGAAAGATTCTCAGGTCCTTGCCTAAGAGATTTGCTATGAAGGTCACAGCCATAGAGGAGGCGCAGGACATATGCAACATGAAGGTGGATGAGCTCATTGGTTCCCTCCAAACCTTTGAAATGGGCTTGGGTGAGTATGCTGAGAAGAAGAACAAAAGCATAGCTTTTGTATCTAATGCTGAAGAGGAGCCAGAAGCAGGATATACTGGGGGTGATGAAAGTATATCAGAAGCCTTAGCCATGCTTGGGAGGCAGTTCAACAAGTTCGTGAAGAAGATTGATCAAAGAGGTAGATCTAATGTCAAGAACATCCCGTCTGACATTAAGAACAGATCAACTTCTGATGAGAGGTTCAACCATGGCAAGGGGATCCAGTGTCATGGTTGTGAAGGGTATGGACACGTCAGAGCTGAATGCCCTACTTACCTCAAATTGCAAAATAAGGGGCTAGCTATCACATGGTCTGAAGGAGATTCTGAAAGTGAATCTGAAGGAGAATCTGCCAAACATGTCACTGCACTAACCAGTGTTTGTGCCTCTGATGATGACTCAAGTGCAGATGAACTGTCTTTTGATGAACTTGCTGCAGCCTATAAGAAGCTGTGTTCCACCAGTGCAGAGGTGCGTGCACAAGGAGAAAAGCAGAAGAAACTCATCAAGGAACTGGAAGATGAGAGACAAAAGCAATTGTTTGTCATAGAGGGTCTAAATGGTGAAATAGCCCTGCTGACCTCCAAGCTGAACCAGATGACTAAATCCATCAGAATGATGAATAAGGGAACTGACACCTTGGAAGAGATTCTCAAGGTGGGACAACAATCTGGAACCAAATCTGGCCTAGGATTTGGGAAAAGATCCTCAACCGAACACAAACGCCCAAAGGCTAAAGTTCATAAGTACAAGCAGAAGTCAAAGCCAATGTCTCAACATCGAGGATCTAGGATGAATGATCATCAGAAGAGGAAATACCAGAATTGGAGGTGTCACCACTGTGGTAGGCTTGGACATATAAAAGCCTTCTGCTACTGGATTCATGGTTTCCCTAACAGAGCCTCACATGTCAGACCTAAGCACAAAACACATAAGCGATGTGTTCCCATTAAGAAGCAACAGTGGTATGCTAGGATAGCACACACTGCTCTAAGGGCTTCTTCCAGAGAAGACTGGTACTTTGACAGTGGATGCTCAAGACATATGACTGGTATGGAAAATCTACTGGTAGATATTCAACCTCACACTACCAGCTTTGTGACCTTTGGTGATGGTGCCAAAAGAAAAATAAGAGGTGTGGGCAAACTGGACTGTTCTGGAGTGCCAAAACTGAACAATGTGCTGTTAGTAAGAGGACTAACTGCAAACCTCATCAGCATAAGTCAGCTGTGTGATCAAGGTTTTCATGTTCAGTTTACTAAGGAGCTGTGCATTGTGACAAATGGTGACAATCAGGAAGTTATGAGAGGAACCAGGTCCAAAGACAACTGCTACCTGTGGGAACCTGAACTCTCTAACTTTTCCACAACATGCTCATCAGCCAAGGAAGAACAGGAGGTGAAGCTGTGGCATAGAAGACTTGGACATCTCCACTTACGGGGAATGAAGAAGATCATATCCAAGGAAGCAGTCAGAGGAATTCCAAAGCTTCTGATTGATGAAGGAAGAGTCTGTGGAGAATGCCAGGTGGGCAAGCAAACCAAGATGTCACACCCGAAGCTGGGACATTCCACAACCTCCAGAGTTCTGGAACTGTTGCACATGGACCTAATGGGACCTATGCAGGTTGAAAGTCTTGGTGGGAAGAAGTATGCTTACGTGGTGGTTGATGACCATTCCAGATACACGTGGATAAGCTTCATCAGAGAGAAGTCAGATACATTTGATGTCTTCAAAGATCTGTGCATAAGACTTCAAAGGGAAAAGGACAGTGGTGTGGTCCGGATTAGAAGTGATCATGGTACTGAGTTCAAGAATTTCAAGTTTGATGAGTTTTGCTCGTCTGAAGGAATAAGCCATGAGTTCTCCTCTCCTATAACTCCTCAGCAGAATGGAATAGTTGAAAGAAAAAATAGAACTATTCAAGAATCTGCCAGAGCAATGATTCATGCAAAGAAGCTCCCCATGCACTTTTGGGCTGAAGCAATGAATACCGCGTGCTATGTTCACAACAGAGTCACCTTGAGAAAAGGAACCTCCTCCACTCTGTATGAAATATGGAAGGGCAGAAAACCCACTGTGAAGTACTTTCATATCTTTGGAAGTAAATGCTACATTCTCATAGATCGTGAACAGAGAAGGAAGCTAGATCCCAAAAGTGATGAAGGTATATTCCTGGGATACTCCACTAACAGTAGAGCCTACAGAGTGTTCAACTACAGGACCAATGTCCTGATGGAATCCATAAATGTTATTGTGGATGACAAAGAGGAAGGAACCGATGTCATGGAGGATGTTGAAACATTCCTTGACAGTTCAACTGACACTCCAGTCAAGTCTGAAGAAGTACAGGAACCTCCTCCTGAATGTGAAGTAGATGCAACCACCAAAGTGCCATCTATCAGAATTCAGAAAGACCACCCTAAGGATCTTATCATAGGGGATCCCACCAGTGGTGTAACTACCAGGTCAAGAGGAATAACTTCAAATTCCTGCTTTGTTTCCAAGGTTGAACCAAAGAATGTGAAAGAAGCCCTGACTGATGAATACTGGATCATTGCCATGCAAGAGGAACTCGAGCAGTTCACAAGGCATGAAGTATGGGAGCTAGTTCCAAGACCTGAAGGGTCCAACATCATTGGTACCAAGTGGATCTACAAAAACAAATCTGATGAGAAAGGAGTAATTACTAGAAATAAAGCAAGACTAGTAGCTCAAGGATACACTCAAGTTGAAGGGGTAGACTTTGATGAGACTTTTGCTCCTGTGGCTAGACTTGAGTCCATCAGATTGCTGTTGGGGGTAGCTTGCATCCTGAAGTTTAAGCTATTCCAAATGGATGTGAAGAGTGCATTCTTGAGTGGCTACCTGAATGAAGAAGTCTATGTGGAACAACCCAAAGGGTTCTGTGATCCTAACCAACCTGAGCATGTATACAAGTTGAAGAAAGCCTTGTATGGGTTGAAGCAAGCACCCAGAGCTTGGTATGAAAGGTTAACCGAATTTCTGACCTCAAATGGATACAGAAAGGGTGGCATAGATAAAACCTTGTTTGTGAAGGATGAAGAAGGCAAAATCATGATAGCTCAAATCTATGTTGATGATATAGTCTTTGGTGGAATGTCAGAACAAATGGTTAAAAAATTTGTTCACCAGATGCAGTCTGAGTTTGAAATGAGTCTAGTGGGACAACTGACCTATTTCCTTGGAATGCAAGTAAACCAAATGGAGGACTCTATGTTTCTCTCCCAAAGCAAGTATGCCAAGAACATAGTTAAGAAGTTTGGTATGGAGAATGCCAGGCACAAGAGGACTCCTGCTCCTACTCATCTGAAGTTAACCAAAGATGATGGAGGGCCTAGTGTTGATCAATGCCTGTACAGAAGCATGATAGGTAGTCTGCTGTATCTAACTGCAAGTAGACCTGACATTTCTTATGCAGTTGGAGTGTGTGCCAGATACCAAGCAGAGCCCAAGGTGAGCCATTTGAATCAAGTCAAAAGGATTCTCAAGTACATCAATGGGACGTGTGACTATGGGATGCTGTATTCACATGGGTCTGAGCCTGTCCTATCTGGGTACTGTGATGCTGATTGGGCTGGAAGTGCTGATGACAGAAAAAGCACATCAGGTGGATGTTTCTTCTTAGGAGAAAACCTCATATCGTGGTTCAGCAAGAAGCAGAATTGTGTCTCTCTGTCCACTGCAGAGGCTGAATACATAGCTGCTGGAAGTAGTTGCTCCCAACTGGTTTGGATGAAACAGATGCTCACTGAGTACAATGTCTCTCAAAATGTCATGACATTGTTCTGTGATAATCTCAGTGCCATCAATATCTCCAAGAATCCCATCCAACACAGTAGGACCAAGCATATTGACATTAGGCAGCACTTCATCAGAGATCTGGTGGAAGACAAGGTGATCACTTTGGAACATGTAGCCACGGATCTTCAACTGGCTGACATATTTACAAAGGCTCTGGATGCTACTCAGTTTGAAAACTTAAGGAGCAAACTGGGAATATGTCTCTCTGAGACCTTATAGCAACCACTGATGTTGGGAATAAATTGTTTAATATCTCTGTCTATTAAACAATTTGTACTAAGTTATGATTGGGCACCAGATCATAGCTATGCTACTTGTAACAAGGGTGGATACAAGAGGGTAAGGAGACACCCTACTGTGAGAAGGTCAATGTACCTGCAGGAGTTCAAGGATGTTGTTCATGCAGGAGTGGTTCTGGATGTCAGAAACAAAATCAGGGCATCTGATATGGTGGTACCTATTGTAAAGCAAAAGTGGGTGATTACTTGATCGAAGTTGTGAAGCAAGATCAAGGGGATGTTAACTTGGTTGAAACTGTGAAGTAAAACCAAGTCTGGAACTCTGTCATTGTGCTCTGGCTATGTTGTTGGCTTTGGCAACATTTTTGACAAAAAGGGGGAGTAATAACCACCACCACTACCCCTGACAAACAGAGTGGGTCTCTACAACAGACTCTCATGACAGATCTGAAGATTCCCTCCCCTGCAGCAACTGTGTGTGTGCTGCTGTGTGAAGTTGTTATTTAACTTCCATGTGTGTGAGTGTGCTGCCACTCTGAGTGTATTAGCTAGTATTATTCCGCTGCTATGAACTCTGTTATGGGGATCAAAGTGTTTTAGCCAAAAATTTGCCAAAGGGGGAGTTTGTAGGTGTTTAATTGGCTGCATTATATGGTAAAACACTAATGTCTTGACTGATGTCATAACATGTATGTGTGACTACATTGTAGTTACTGCAGGACTAGCTAACACAGGATTTATTGAATGTCAAACTGGATGTTGTGACACTCATACCTGTTAACAGATACTAAGGAATAGAACAGCAGGAGTTCTGTTAGAACTTAGTATTTAAGTGCAGTCTGGTTATCAAGGAAGAACCAGACCTGGCATAAGGCCTACTGATTGAATGTCAAACTGGATGTTATGACATTCCTCATTGAAAGCAGCTGCTGAAGATTAGACAGAGTGGTGTTCTGTTATACTTCAGCATGTAACTTAGTTTGTTCTTCAAGAGAATAACAAAAATAACTTAAGGCCAAATGTGTAAATGTTAAGTTGGACACTTTGACATTTATTAATGTAAGCTGTTACTGTAGTATGGTCATTTTGATCATGTACAGGTCAGCAAAATTGTACAGTCTGTTTTCTGGAAAAACAGACTCAGCATATGAACCTTGATGTCAAGCTGAATGTCGTGACATTCATGCCTGGCAGCATATGCTATATTGTAGGTTGTTCAGTTTTCTGTTTCAGCTTTTTCTCAGGCTATTCTTTAGGAAGTCAACAGCTTAGAGAAAAACCAGGAAATCAACAACCAATCTACATTCAATGAACCTAACAAATAGCCTATTTGTTAGTAACCTAAATGTTGAATTTATGGGAACTTGTGTGACCTTAAATTCAGGAGAATACAGGTGCAAAAGCCCAGGATGCTGCAATATAAAAAGGAAGGCGTTCCTTCATTCAGTTTCGGGGATTTTGAGGCGTGAAGATTTTGTGTGTCCATCATACTTCACTGCTGTATTTTTGTGAGTCTAGTATTAGACGTATCTTGTAAGCCAAGCCATTATCAAGTACGTGATTGCTTTGGCATAGGGTGTTCATTGAGTTGTAAGTGTTGTGTCACTCAAAGTTTTTAAGCGTGAGTGCTGTGTATCTTGATTTAAGCTGTGAAGCATAATCAAGAGTTGTTTTTGAAGTGTGACTTCAAAGTGTCTTTAATATCACTGAGGTGATTGAGGGGGAGTGAGTAGGAACTCTGATCTTAGGTTAAGATTGAAATTGCATTGGGTAGGGATTAAGTGATAAGTTGTAAACGGGTGAGTTTAGCTTTGAATTGATACTACTAATAGTGGATTTCCTCCCTGGCTTGGTAGCCCCCAGATGTAGGTCATGTTGGACTGAACTGGGTGAACAATTACTTGTGTTATTTACTGCACTTACTGTTAAGTTCTGCATAATCCCTGTCTGTGCAGAATTGGATGTCATAACAACCAGTGTGACATCCAAAGTCTGATAACTAGAATTTCAGTTGTTGAAATTGGAGATTGTTCACAGTCATTTGCTTGACAAGATCCTCTAATGAAGGTCCGGGAGGTACATAAGTGGAGACTTGGGGAGTGGTTTGTGGTTGTGGCAGGGGTATGACTAATTGTTGTTGGGTGGGCTGGTGGTTTCCATATTGAAGGTTTGGATGGTTCCTCCAATTGGGATGATATTTGTTAGTGGACAAGTCAAGAAGGTTGTACCTTTTCTGATGGTTTCTTTGGTTGAAAAAGTTAGTTGCATATGCTTGAGGCAACTGAGTGACCGACTCATCTTGAAGAATAGGACATGTGTCAGTTGGATGTTCAGTAGAAGTACAAATACCACACAAATTTGTTATTTGAGATTTACTCACTGCCATTTGTTTCACTAAAGAAGTATGCTCTTCAATTCTGGTTTCTAGAGCCTTGTTGGAAGAGGAAACATGAATCTCATTCACACCTTTTGTTTGGACCATATAATTATTTCTGGTTGTGAACTGTTGGGAGTTGAGTGACATGTTCTCAATCAGGGCTTTGGCAACAACTGGAGTTTTATTAACAAGTGCTCCATCACTAGCAGCATCAAGAATGTTTATATCCATTGGTAACAATCCCTCATAGAAATACTGAATAAGTAGTTATTCGGTAATCTGATGTTGAGGGCAGCTGGATACTAATTGTTTGAATCTCTCCCAATACTCAGCCAATGACTCATTTCCCTGTCTAATACCACATATTTCTTTTCGAATTGATGCAGTCCTCGAGGTAGGAAAGTATCTCTCAAGGAAGACTTTCTTCAAATTATTCCAAGTTGTTACAAAATTCGACTCAAGATAATATAACACATCCTTGGTAGCACTCTGTAGTGAAAACGGGAAGACTCTCATCTTGATGTGATCTTCGGTGATTCCTTTAGGTCTCAATGGTGTAGAGCAAACAACTTGAAATTCCTTAAGATGTTTATGCGGATCCTCACATGCAAGACCACTAAACCTTGGCAACAAGTGTATTAAACCAGATTTCAACTCAAAAGGAACGGTAACATCAACATATTCAATACAGAAACCATTGTAATTCATATCAGGAGCAGCAAATTCTCTCAGAGTTCTTTGGTCAGCCATATTAAACTCAATAGAAAATAAATCAACAAATAATGAGAAAACACATAACTAATTCAACAATGCAGCAACAAATAGGAAAATACCGACAATGTCCCTATTAAGAAAAACACAATTGAAATACGGAAAAAAAATATTAAAATAAAAGGAAAAAAATACAAAAGCACAAAAATTAATCTAATAACGTCAATTAAAATTTTTGAATTTTTTTCGGAATTTTCTAAAACTATCAAAATAGAAAAAAAAATCATAAAAAATAGAAAAATAAGGAATTTCGGGTTTTTAGGACAACTACCACTATTTAGTTTCTAAATAAAGGATTTTGATCCTTGATTTTTTCCTAGTGAATCTACAAAGAATTGGAATAATCTGAGACGATTTTCTTAAAAACGGATTTTTTTCCTAAATCGCAAAAAGACCAGAATGCAAGAAGGTTAAGGCAAAAAAATGCTAAAAAAAACAACATCTATGACTATAATAATTGTTAGACTATAATAATGGTTAAAATCTACAAGAGTCCCCGGCAACGGCACCAATTTGATTTGCTGTCGCACACCGGTCAAAACGAGTAATTAGAAAACTGTAGTTTAGCGGAAGCGACAACTCGAGTATCGTATCGCAAGGATTATTGTATTATTGTTAATCTAATGAAATCGATTTAAGGGGGGTTGTGTTTTAGTGGTCGATTTAGAAAACAAAGCAAAAAAAGTGATTAAAATAAGTGATTATAAAATAAGTCAATCTACTGATTACAAAATAAGGGTTGCACTTATAATTCAAACTGGGTCGGAAAACCTAAATTCGGTCCAACAAATGGCCCAAAAGAAATTGTTTCCTAAAGTACGAAACTTCAACGAATTATTTGAGACTGCTTCACTCTGAATCAGCTTTTGTCTTCAACACAAAAGTTGTATCTATTTCTCCCATCTTTCCAACGCATGTCAGAACATACAAAACGGCATCCCGTAGATCAAGTTATGATCCGAATAGTGAACATGTATCAAATAACCGCTAAAACTGAAAATAGCAAACCAAAATAGATTAAAGGAAATCATGAACTTAAATCTAAAAATATAATAAAATAGTAAAATAATAAAAATAAAGTAGATAAATGCCTAAGTTCAATTATAGAAGAATGTGCATCAAAATGCACTGATCAATCCACTTTGTTGATACCACGAACTACGAGGTTTTGATCCCTCAATTTTATGTTGGTACGTAGGCACAAGTTGTAACACCCTTCTAAAATACCCCGAGTATATAATTAAAATAACAACATATCAATCAGAGTAAATATGCAATCAAGGGTGTCACACGACTACTTCACACCATAATAACTGTCATGCTCTTTATTTAATCAAAATAACATTTTTGCATAATTCGCAGCGGATAGAAATCAAATCAACCAATCAAAACATATAATATATTACATGTAAATTTGGTTCACAACCAACAATAAAACAATTAAAGACGTCCCGTCCCGATGTTACATCTATCAGAGCATGACCCACTAAGGAGACTACACTAGACTCCAAGCACTAGCTTCTACTCAATCACTGCTCGTTACCTGAAAAATAGTTGTAAGGGTGAGTTCCTCAATCGATATAATAAGCATTATAAAATATCATGCAATGTTAAGTAATTTAACACGTTTCATCACCCAAATCAGATTACACATTCAGCAACGGCAATATCAACTCAATCATACTCAACATCAACACAACACACAACACACATATAATACTGGAATACATCCATTCATACTATATTCCATACAACCAACCAACACAATGCAACTCTAATGAGACTCGACTCGTCATGCATGTGGTACCATTCGGAGTAAAACTCCCAACTTAAAAATCATTGCCATTTTATTGGGCATCAAGGCATAAGCCTTCAACTTTCAACTTTTGCCAATCCAGGCCAACGTGGTGTGAGCAAAGCTCCGACTTAATGCATATGGATTTACATGACATGCACGACTTTAAAAAATCCGACAACATAATAATAATAGCAACACAACAATGTTTTCAACATAATCAACTTATAATCAACTTTGGCTCACCAAGCCTACAACTCAGTATCTTTAACAACTTCCCGTACACGGAACAACTCAGCAACATACTTGAATCGACACTTCATAACATAAACTCAACAAAATTACTCATCACAATTAACGATAATATCACCCGACTCACCCCGACGAATTTCGTTAAATTCTGAGCAAATTCAATTTTTTCACTTTTCCAACAGTGTTAACCGGTTAACGCCCTGGGTTAACCGGTTAACGCAGATAGAACACGCTTTCTGGCAAAACTCAACAGTGTTAACCGGTTAACGCCCTGGGTTAACCGGTTAACGCAGACAAAACAGCAATATTTTCACAATTCATAACAGTGTTAACCGGTTAACACCCTGGGTTAATCGGTTAACGCAAGACAGAAAGCTGTTCCTGCGCTAACACGAAGCAGAATGCAGAATTCTCCGCATTTTCCGCCGTTGGAGGACTTCCGGACCTCCGATTCCAATTCCGTAAGAAGCGATACGTTCGGAAAATCACCATACACTCAAATACAGATTTAAGTACAACTTTAACACAACTTATCCAACACAATTTCTCAGCATTCAACATCCCAATTAGGGTCAAATCAACGGTTTATCACTACCCCTTACATGTTAATCTATAATACCCATTAAACGACGATAAACCCCCCCTTACCTGATTAATCCGGCAAATCTTTGAGCTCCAAGCTTTTCTCTTCTCCAACCTTTGCCCTTGCTCTTCCTCTTTGCCCTTTCTCCACTTTCCACTTTTCAGCCGCTTCTCTGTTTCACGTAGAACTCTTTTTTACCAAAAATGGGATTCCCTTTCCTTATTTCACACTTATATAATTTTCCAATTTATATTATTATCCCAATAATAATAATTCGATAATTCCAAAAATAATAATAATAATCCAATTATCTAATTAAATTAATAAATATATTATTAACTTAATTTAATAATTATCGTATTATTATCGGGGTGTTACAACTCTCCCCCACTAAAAGAGTTTTCGTCCTCGAAAACATACCTCAAGCGAACAATTCCGGATAAGACTCCTTCATCTGAGTCTCCAGTTCCCAAGTCACGTTGCCACCTGCTGGTCCTCCCCAAGCTACCTTCACCAAGGCAATCTCTTTACCCCGCAACTGCTTCAACTCTCGATCCTCGATCCTCATAGGTGATGTTTCAACAATCAGGTTATCTCTCACCTGTACATCATCCACTTGGACTACATGCGACGGATCAGGAATGTACCTTCTCAACTGAGACACGTGAAAAACTTCATGCAAATTCGCAAGTGACGGCGGTAAAGCGATACGATAGGCTACCTCTCTTATCCTCTCTAGAATCTGATAAGGACCAATAAATCGAGGTGTCAACTTCCTTGACTTCAAAGCTCGACCAACCCCAGTTATCGGAGTAACACGAAGAAACACATGATCTCCCTCTTGAAATTCAAGTGACTTCCTCCTCTTATCATGATAACTCTTCTGACGACTCTGAGCAATTCTCATCTTCTCCTAAATCATCTTAATCTTTTCCGTAGTTTGTTGAACAATCTCCGGTCCAACCACAGCACTCTTACCGGACTCATACCAACATAAAGGTGTCCGACATCTCCTACCATACAAAGCTTCAAACGGCGCCATACCAATGCTCGAATGAAAACTATTGTTGTAGGTAAACTCAATCAAAGGTAAATAACAATCCCAAGTACCTCCCTTTTCCAAAACACAAGCTCTCAAAAGATCCTCTAATGACTGAATCGTCCTCTCAGTCTGACCATCAGTCTGCGGATGATATGCAGAACTCAACCTCAACTTAGTTCCCAAAGCCCTCTGCAAACCTTCCCAGAACTTCGATGTAAATCTAGGATCTCTGTCCGAAACAATACTCGACGGAATACCATGCAAACTTACAATCTTCTCAATATACAACTCAGCTAATCTCTCTAACGGATAATCCATTCTAATCGGAATGAAATGAGCCGATTTCGTCAATCTATCAACAATCACCCAAATAGCTTCAAAACTCTTACTTGTCCTCGGTAAACCAGAAACAAAATCCATATTGATACTATCCCACTTCCACTCTAGAATAGCCAACGATTGCATTAGCCCAGACGGCTTCTGATGCTCAATCTTTGACTTCTGACAAGTTAGGCATGCATACACAAAACGAGCCACATCTTCTTTCATTCCGGGCCACCAAAATATTTTCTTTAAATCCTGATACATTTTAGTAGCTCCTGGATGAATACTCAAACTGCTTCTATGACCCTCTTCTAGAATGCTTCTTTTCAAAATCGCATCATCAGGAATACAAATTCTTTCCCCCAATTTCAACACACCTCTCGCATCAATCTTAAAGTCACTCTTCTCTGATTGACCACAATGATTAAGGATATCTACTAATTTCACATCCAATGTCTGTGCCTCTCGGATACTATCCATAAAATCATTATTAATCTTTAGCATTCCTAGCATTACACTCTGCGGGGTTACTTCGCAAACCAAACTCATATCACGAAATTGCTCAATTAATTCCAACTCCTTAATCATCATTGCTGACACATGCAAGGTCTTTCTACTTAAAGCATCGGCCACAACATTTGCTTTTCCTGGATGATAATTCAACCCGAAATCATAATCCTTAAGCAATTCTAACCACCTACGTTGTCTCATGTTCAGCTCTTTCTGATCAAATAGATACTTTAAACTTTTATGATCGCTGAAAACTTCAAATCTGGAACCATAAAGGTAATGCCTCCAGATTTTTAGCACAAACACCACAGCAGCAAGTTCAAGATCATGCGTAGGATAGTTCTTTTCATGAATTCTTAAATGTCGCGACGCATAAGCAATTACTTTATTATTTTGCATGAGCACACCTCCTAAACCCATCAATGAAGCATCACAGTAGATTATAAACGGTTCCTCCGGATTTGGCAAAGTCAAAACCGGCGCCGACGTCAACCTCCTTTTTAATTCATTAAAACTTTCTTCGCACTGAACATCCCACACGAAAGCTTTACCTTTACCAGTTAATTTAGTTAACGGAAGTGCTAACTCAGAAAATCCTTCAATAAACCTTCTATAATATCCAGCTAATCCCAAAAAGCTTCTAATTTCGGTAGCCGACTTAGGGGTCTCCCACTGCAATACAGCTTCTACCTTGGAAGGATCTACAGCAATACCTTTTCCTGAAATTACATGGCCGAGAAAACTGACTTCTCTTAACCAAAATTCACACTTGGACAGCTTCGCATACAATTTCTTATCTTTCAAAACATCCAACACTAATCTCAAATGTTCCTTGTGCTCTTCTTCGGACTTAGAGTAAATCAAAATATCATCAATAAATACTACCACAAAATGATCCAGATAAGTATGGAAAATACGATTCATGTATTCCATAAATACTCCCGGCGCATTAGTAACACCGAAAGGCATCACAGAATACTCATAATGTCCATACCGAGTTCTGAACGCTGTCTTCTGGATGTCTTCATCTTTCACCTTGATCTGATGATAGCCCGATCTCAAATCAATTTTACTAAACACACAAGCACCCACTAATGGATCCATCAAATCATCTATTCTCGGTAGTGGATACTTATTCTTGATCGTTACTTTATTCAATTGTCTATAATCGATACAAAGCCTCATACTACCATCTTTCTTCTTTACTAGCAACACTGGAGCTCCCCACGGTGACACACTTGGTCTTATAAACTTCTTCTCAAGTAAGTCTTCCAATTGCTTCTTTAATTCACACAATTTAGATGCCGACATTCTATACGGTGCCATCGAAACAGGCCTAGTACCAGGCACCAGATCAATAGTAAATTCAACTTCCCTCTCTGGCGGCACACTAGGAATTTCATCAGGAAAAACTTCAGGGAATTCTTTCACCACTAACAGTTCCTCAATCTTAGCTTTACTCTCAACCGACAACGTCGCCACCAAAGAAAACATCTGAGCTCCCTCTTTCATCAATTTTCGCAATTCTCTGAAAGGTAATAAGTCAACTCCTTCCTCTTTAGGGGTGGAAAACCTTACCGACTTATGATGACAATTTATATGAACATAATTATACTCCAACCAGTTCATACCAAGAATTACATCCATCCCACCCAACGGCAAACATACTAAATCAACATAGAAATCTTTATCGAAGATCGACAAAGGACAATTTAAACACACCAAGGAAGTAGTTGTTGATCCCTTAGCTGGGGTCTCAACAATCAATTCACCATCCAAAGCGGACAATTTTAAACTCAGTCTTCGAGCACAGTTAGCAGAAATAAAACAGTGTGTAGCACCGGTATCAATAATAGTAATTAAAGGAGTACCATTTATGAAACATGTACCTCGGATAAGTCTGTCCTCACTGGAGGTTTGAGTTCCGGTCAATGCGAACACTTTTCCAGTTTGAGATTTCTTTGGCTTCTGACACTGACTTCCAATATGCCCCCCTTCGCCACAATTAAAACAAATCATTTCCTTGTGCTTGCAATCAGCTATTGCATGGCCAGTCTTACCACAGCGAAAACACCTCTTTACTTCAGCAGTGCATACATTACTCTTATGACCAGCCTGACCACATTTGAAACAAACTATACCAGCAGGATCACCTCCCCTACTAGTCCTCTGAGCCGGAGCAGCTCCTTGTTTCCCTTTTCCCACTGGGGCATCATACGGCTTGCCACGGTTTTGATGTTGCTTGCCCCTGCGGTCACTGACAATCTTGTAATGAGCATTATTGTCTTCTTCAAATATCCTGCAGCTATCAACCAATTCAGTAAAAATGCGTATCTTCTGATACCCAACAACCTTCTTAATTTCAGAGCGCAGTCCGTTTTCAAACTTGATGCACTTTGAAAACTCAGCACCAGCGCCAGTGTAATGAGGATAAAATTTGGACAGCTCCACAAATTTTGCAGCATAATCAGTGACATACATGTTTCCTTGCTTCAGTTCAAGGAACTCAATTTCTTTCTTACCACGGACATCTTCCGGATAATACTTTCTCATGAATTCCCTACGGAATACATCCCAAGTAATGACTTCACCTGCCACGGTCAACCTCTCGTGAGTCTCTAGCCACCAGTCATCAGCTTCGACTGCTAGCATGTGAGTACCATACCGAACCTTCTGAGCTGGAGTGCAATCCATAACACGGAAGATTCTCTCGATCTCTTTCAACCATCCTAAGGCTGCATCTGGATCATGCTTCCCTTTAAACACCGGCGGATTCTCTCTTTGAAAAGTCGCCAAGCTACGTGATCCAGCATCTCCCCCAGCATTTGGCAAGTTCTGCACAGCTTGTGCCATTGCTTGCATTGCGGCAGCCATTGCAGCATCATTCCTTCCAGCCATTCCAACTTATCAATACAACACAACTTAAAAGTTAGATTAGTAACAATACACAATTGTTACACAGTAACGACACGACAACTGGCCGGACAGACCGACCTGCTCTGATACCACTAATGTAACACCCTTCTAAAATACCCCGAGTATATAATTAAAATAACAACATATCAATCAGAGTAAATATGCAATCAAGGGTGTCACACGACTACTTCACACCATAATAACTGTCATGCTCTTTATTTAATCAAAATAACATTTTTGCATAATTCGCAGCGGATAGAAATCAAATCAACCAATCAAAACATATAATATATTACATGTAAATTTGGTTCACAACCAACAATAAAACAATTAAAGACGTCCCGTCCCGATGTTACATCTATCAGAGCATGACCCACTAAGGAGACTACACTAGACTCTAAGCACTAGCTTCTACTCAATCACTGCTCGTTACCTGAAAAATAGTTGTAAGGGTGAGTTCCTCAATCGATATAATAAGCATTATAAAATATCATGCAATGTTAAGTAATTTAACACGTTTCATCACCCAAATCAGATTACACATTCAGCAACGACAATATCAACTCAATCATACTCAACATCAACACAACACACAACACACAACACACATATAATACTGGAATACATCCATTCATACTATATTCCATACAACCAACCAACACAATGCAACTCTAATGAGACTCGACTCGTCATGCATGTGGTACCATTCGGAGTAAAACTCCCAACTTAAAAATCATTGCCATTTTATTGGGCATCAAGGCATAAGCCTTCAACTTTCAACTTTTGCCAATCCAGGCCAACGTGGTGTGAGCAAAGCTCCGACTTAATGCATATGGATTTACATGACATGCACGACTTTAAAAAATCCGACAACATAATAATAATAGCAACACAACAATGTTTTCAACATAATCAACTTATAATCAACTTTGGCTCACCAAGCCTACAACTCAGTATCTTTAACAACTTCCCGTACACGGAACAACTCAGCAACATACTTGAATCGACACTTCATAACATAAACTCAACAAAATTACTCATCAAAATTAATGATAATATCACCCGACTCACCCCGACGAATTTCGTTAAATTCTGAGCAAATTCAATTTTTTCACTTTTCCAACAGTGTTAACCGGTTAACGCCCTGGGTTAACCGGTTAACGCAGACAGAACACGCTTTCTGGCAAAACTCAACAGTGTTAACCGGTTAACGCCCTGGGTTAACCGGTTAACGCAGACAAAACAGCAATATTTTCACAATTCATAACAGTGTTAACCGGTTAACACCCTGGGTTAATCGGTTAACGCAAGACAGAAAGCTGTTCCTGCGCTAACACGAAGCAGAATGCAGAATTCTCCGCATTTTCCGCCATTGGAGGACTTCCGGACCTCCGATTCCAATTCCGTAAGAAGCGATACGTTCGGAAAATCACCATACACTCAAATACAGATTTAAGTACAACTTTAACACAACTTATCCAACACAATTTCTCAGCATTCAACATCCCAATTAGGGTCAAATCAACGGTTTATCACTACCCCTTACATGTTAATCTATAATACCCATTAAACGACGATAAACCCCCCCTTACCTGATTAATCCGGCAAATCTTTGAGCTCCAAGCTTTTCTCTTCTCCAACCTTTGCCCTTGCTCTTCCTCTTTGCCCTTTCTCCACTTTCCACTTTTCAGCCGCTTCTCTGTTTCACGTAGAACTCTTTTTTACCAAAAATGGGATTCCTTTTCCTTATTTCACACTTATATAATTTTCCAATTTATATTATTATCCCAATAATAATAATTCGATAATTCCAAAAATAATAATAATAATAATCCAATTATCTAATTAAATTAATAAATATATTATTAACTTAATTTAATAATTATCGTATTATTATCGGGGTGTTACACAAGTCCGAAGGTCTTGTCAAACATAAAAATATAATTAATGAATTCTTTTCTCACCCCCCCCCCCCCCAATTCTATTTGTTTTCAAATATCATTTGTACAAAAACACATATGCACACAAGAAAGGGCTCCCTAGGAGTACCTAGGACACTTTGGGTGATAACACCTTCCCTCTGTGTAACCAACCCCCTTACCTGTAATATCTGGCATTTTGTTAGTTTTGATTTGAAAACTTCTTATTTATGGGTTTTGTTCGTAATTTTCCATTTTCCCTTGGAAACAATAAAAGCGCGGTGGTGACTCTTGTTATTTGATGTCTAGCTTATCCATAACTTGATGATCATGAATTTACCGCTACAAATACCCATTATTTTTCTCCGTCTTTTGTCATCAACAAAAAGATATAATAAAAAGAAAGAAAAGATACTGAAGAAAATATTTCATTAACCAACCAAAGTTAGATGCATAACACATGTTTAGAAAAGACAAAACAAAAATACCAATTGTCACCATTGATATTAAGTCTTTAGGCAATAAAATCAATTGATAATAGTATTTATTTTCAATGATCAAACACTGACAATTAATATTTATAAACAATAAATCCATACAATTGTCACATGTTTGTATTATATGTGTGAGTACAACCAAATAAACACATAAAAGATTTACACTCATATAACATCATTACTGATATGCGAATAAATTATCATATAGACATTCATCTTTATTTATAGATTACAAGACTCAAACAAGATATCAAACACACCATTAATTTTCAATCTTTGATTACAAAAATTAATTGTAAACGGTACTCTCACGCAATGATCAAACATTAGCAATAAATTCAGTCAGATAATAGACGTCTTTGACATCAATCATTACCCACATGGATAAAATTATAATCATTACATATTTATCATCACATGTATGCAATTGTTCGACCAAACTGTGTCTTCCTTTTTGCCGACCATAACAGTTCGCATAAACAATTACGCAGTATATCTTTTATAATTTCGATTGAATCAAATTTATAGAAGAGAGGTTACTTTTGCAACATATTGCTTCAACTCAATAAAAGTTACTAGACATTTTAATAAATTCAATGGGAATAGTCTTAAATTTACAGGGCACTACCCACAAATGTAGGTCGTATTCATTTAGGATGTCCTTTAATAATAATAATATTTCTTGAAATTCTGAATTTAAATAAATTGCATGATTAAAAAAATATTATTGTATAAAGCTTAATAACGATAATCTCAAACAACATAATCATGCTAAATGTATAACTTAAAATTAGATAAATATTAAATATTTATATATCCAAAATAAATGTCAAACAAATTCACATATACACAAAAAAAAATTCTTTAAATAAATCATTTTAGAATCAATAAAACCAATTCTAAAATCCAAAGTATCCAAAATTTAAAGAATCAAATATTTAGTTTTACCTTATAATTTTGAGAGACATTTAAAATATTCAAAAAAAATCCATAAATAATATATAATAACTAAATACATATTAAACAAATCAGTATTTGTCTTATCTCGTTAAATATAAATCCATGTGCAGATTTTATGTGAATCAAATTGAAATAAACAATAATAAAAAAATGATTTAATATTAAACTTTTTTTTCAAAACAAAGAATTAAATCAGAAAAATAAGATTTTAATTTAATATTTATCTTTCCCAAATAATTAACATAAATATATATTTTTATATATATACTCTCTAGCCACAAATAAAATATTGAAAATCAAAATCTTTAATAAAAAAATATTTTTATGATTCTCAATCATATGTGATTCCAAATATATTTATCATAAAGATATTATTAACATCAAACATATCTCTCAAAGAAAATTGAAATTTTCACAAATACTTTTCTTACAAAAAAACATAAAGATATTATTATGAATCAAAATTTTATCATATAATTTACAAGTCAAAATCAAAACTTTATTTGATGATAACAAACTATATTTGAATCAAATCTAAATTTTATGATGTATATCAAAATTCTTACAATTGCAATCATCCATGAAGAAATATTTATATATAGAAGATGTATACTCCTTCCTTTATTTGAAAGAATATAAAAGAACATGTGTATATATGGATTTATATGGGAGAGCTTAAACCATACCAATTGTTTCAAAATAAATATATACACAATCATAAATTTTGTACTATCACAATGATTTAACAAATAAAAGAAAACATCCCCATATATTATCATAAATTTTTTAAAATTTAGGAGACAAATCTCAATAAACTTAATAGGTAGACATGCTCTGATACCACTTGTTGGAATTAAATAATAACAATTAATCACATATATATGTTCTACATATTATATCATATACTTTAGTATGAAATAGAATAGATAATACAAATATATATATAATTACGGGATCAACGACATGCTAGTATATGAGAAAAGAGATTGCAGGAATATCTAGATCTATTGAGAAAGTTTGTATGGTTGTTCCTCAACCGGTACTCCCAATGCCTTGAATTCTCTTCAGAGGGGGAGAAGAGATAAATTATTTGTGTACGCCTTGAATTCTCTTTGGATGGGGAGAAGAGATAAATTACTTGTGTACGGTGTATTGAGGATCATAGCCTATAATTAATTAATTGATTAATTATTAAATAAATATCTAAATATCCTTTTAAATTTATTTGACCACTTAATCAATTAACACTCTTAATTTAATAATTAATTAATATAATTACAATATATATACCCACATGTAAGACCCCAATTTTGGCCCTAAGATCCCTCATGGTATCATAACATTGCATTTGTATAGCCTCAAGGATCATTAGCATCTTGGTTCCCTAAGCCTTTGGGTGGGACCTTCTGTGAGATGGTTTGAGGTCACCAAGCATGCTTGAATTGTATATCTTTGCTTTTCTCATTTTGTTTACTAACCAAAAGCACAAAATAATGTCACTAACATCTTTTATTTTGTAGCTTGAGCAATCACAAGGTCAAATATTCAAGGAGATCATTAGTACAAAGACATGGTCAAGAGGAGATGATAGCAAGCATGGCAATGGTTCCCAAAGCTCTCATCCATCAAATATGCCTCCCTAGTACCTCAATGCATCATTTTGATCAAATCAAGTCAAAGGGTTTGAGGTTTGTTCCCCAAGGAAACCCTAAGTCATCTGTGCATCATAATGCCTTGCTCATGAAGCAACCTCAGCCCATGATCAAATACAATCAAGGGAAGTTCTTTAATTCATCATTTCATGCATATTTTAACTTCTTTGAGTACCCTCAATCATCAATTCATCAAGATATAAGTTGTGGACTTGAGAAGTTAATCAGTCAATTCATCTGACTATTTTGAAATGCACTAAGGCCTAACTTTTTATGTGTTGGTCAAATGGAGATGGTTCCAAAAGAAACAATGTTCTTACGGACAATATGAACAACTTTCATGTTCATCCAAAATTGATTTGAAGCTTGGAAGGCCATTTATCACTCATATACATTATAGGTCATTTTGACTGAAACCCTAATTATGGGTAAACTTCCCAAGAACACAACGCATTCACTTTTTATGATTTTGAGGTGGGATCAAATGCATTGGAAATATTACGATGTCTACTTCAAATATTATGTTGAACAAAATTTCAAAATCTCAAAGGAAATACATGTGATAATGCAAGACATTATAGGTCCTTTTTGACCAAATGCATTGAAAGTCAAAAAAGTCTAACTTCAAGTGCCCATAACTCTTTAATAAAAAATCCAAATGATGCAAAATTGGAGTTCATTTTGAGTGTCTTGAAAAGATCTACAACTTTGATGTTGGAGATTTTTCCATTTGAGGCTTGCATCATCAAAACAGAAGGGCTTGAAAGTTGGCCAATTTTAGAAACCTTGCTTTGACATATCTTGCACCTTGCACTTTAAACTCAAATTTCATAAATTTCCAAACTTCAAATGAGTTTTTGTCCAACATAACATTTGTTCTTTATACAAAGACCTTTCCAACCATTACCCATATGCCTATGTTTGGATTTTCTAAATGGTACTTTCGAAGAGATGATTCTTTAGGTACAAATGGGGAATCCACTTGAAATCTTGTTACATGAGCAATTTCCTTGCAAGTCACACGTCCAATTCTATTTGGCTGATGCTCAGATTTCATTTGGCATTGTTTTTGGGCCTTGTGCATGATCATGCAAGCCCATGCAATGAAGCTTCACATGCCATGCACACGGATCATTTCACACTCTCCTTGCCACTTCCTCTATAAATAGAGACTTCATTCCACTCATTTCACACGCCCAATTCAACCTGAAATGCTGCAGAATTCTCTCCATAACCATCACTAAAGAAGCAAGTTCCATTTCTCTTCAAAATTTTCAGATCTAAAATTCAACTTCATCTGGTTGAATTCTTAGATCTAATGCTTCTAGACCTTCATCATTCATCTCATTGAACTTCTGTTTTAGCAAAGCAAGCAAGGCATCATGCTCAAATTACCAGAACTCAAGCTCACACTCCAACTGGTATTTTCTTTGATTCTCATCATCCATGGACCTTTTTGCTTGGATCTAATGTTTTCTGAAGTCCTCACTTGAGAGGCAAGCTAGTGGTAGCTTCAATTTTACTTTTCCTTGATCTGTATTTTTCACACCTGAATCTTCCACCTCAGATTTCTCCATTTATAGGAATCTTGAGTGTGATTCAAGGTTACAGGGGTGATATACATCACCCCAGCTTCATTTTGGTATAAGGATCGTGCATTTCCATGGAGGTTTGAAAACCTGCAAAATTGGCCGGAATCTATGGGCTCACCGGAGAAGAAGGTGGCTCCAGTGGCCGCCTGTTTCCAGTTTAAATCCTGACCGTGTGATCTTGTTCCCAGATCGAATCCTGATCATCCATTGTTATGACTTTTATTTATTTCCCATGTGCTTGTGTTGACTGTGGACTTCCATGCACGCGCATCTCCCAGCCTTGTGATCTGTCAGCTTAATTAATGAGCTCAGATCCAAGCGTTGTGGATTTTTCTAATTTTTTAATTTCTGTTTTTTATTTTCTTTAATTCCTTTTATTTCAAAAAAATCATATCTCTCTCATTTTTTATCCAAAAATTATGGGACCAATTGCATTATTTCCCAAATAAATTCTAGTTTCTATTTCTGATTTTTGATTTTTTTTATTTTGTCATTTGATATTTTTTGTGAATTTTCTCTTTTCTGGTTATTTTTAATTCATTTTAAATAGTTTTTGATATTCAAAAAATACAAAAATATTTTCCTAACCTATTTGAATGATGATAGATCTATGAAAAATATTCTCATCAATTTTTGAATTGATTTGAGATTTATTTGAGATTTTAATTCAATTAGGTTATTTTTATTCATTTTTAATTGATTAAAAATAGTTTCTGACTTTTAAAAATGCTGAAATTTTTTGTCTAACTTTGTTTAACCTTGTTGAACTTGGGATAAATTACTTGGACCTTCCAACTTTTCTTTTATTTTTAATTCAAGTTTATTTCAAATATTAAAAAATGCCAAAAATATTGTATTCATTTCTTGACTTCCAATCTTCATCTCACTTCTGTTTTTGATTGTTTGACCTTGACTTTCAATGTTATTGGTCAACATATGAGGATTGGTACATTGTATTTCATTTAATGCATTTTAATTTTGCCATTTCCATTTCTCTTATCCATCTTCTTCTTATTCATCTTCTTCTTCTTTTCTTCTTGATCAATGAGTTGAAGGTTGATAAGTTAGCATTGGTTAGGGAGATTTAATCTTCTTTGATTCAAATCTAATTCATCTTGATCAATTGATCAAGTGAATGGTTTTGCATTAAGGATAGGTTGTCTTCTAAATCATGCAAAGGCTTAAACCAATACAAGATCAATTCTCATTTTCTTTTTGGCATGGCAAGTTGTTGGGACTTGGTTCACTAATCAAGACTCCTAACTTGTGTTTGTTGCCTACATTATTATTGACCGGTCTCAGATAGTAGTGACTTCTACATAAGTCCAATTATGATTGCTTAACATAGTGCTAAATTTGCCTTATGGCACACTAACTACTAACACTAACTATTGACAATTAACATTTACTTTATGCAATTTACTATTCTTGCACATATTATCCATTTGCTTTTCTCTTTGCTCACTTGAGCACATGTTTATGTTAATGTCATTTGCCTTTTGCTCACTTGAGCACATAATTGTGTATATATTATTGTGCTTGTGTTTTTGTTTTGATTGTTGTGGACCAAATGCAAAGAAATGGACTTAGTTTCTAGGTCTTTCCCTATGCAAAGAATGGAGAATTGGACTTAGATTCTAGAACCTTCCTTATGCAAAATTGGAATAAAAGGATCTTAATGATGAAGATGGATTAGAAGGACAAAATCTCTAAACTCACTCTTGTCCATTCTTGTTTTACTTCATGGAACTTTTGATGTGTGTGCTTTTGTGCTAGGAGTTTCCATTTGAGCTTAATTGGAGGACCATTGCCATGTTCATCCAAAGTGAGAGATACAAAAGCCATTGGAGGATTCTTAGAAGCATGACCTTGTGTTTGATTGCTTGAAATATTTGCTTATGATTGCTTTGCTCAAAAGGATGGGAGCTACTTGGATCATCAATATGATCTCAAGAGAGGAACTCCTAGTGTGGTTTCATTTCTTATCCCTCACCTTTTTGTTTTGCTTAGGACTTAGCCATTCTTCTTCTTCTATCCACTCTAACCCAAGCCAAAACTTTTTGTGCAAACATTTAACTATTGTTTTCAAACATTAGAAACCCAAGCCTTATGCTTTTGATTTTCAAACTTTCTTTTCATAACACTTATTTTGAATTGAATCTTTAAGTCAACTTTGACCATTTTGTATATACTTCTAATTGGTAAATATAACCCATTCAAATGTCTTTTGTGGTTTCAATGGCCACTTTCTTTATCAAATTTTCCATAACCTTTAGCTATTAGGTTTGAGTTATCTTTGTGGTAGATGTAATACTCACCTATATCCTTAGTGATGGACAATGAGTCTTCCATGCTTATTATAGGGTTAACCCCTCACTAACATGTTGAAGCTATCCTCACATGGTGGATTTGTGGTTTTAGGTTGAGTTTTCTCCCTTTGATAACAAAAGACCTTAAGGCTTTTGGACCAATCAATCCACCAACTCATTTTTGAGATTTTTACCCCGAACTACGAGGTTTTGACCCTAATCTTTTTTAAGATGGTACGTAGGAAATGGGTTTATCCATCCAAACACAAAATGTAAATAACTTGTATATTCTCTTCTCATCTCTTCAATCATGTTTGCACAAATAAATTTTCACAAAACAAACAATCTTTGCAACAAGTATGAAAAGGGCTCCCTAGGAGTACCTAGGTTGTTTTGGGTGCCTAACACCTTCCCATTGCATAACCAACCCCCTTACCCAGATCTCTATTTCTTTTACTAGTTTTTGTTAAAATTATTAGGTTTTTGTTCGCTTTCTAACCATTCCTTTGGATAAATAGAAGTGTGGTGGCGACTCGACTTTGTATGATTTACCTTGGATTTAGTCAATATCTCTAATGGTAACGAATACCCCGCTACAGAAAAGTGGTGACTCTGCTGGGGATGAATCATCCTAGTGGGTTTTGCCAACTTTTCATGCTTGTTGTATTCTATTTGTTTTGTGACATATTTTTGTGCAATTTGGGATTACTGTATTGTATGTAATGATTGATTTGCTTGATATTAATTCCTTGTATGCTTGGTGATCTTTGTGAGATGAGTTCTATACCCGGACTCGAGTGCACTTAGGATAGGAGAATGACATAGTCTTGTTGACTTATGTGGAGTTATTCCTTAGCAAGTTGACTTGCAAGTCCATTCACTTGGTGGAGGTCATGTTGGGATCAATAATGTCACACAAGTAAGTTGTGGTTAGACATTACTCTTTCCAATATAGACCTTAGAAGGCAAGGACCTTACTTTACCAAGCCCATCTTGGCCTATTCTTAGGATGTAGTGCGAAAGTCGTTCAAGTGTAAGATTTGATACGATTGTTACGCGATACTACGCTCATAAGAGTCTCTCTTGAGAATATTTTTGGAAAACGAGTAGTCGTTTCTCCGGTAATATCCTAAAGATGGGATGATGACTATGGGAACCTCTTGTAGAACATGTTTGGCAGGTTTAAACCCTAGTACACTCCCTTTGGGTGGTTCTTAACCTAAACCCCATGCTCGTGACTTACAACAAACCCTTGATTCATGGTTGATTCATTCATGAATCCTTAATATCAATGGAACTTGGGTGTTGATAAGGTGTAAACCATAATCCACCAAAATGGATGATTGATATTCAGGATAACATGATCCATCCCATGACCTTTGTTTGGTGTGCTTTGCTTGATCCTTGAGTGTGATTGTTGCATTCATGCATTCATGCACCCATTTGCATCCATATCATCAATAACAAAGAAAATTTTCAAGGAATTTAAGGGGTTTATTTGCAAAATTTTCAGACATGGAAAGACAAAGAAGGAATACAAAGAAGTACAGCTTCAGACAACCAGACTGGAAAGAGTTAAGGAATCTGACATCCTATGTATTAGATCCTTTGGGTTTCAAACTTCTTTTATGGAAGCTTCTTCCTCTTCTGACTACTCAGGTGGATGAAGGGTTGATAAGTGTATTAGTGCAGTTTTATGATCCCTTGTACCATTGCTTCACGTTTCCGGATTTCCAGCTTTTGCCTACGCTTGAGGAGTATGCCTATCTTGTGGGTATACCTATTCTAGACCAGTTGCCGTTCAGTGGCTTAGAGAGTATTCCTACTTCTCAAGAGATAGCTGACATGTTGCGCATAGATGAATCTCTGGTTGGTGCTCATATGACTACCAAAGGTGGAATTCAAGGTCTCCCTCCTGAGTTCCTCATTGCTCAAGCTACTATCTATGGGAAGGCCATGAGTGAGGATGCTTTTGAAGCCATATTTGTACTTCTCATCTATGGATTGGTATTGTTCCCCAACATCGACAAGTTTGTGGATGGGAACGCTAATAGGATCTTCTCTGCTCTTAATCTCGTTCCTACTCTGTTGGGTGATGCTTATTTCTCTTTGCATATGAGGAATGCAAAGGGGGGTGGCGCCATTGTATGCTGTTTGCCTCTGCTGTATAAGTGGTTTATTTCTCACTTACCACAGACGGTCGCTTTCAAGGAGAACAAGGGATGTCTACGGTGGTCTACGAGACTTATGTCTCTCACTAATGATGATATCTCTTGGTATAACCGTGTGTATGATGGTGTGCAGATTATCGACTCTTGTGGTGAATTCTCCAATGTGCCTCTTCTCGGTACATGTGGTGGGATTAATTACAACCCTGTTTTAGCACGTCGTCAGCTTGGGTTCCCCCTAAAGGATAAACCTAATAACATTCTGTTAGAGGGTGTGTTCTTTCAGGAAAGTAAAGATCCCCAAGGCTTGAAGGGAAGAATGGTTCGTGCTTGGCGCAAGATTCATAGGAAAGGAAGGAAGGAGTTGGGTCCCAAGAATTGCATTGCTTTGGAGCCTTACACTGCTTGGGTGAGGAAAAGAGCGTCTGAGTATCTCATGCCTTACGAGTATCCGAGACCTACACCTATGATTATGGCTGGACCTTCAACCCTCCCTAATCAAGGAGTAGGGGAGTTGAGAGACGAAGACCGTTCACGTGCCTGGATCCGTGAAAGGGAAGAGTTGCTTCAGCAGATTAGAGAAAAGAACGCTTTGATAGAGTTCCTCGAACATCAGGTTATTGATGATCCTGATGATGCATGGACTTCTCTACTTCCTCAGTCTTCCAAGTTTTGGAAGAGGAAGTATGATCGACTCGCCAAGGAGAAGGCGGATATGGAAGCAGCCTACGAGAGAGAGGTGAAGAGGCTTCGTGCATCCTATCTTCCTGTGTCCCGAGCTTTAGATGATTGTTTCTAGGGATCCATAAGATGATTATTTTCCTTTTCTCTTATATATGATTAACAATGTTGTACTTCTTTCCCTGATATTATTTGATGAAATATTTCCATATGTGATAAATGCTTAATATTTCCAAAATTTACAAATAAAACCCTAAAGTTCCTTTGAAAAAAAATCATATGCACAAACATTGCATGCATCATACGCATAAGCAGGTTTTGTTTCCAGCTTCTTGACATGTGGTCTAACTCTGTGTCCTTCATTTATTTTGAAGACAAGCTGACTCACCGGTACTACACTAGAGCCAACACTTCAAGACCGATGGATCATCTAGAGCAAGAGAACCGTGAACTCAAAGAGGAAGTGGCCAGATTAAGTGCTTTGATGGAATCATTCTTGGCTGCCCAGAGCCAGTCTTCTCTGACGCCTTCAACTCCTCCCCAGAGGATAGTCATCTCTGAGATTGTTTCCTCAACTGTGCCTGCAGCCAGTGCATATTTTGCTCCAACGGCCATGCCAGCCGGATTCCCGTGGGGGATGCCTCCCAATTTCATGCCTGAGGGTCCTGCTCCAACCTTTGCTTCTTTGCCGGCATCTAGCCCGGTCCTTGCTGTTCCTCCTCCTGTCGTGCATACTATGCCCAGGGTAGACGACACCATCTATCATTCTGAGCCGTCTGAAGGCCCAGATGTCTATGAGAAGATGAACGCTATGAACGATCAATTTCTTGAGCTTCGCAAGGAATTGAAGACTCTTAGAGGAAAGGATCTTTTCGGCAAGTCTGCTGCCGAACTGTGTTTGGTTCCCAATGTGAGGATCCCTGTGAAATTCAAGGTCCCTGACTTTGAAAAATACAAGGGAAATACTTGTCCTCTCAGCCACCTGGTCATGTATGCCAGGAATATGTCAACTCAAACCGATAACGATCAATTGCTCATCCACTACTTTTAGGACAGCTTGTCTGGTGCCGCTTTGCGTTGGTATATGGGTTTAGACAGCGCGAACATCCGATCCTTCAACGACCTTGGCGAGGCCTTCGTCAAGCAGTACAAGTATAATGTGGATATGGCTCCCGATAGGGATCAATTGAGGGCCATGTCCCAGAAGGACAAGGAAACATTTAAAGAATACGCCCAGAGGTGGCGAGAGTTGGCAGCACAGATCGTGCCTCCGCTAGAAGAGAAGGAAATGACCAAGATCTTTGAGTTCATTCTATTATGAGCGGATGATCGCTAGCGCTCCTTCTGACTTCACCGAGATGGTGAATATGGGGATACGTCTAGAAGAAGGGGTTAGAGAAGGATGTCTAACCAGAGAAGAAGGCTCTTCTGCCAAACGTTATGGGGCGTTTGCAAAGAAGAAAGATGGAGAGGCACATGTTGTGACCTCCCATGTGAAATCTAGAAGACCCTCTGTGAGGAGGAAGGCCGTGCGTCCCGCCGGTAACCAGCACCAGGTGGCTCATATAGCACCTGTTTTCAGAGACAATCAACAGTATCAGTAACATAGTAACAATCAGCAACCACATCCGCAATATCAGCAACAACAGCACCGTCCGCCATAGCAGGCCTACCAGCCTCGAAACAGTAATCAAACCAGCACGAGTTACGAGAGGAAAAAGGTCACTTTCGATCCTATTCCGATGACGTATGCAGAATTATATCCCTCTTTGATAGAGAGGAAGTTGATTACTCCGAGAGACCCACCGGCTATACCTGCTAACCCCCAATGGTGGTATAAGCCCGAATTGCATTGTGTTTATCATTCTGGTGCTCCCGGCCACGACGTGGAAAATTGTTACCCTTTGAAGACCAAGGTTCAAGACCTTGTGAGGTGTGGGATTCTGTGTTTCGAGGACGTAGGTCCTAATGTGAAGAAGAACCCATTGCCCGAGCATGGGAAATCTGTCAATATGGTCTAGGGCTGCCCTAGCAAGTACAAAGTCAAATATGTCAGTCATATTCGATAGTCTCTTGTCGAAATGCATCGTCTGCTATGTGATTACAGTCATTATGAGCACGGCCATGATAGATGTCGAGTGTGCTCTTTTAACCGGTTGAGTTGTCGCCAGGTGCGCAAGGATCTTCAGGAAATGCTGGACGAGGGAGTCATTGAGATTCTTCAGAATAGGAATGTTGACGAAGATGAGCCTGAGGTCAACGTAATTTCCCCAGTATTCCGGATGCCCGAGCCTGTTGTCATCAAGTATGATGGTAGCAAGCAGAAGGCTTCTCCTGTTCTTATCATTAAGCCTTCTGGTCCAGTACCATATTCTTCTGAAAAAGCCATCCCCTTTCGTTACAACGCTGTTGCTGTAGAAGATGGGAAAGAGGTGTCCTTGCCATCTTCCTCTGTTGTTAATATCGCAGATGTTAGTGGTTTGACCCGCAGCGGACGTGTGTTTTCAGCACCTCCCAAGCCCCAGGCTAATGTTGATTTTGTTGAACGCCCGATTGAGAATGTTGTGTGCACCCCGAATTCGGCACCTGTTGTTAAGCCCTCCTCTACATTGATAACTCCTACTTCTGTTGGCCCGAGTGGCAATGTGAAAGAAGACGGCGATGAGATGCTGAGGCTCATCAAGAAAAGTGAGTACAACGTTGTAGACCAACTTCTACAAACACCATCCAAGATATCTGTGTTATCATTACTTCTGAATTCAGAACCACATAGAGAGGCACTGCAGAAAGTTTTGGATGTGGCATATGTAGATCATGATGTCACAATAGAACAGTTCGATAGCATTGTTGCAAACATCACTGCTTGTAACAACTTGATTTTCTGTGACTCTGATCTCCCTGAGGAGGGAAGAGACCACAACTTGGCTTTACACATATCTATGAACTGCAGAGACGACGCCATGTCCAATGTGCTGGAAGATACTGGGTCATCACTGAACGTATTGCCAAAAACCACTCTTTCTAAACTATCATATCAAGGACCTCCCATGAGGCAGAGTGGAATTGTTGTGAAAGCTTTTGATGGGTCGCGTAAAACAGTGATTGGGGAAGTTGATCTCCCAGTCAAAATTGGACCAAGTGATTTCCAGATTACCTTCCAGGTTATGGATATCCACCCATCGTATAACTGTCTCTTAGGCAGACCATGGATTCATGAGGCGGGCGCCGTGACATCCACCCTACACCAGAAACTGAAATTCGTGAAGAATAAGAAGCTGGTAGTGGTAGGGGGAGAAAAGGCTCTCCTGGTTAGCCATTTGTCTTCCTTCTCATACATAGATGCTGATGATGAAGTTGGAACTCCTTTCCAAGCTTTATCTATAGTTGAGCCTATTGAGAAGATAACTCCTTCATTTGCTTCCTATAGAGATGTGAAGTTGGCCATTGAGTGTGGTGCAACTGCTGGTTTAGGAAAAATGATTGAGCTAGAAGACAACAAGTCTCGGGCTGGCATAGGCTTTTCTTCTGGGGTTTTCAACGAGAAAGGGTTGTTCAAGAGTGGAGGTTTCATCCACACTAGTAAGGATGAAGAAGTTGTTGCTGTCTTGGAAGAAGATACAGAGGATTCTGGCAATTTCATTATCCCTGGAGGGGTCTGCAACAATTGGGTCGCTGTGGATATTCCTACGGTTATCCATAAGTCAACGTAATAATCACTTTGTTTAAAAACCCTTCTCCCATGCTAAAAGGAGGAGTGATGACATTGTTGGCAACATAAATACAATGATATTTTCATTCAATAAATTCATGTTAAATGTTTGTTTTTCCAATCATTTTCCCTTTTCGCTTTTTGCATGAAATTGGTGATCACATAAAACCCTAAAAAAATAAAATAAAATCAATCTTTTCATCTGCATAATGATTTGCCTTGTTTAATTTCTAAAAGCTTTTCATATCCAAAATCATTATGCAGGTTTATTAAACCCATTGAACATAATGATCCAACACCATCTCCCAATTTTGAGTTCCCTGTATTTGAGGCGGAAGAAGATGATATTGAAGAGATTCCTGACGAGATTACCCGTCTACTTGAGCATGAAGAGAAGATCATTCAGCCACATCTCGAGAATCTGGAAACAGTCAACTTGGGGTCTGAAGATTGTGTTCGTGAAGTGAAGATTGGGGCACTCCTTAAAGAATCTATCAAGAAGGGGTTGATTGAATTACTACGAGAATATGTTGACGTCTTCACTTGGTTGTATGAAGACATCCCAGGTCTAGATACTGATATTGTGCAACATTTCTTACATTTGAAGCCTGAGTGCATGCCTGTGAAGCAGAAGCTCAGAAGAACCCACCCTGATATAGCAGTGAAGATCAAAGAGGAGGTTCAGAAGCAAATCGATGTGGGGTTTCTGGTGACTTCTACATATCCTCAATGGGTGGCCAATATTGTGCCTGTGCCTAAGAAAGATGGAAAAGTCCGGATGTGTGTGGACTATAGAGACTTGAATAAAGCTAGTCCGAAAGATGATTTTCCTCTACCACACATTGATATGTTGGTAGATAATACAGCTAAATTCAATGTCTTCTCATTTATGGACGAATTTTCCGGATATAACCAGATCAAGATGGCACCCGAGGATATGGAGAAGACAACATTCATCACACCTTGGGGAACATTCTGTTATCGAGTGATGCCCTTCGGTTTGAAGAACACAGGAGCCACGTATCAACGAGCTATGACCACCTTGTTTCATGATATGATGCACAAGGAGATCGAGGTATATGTTGACGATATGATTGCTAAGTCAAGAGCGGAAGTTGAACATGTAGAGCATTTGTTGAAGCTTTTTCAGCGTTTGAGGAAGTACAAGCTTCGTCTGAATCCCAACAAGTGTACATTTGGAGTCCGTTCTGGCAAGTTATTGGGCTTTATCGTTAGTGAAAGAGGTATTGAGGTTGATCCTGCAAAGGTCAAAGCAATACAAGAGATGCCTGCACCCAAAAATGAGAAACAAGTCCGAGGTTTTCTTGGCCGCTTGATTTATATTTCTAGATTCATATCCCACATGACTGCCACATGTGCACCGATATTCAAGCTCCTCCGGAAAGATCAATCCCATGATTGGACCGAGGATTGCCAGAAAGCTTTCGACAGTATTAAAGAGTATCTGTCTGAACCTCCGATTCTATCTCCGCCTGTGGAAGGAAGACCTTTGATCATGTATCTGACTGTTCTTAAAGACTCAATGGGTTATGTCCTCGGTCAGCAAGACGAATCAGGGAAGAAGGAGTATGCTATTTACTACTTGAGTAAGAAGTTCACTGATTGTGAGTCTCGATACTCAATGCTTGAGAAGACATGTTGTGCTTTGGCTTGGGCTGCTAAGCGCCTACGCCAGTATATGATAAATCATACGACTTGGTTGATATCCAGAATGGATCCAATCAAGTACATCTTCGAGAAGCCTGCTTTAACAGGAAGAATTTTCCGTTGGCAGATGTTGTTATCTGAGTATGATATTGAGTATCGAGCTCAAAAGGTTATTAAAGGTAGTATCTTGGCTGACCATTTGGCACATCAGCCTATTGAAGATTATCAGTCAGTTCAATATGACTTCCCAGATAAGGAAATTCTGTATTTGAAAGTGAAAGATTGCGATGAGCCTACACTCGATGAAGGGCCAGAACCTGGTTCCAGATGGAGTATGGTGTTTGATGGCGTTGTAAATCAGTATGGAAATGGTATTGGGGCAGTGATTATTACTCCTCAGGGCACACATATTCCTTTTACAGCAAGGCTAACTTTCAAATGCACGAATAATATGGCTGAGTATGAGGCCTGTATTATGGGTTTAGAAGAGTGTATTGATCTAAGGATCAAGCACCTTGATGTATATGGTGATTCGGCTCTCGTTGTTAATCAGATTAAGGGTGAATGGGAAACGAATCAACCTGGTCTCATTCCATATAGAGATTATGCAAGGAGGATTTCGACGTTCTTTACTAAGGTTGATTTCCATCATATTCCTCGGGATGAGAATCGGATGGCAGATGCTCTTGCTACACTTGCTTCGATGATTGTGGTTAAACTTTGGAATGAAGTCCCCAACATCATTGTGATGCGCTTGGACAGACCAGCTCATGTATTTGCAGTAAAAGAGGCAAAAGATGATAAGCCATGGTATTATGACATCAAGTGTTTCCTTCAGAACCAGAGTTACCCGCCTGGGGCATCTGTAAAAGATAGGAAGACTTTGAGGAGATTGTCAGGCAGTTTCTACCTCAACGACGACGTACTTTATAAGAGAAATGTTGACATGGTTCTGCTCAGATGCGTGGATAGACACGAAGCAGACCTGTTAATGACTGAAGTCCATGAGGGTTCATTTGGTACTCATTCCAATGGACATGCCATGGCTAGAAAGATGTTGAGAGCAGGCTACTATTGGCTGACAATGGAGTCTGACTGCTGCAAATATGTGAAGAAATGCCATAAGTGTCAGATTTACGCGGATACGATTCATATTCCTCTGACACTTCTGAACGTGATTTCATCACCATGGCCTTTCTCCATGTGGGGAATTGACATGATTGGTATGATAGAGCCAAAAGCGTCCAACGGGCACAGATTCATTCTCGTAGCAATTGATTACTTTACTAAGTGGGTTGAAGCGACATCGTATGCAAATGTGACCAGGCAGGTGGTCGTGAAGTTTATCAAGAATCAACTCATATGTCGTTATGGTGTGCCAGATAAGATCATTACTGATAATGGATCTAACTTGAATAACAAAATGATGAAAGAGTTGTGTAGTGAGTTCAAGATTGCACATCATAATTCTTCTCCTTACAGACCCAAGATGAACGGGGTTGTTGAAGCTGCTAATAAGAACATCAAGAAGATTATCCAGAAAATGGTGGTCACGTATAAGGATTAGCATGAGATGTTGCCATTCGCTTTACATGGATATCGCACGTCTGTCCTCACTTCAACAGGGGCAACCCCTTTCTCTCTTGTTTATGGCATGGAGGCCATACTCCCAGTAGAGGTGGAGATCCCATCAATGAGAGTCTTGATGGAGGCCAAGTTGACTGATGTTGAATGGGTTCAGAGTCGTTATGACCAGTTGAATTTGATAGAAGAGAAGAGATTGACTGCCATGTGCCATGGTCAGTTGTATCAGCAGAGAATGAAGAAAGCTTTTGATAAGAAGGTCAAGCCTCGTGTGTTCCGAGAAGGTGACCTTGTGCTCAAGAAAGTCTTGTCTTTCGCACCCGATTCCAGGGGTAAGTGGACTCCAAACTATGAAGGTCCATATGTTGTTAAGAGAGCCTTTTCAGGTGGCGCTTTGATACTTACAACTATGGATGGGGAGGATTTCACTCGTCCTGTGAATTCAGATGCAGTCAAGAAATACTTCGCCTAAAAATAAAAACAGAATAGCTCGCTAAGTTGAAAACCCGAAAGGGCGGCTTAGGCAAAAAAAAATGAGTGTCTCGGTGGATTGAAAACCCGAAAGGGCGGTCCAGGCAAAAGTTAGAGACATAAAAAATGAATATTTGTATCCCGCTAGATTGAGTACCCCACCCTGGGGCAATCTAGGCAAAAATTAGGGATTTGACAAGTAACTGCATCCTGACAAGACTTTGTTCTACAACTGTCATCCGTCAGAGATTCTTGCTCATTCGTCATCAACCGAAGCTTCGAATACACCGAATTCAGAATTGGTGGAGAGATGGTCATTATGTTCAATGTAGCCCTTTTTAAATATATATCACCAATTTCAAATTTGTAAAGATCTATGGAGTCTTGCCATTTGCAAACTACCATTCCATCAAATAAATTTGAGCTTTTTATCCAATTATTTGCACTCTTATTTGTTTCTATTCAACAAACGATTTGCATGCTTTTAATTGAGAAAATATCATTGTTTTGAAAAAATGAATTTTTCATAACTTGTTTTTAAACAAGGTGAACATTCACAATGATGAAAAGGATACTTAGGAGATTCTCAATGCTCTCCCAAGGATGATATGATCTCCAACAGGGTAAGACATTTGTTCATATTCCTGGCATGGCTGTATTTTCTTTCTCCGGAGCCCTGAGTGGTACGCTGGTTGAGATATTCACCTCTCTCCCCTTCGGCGGAGTGGCAACCTTTCCTCCTCAGCAGACGTGATCCCCTTGGTGGGTACAGTACTTGGTGATTGATCCCCAGAATCCATTTATCCTCGGATAGATTCCCCAATGGAGTTGCTTATGTGGCAGATTCTACTTGTGCAATAAACTCTTTTCCCCAGCTGTGACTGATGATTCATCCCCTGCGGAGGTCTTTGCTCCCTAGTATCTCTGATTCATTCCCGATAGATCGGATACTCTCTGGTGATCTGGCTTTCTCTCTTGAGATGTAGTACCGGATGTTTGTATTCCTGTGAAGCCTGTTCGTGTTAGAAATGTTTGTTTGTCAACATTCAGCATACATTAACCATCACACATGTGTGCATATAATTTTTGAACATTTGGATATTCATATTGCATTTTTTGCCATATATCTTTTGTTTGTTATCCTCTGCTAGTTGGTAATATATTTCCAAGCATATGTCGGTGTCTGATCCCTCAATGTAGAGTCAGCCCCTTAAGCAGAAAGTGTTTATCTTTCCTTCCGCATTCCCCACCGAGTTATATCCTCGTGGACGACGGTTGTTTTCGCTTCCTCCCAACACATATATTGGGATGGGTTCCCCTATTGAGTTATATCCTCACTAGGACAAGTCTTGATTCAGTTTGCCTCTTTGGTTTGATCCTAAATTGGCCTCTTGCGATTGTTTCTTGTGCTTCCCCGCAGTATAAATGAATTATCGCTCAGTAACAAGTAATCATTCATCTTATCCCCGGTGGAGTCTGTGGTTTACTACCCTTATATCGGTAGTTGTAAACCCTATTTTCTCTCCTTTGCAGAGTTAACCTTTTTGTTCATCCTAAGTTGATGACGGTTACTTTTTCGTGGTTTTCTACCTAGTACCCGGTAGATGTAATCCCCTCCTAGATGGTTATCATTATCCAATATTCGGTATTGATATTCCCTCCTTCTTTTGGATAATAGCTCTGATTAGGAAATTTTTCCCCAGCAGGCCTTCTTTCATTTACCGTTTGTCGGTGATGTTTGTTGCTCCCCTTGATTGGTCATCATTATATACCTAGTATTGGTATCCCGATGCCTTTCTCTCTCGGTCGATTTATCCTTTATTAACCCAGTAACCGGTTGTGGATAATCTTCCATGCGAGTATATTATCTATGTTCTGACGGTAATAGATAATATATCTCATGCACTCTTTGGTCGAAGCCTTTTGTTCTTCCCCAGTTGAGTAAGACTCGCGTCCCTGTTTCGGAATCGAATGTCCATCCCTTAATCGAGTTTGCTTTTGCCCTCTTTTTGGATGATGAGTGTTCTGGGAATATTCCCCAATTCACGCTTTGGTCGGTCACCTATTATATGCCCAGTAACCGGTATCCATGGTGTTCCTTCCTTCTGCTCCCTATTATGACTTTTCGTCCCCTGTGGAGTCAGATTTTCCTGAGTCGAAATATACCTTTTTAGGTCTTCCTCAGATGATTTGGTTGATTGATATCTCTCACCCTTATATCGGTCTTAGATATTCATTCTTCCCGAGCATGTTGTTCTCTCACCCTTATACTGGTGTTCAGATCACACGTCTCTTTGAGCCTATTACCCAGTAACCGGTAATACCTCATCCCGTTGTTTCCCCAGGAGATTCCTTTTTGGATATACCCGGTGAGGTCCCTTAGTGGATTATCCTCATCTGAGTCTGGATTTTTTATCCGATGTATCCATTGTGGATAATGTTGCTGTGTTGGCATATTCCCCAACACATGCACCTTCGAGTCAGCTCGATGTCTTTCCATTGGATTTACTCCCTTTGGAATTCTGTCCCCCAAGTTTCAAGTCGTGACCTGCTCACGCATTTTATTCCTTTTCTTATCCCCCATGAGAGTCCCCAGAGTTTCTGTCCCGTCGGGCGTACTACTCAGATGGATTGTCAAATCCTCATGATCTTTTCCTTTGTGGATACATATCTCCACAGAGTATTACCTTTTTGCATACATACATTTGCATCATGAGGTCTCTTAGGGACCAAAATTTGTCTCTTTGTTGTTATTTAAGCCCATTCTACCTCGTCTAAACGAAGATTTTAACCTTCACTTCTCCGGCTAGAATGACCTTAAATAGGGGCATCTGTAAGACCCCAATTTTGGCCCTAAGATCCCTCATGGCATCATAACATTGCATTTGCATAGCCTCAAGGATCATTAGCATCTTGGTTCCCTAAGCCTTTGGGTGGGACCTTCTGTGAGATGGTTTGAGGTCACCAAGCATGCTTGAATTGTATATCTTTGCTTTTCTCATTTTGTTTACTAACCAAAAGCACAAAAATATGTCACTAACATCTTTTGTTTTGTAGCTTGAGCAATCACAAGGTCAAATATTCAAGGAGATTATTAGTACAAAGACATGGTCAAGAGGAGATGATAGCAAGCATGGAAATGGTTCCCAAAGCTCTCATCCATAAAATATGCCTTCCTAGTACCTCAATGCATCATTTTGATCAAATCAAGTCAAAGGGTTTGAGGTTTGTTCCCCAAGGAAACCCTAAGTCATTTGTGCATCACAATGCCTTGCTCATGAAGCAACCTCAGCCCATGATCCAATACAATCAATGGAAGTTCTTTAATTCATCATTTCATGCATATTTGAACTTATTTGAGTGCCCTCAATCATCAATTCATCAAGATATGAGTTGTGGACTTGAGAAGTTAATCAGGCAATTCATCTGACTATTTTGAAATGCACTAAGGCCTAACTTTTTATGTGTTGGTCAAATGGAGATGGTTCCAAAAGCATAAATGTTCTTATGGATAATATGAACAACTTTCATGTTCATCCAAAATTTATTTGAAGCTTGGAAGGCCATCTTCCACTCCAATACATTATAGGTCATTTTGACTGAAACCCTAATTGTGGGTCAACTTCCCAAGAACACAACGCATTCACTTTTTATGATTTTGAGGTGGGATCAAATGCATTGGAAATCTTAAGATGTCTACTTCAAATGTTATGTTGAACAAAATTTCAAAATCTCAAAGGAAATACATGTGATAATGCAAGACATTATAGGTCCTTTTTGACCAAATGCATTGAAAGTCAAAAAAGTCTAACTTCAAGTGCCCATACCTCTTTCATCAAAAATCCAAATGATTCAAAATCGGAGTCCATTTTGAGTGTCTTGAAAAGATCTACAACTTTGATGTTGGATATTTTTCCATTTGAGGCTTGCATCACCAAAACAGAAGGGCTTGAAAGTTGGCCAATTTTAGAAACCTTGCTTTGACATATCTTGCACCTTGCACTTTAAACTCAAATTTCATAAATTTCCAAACATCAAATGAGTTTTTGTCCAACATAAAATTTGTTCTTTATACAAAGACCTTTCCAACCATTACCCATATGCCTATGTTTGGATTTTCTAAATGGTACTTTCGAAGAGATGATTATTTAGGTACAAATGGGGAATCCACTTGAAATCTTGTTACATGAGCAATTGCCTTGCAAGTCACACGTCCAATTCTATTTGGCTGATGCTCAAATTTCATTTGGCATTGTTTTTGGGCCTTGTGCATGATCATGCAAGCCCATGCAATGAAGCTTCACATGTCATGCACACAGATCATTTCACACTCTCCTTGCCACTTCCTCTATAAATAGAGACTTCATTCCACTCATTTTACACGCCCAATTCAACCTGAAATGCTGCAGAATTCTCTCCATAACCATCACTAAAGAAGCAAGTTCCATTTCTCTTCAAAATTTTCAGATCTAAAATTCAACTTCATCTGGTTGAATTCTTAGATCTAATGCTTCTAGACCTTCATCATTCATCTCATTGAACTTCTGTTTTAGCAAAGCAAGCAAGACATCGTGCTCAAATTACCAGAACTCAAGCTCACAATCCAACTGGTATTTTCTTCGATTCTCATCATCCATGGACCTTTTTGCTTGGATCTAATGTTTTCTGAAGTCCTCACTTGAGAGGCAAGCTAGTGGTAGCTTCAATTTTGCTTTTCCTTGATCTGTATTTTTCACACCTGAATCTTCCACCTCAGATTTCTCCATTTATAGGAATCTTGAGTGTGATTCAAGGTTACAGGGGTGATGTACATCACCCCAGCTTCATTTTGGTATAAGGATCGTGCATTTCCATGGAGGTTTGAAAACCTGCAAAACTGCCCGGAATCTGCAGGCTCACCGGAGAAGAAGGTGGCTCCGGTGGCCGCCTGTTTCTAGTTTAAATCCTGACCGTGTGATCTTGTTCCCAGATCGAATCCTGATCATCCATTGTTATGACTTTTATTTATTTCCCAGGTGCTTGCGTTGACTATGGACTTCCATGCGCGCGCATCTCCCAGCCTTGTGATCTGCAAGCTCAATTAATGAGCTCAGATCCAAGCGCTGTGGATTTTTCTAATTTTTTAATTTCTGTTTTTTATTTTCTTTAATTCCTTTTATTTCAAAAAAATCATATCTCTCTCATTTTTTATCCAAAAATTATGGGACCAATTGCATTATTTCCCAAATAAATTCTAGTTTCTATTTCTGATTTTTGATTTTTTTGATTTTGTCATTTGATATTTTTTGTGAATTTTCTCTTTTCTGGTTATTTTTAGTTCATTTTAAATAGTTTTTGATATTCAAAAAATGCAAAAATATTTTCCTAACCTATTTGAATGATGATAGATCTATGAAAAATATTCTCATCAATTTTTGAATTGATTTGAGATTTTAGTTCAATTAGGTTATTTTTATTCATTTTTAATTGATTAAAAATAGTTTCTGACTTTTAAAAATGCTGAAATTTTGTCAAATTTTGTTTGACCTTGTTGAACTTGGGATAAATTACTTGGACCTTCCAAGGTTGATTTGAAGTAATTTTGAAGTTTGACCTTTTCTTTTATTTTTAATTCAAGTTTATTTCAAATATTAAAAAATGCCAAAAATATTTTATTCATTTCTTGACTTCCAATCTTCATCTCACTTCTGTTTTTGATTGTTTGACCTTGACTTTTAAGGTTATTGGTCAACATATGAGGATTGGTACATTGTATTTCATTTAATGCATTTTAATTTTGCCATTTCCATTTCTCTTATCCATCTTCTTCTTATTCATCTTCTTCTTCTTTTCTTCTTGATCAATGAGTTGAAGGTTGATAAGTTAGCATTGGTTAGGGAGATTTAATCTTCTTTGATTCAAATCTAATTCATCTTGATCAATTGATCAAGTGAATGGCTTTGCATTAAGGATAGGTTGTCTTCTAAATCATGCAAAGGCTTAAACCAATACAAGATCAATTCTCATTTTCTTTTTGGCATGGCAAGTTGTTGGGACTTGGTTCACTAATCAAGACTCCTAACTTGTGTTTGTTGCCTACATTATTATTGATCGGCCTCAGATAGTTGTGACTTATACATAAGTCCAATTACGATTGCTTAACATAGCGCTAAATTTGCCTTATGGCACACTAACTACTAACACTAACTATTGAGAATTAACATTTACTTTATGCAATTTACTTTTATGCAATTTACTATTCTTGCACATATTATCCATTTGCTTTTCTCTTTGCTCACTTGAGCACATGTTTATGTTAATGTCATTTGCCTTTTGCTCACTTAAGCACATAATTGTGTATATATTATTGTGCTTGTGTTTTTGTTTTGATTGTTGTGGACCAAATGCAAAGAAATGGACTTAGTTTCTAGGACTTTCTCTATCCAAAGAATGGAGAATTGGACTTAGATTCTAGAACCTTCCTTATGCAAAATTGGAATAAAAGGATCTTAATGATGAAGATGGATTAGAAGGACAAAATCTCTAAACTCACTCTTGTCCATTCTTGTTTTACTTCATGAAACTTTTGATGTGTGTTCTTTTGTGCTAGGAGTTTCCATTTGAGCTTAATTGGAGGACCATTGCCATGTTCATCCAAAGTGAGAGATACAAAAGTCATTGGAGGATTCTTAGAAGCATGACCTTGTGTTTGATTGCTTGAAATATTTGCTTGTGATTGCTTTGTTTCAAAGGATGGGAGCTACTTGGATCATCAATATGATCTCAAGAGAGGAACTCCTAGTGTGGTTTCATTTCTTATCCCTCACCTTTTTGTTTTGCATAGGACTTAGTCATTCTTCTTCTTCTCTCCACTCTAACCCAAGCCAAAACTTTTTGTGCAAACATTTAACTATTGTTTTCAAACATTAGAAGTCTAAGCCTTATGCTTTTGATTTTCAAACTTTCTTTTCATAACACTTATTTTGAATTGAATCTTTAAGTTAACTTTGACCATTTTTGTATATACTTCTAATTGGTAAATATAACCCATTCAAATGTCTTTTGTGGTTCCAATGGCCACTTTCTTAATCAAATTTTCCATAACCTTTAGCTATTAGGTTTGAGTTATCTTTGTGGTAGATGTAATACTCACCTATATTCTTAGTGATGGATAATGAGTCTTCCATGCTTATTATAGGGTTAACCCCTCACTAGCATGTTGAAGTTATCCTCACATGGTTAATTTGTGGTTTTAGGTTGAGTTTTCTCCCTTTGATAACAAAAGACCTTAAGGTTTTTGGACCAATCAATCCACCAACTCATTTTTGAGATTTTTACCCCGAACTACGAGGTTTTGATCCTAATCTTTTTTAAAATGGTACGTAGGCAATGGGTTTATCCATCCAAACACAAAATGTAAATAACTTGTATATTCTCTTCTCATCTCTTTAATCATGTTTGCACAAATAAATTTTCACAAAACAAACAACCTTTGCAACAAGTATGAAAAGGGCTCCCTAGGAGTACCTAAGATGTTTTGGGTGCCTAACACCTTCCCATTGCATAACCAACCCCCTTACCCAGATCTCTGTTTTTTTTACTAGTTTTTGTTAAAACTATTAGGTTTTTGTTCGCTTTCTAACCATTCCTTTGGATAAATAGAAGTGCGGTGGCGACTCGACTTTGTATGATTTACCTTGGATTTAATCAATATCTCTAATGGTAACGAATACCCCGCTACACCACATAATAATTATTAAAATATAATAATTAAATAATATTTAAATTACAAAATGTTCCAACAGCAACTATTACTACTCAATTTGTGCTTAGGACAACTAGTGAGTATCTTTGTGATTGGTCGTATGGGAAGTTAAATTCTATAGCTGACAATATTGATTATGTTCTATATTATCTTCCTTGCTACTCATTTGAGACATTGATATTCTAAAAGGGGATATTAAATGATGGAATTATATTATTCTAATTTATTTTTAAGTTTATCAACGACCATTAGAGATTATTTTTGTATTATTTTTTCCCTTTTCAATTTAGTGCAGGTTGTTTGTTTTAGACGTCAAAGAATTGTTTGGTTTTCAGATTCTTAATTGAATGGTTTAATTTTTTATTGTAATTTTTAAATGAAGTTGAAGATTCTCAAGTTTTTGTAGGGGGTCTATATCTCCTAATCTAAATTTTATTTTTTAAAATATAAAATCAAATAAAATTAAAATATTTTTTGAATATAAATTTGGTATATTCCCTAAATTTTATTGGGTATTCTTATTTTATTGGGTATCATCATGACATGTAATTTTTTTATTTTACTATTGTTAAATATTTTATAATTTTAGTTAATTTTGTTTCAAGGGTTTTTTATATAAAGAATCATCAATCATCACATCTTCTCATCTTTTCAGGACTGTGATGGACAATACTCATTAAATTCTTGGTAATGGTGGTCAAATTAACTTTTGGTTAGACACTTGGATGAATACTCCCTTAGTTTACAAATATAACATCCCTCACAGATATCATCCCACTCTTACTTCTCTTGCTTATGAGTTCATGATCAACAAAATTTGGAATTTTCCTCGGCACATGCAACTTGTTTTCCCTGACTTACTCAACTATATTTCAAATTGTCACATTGCTTTGGAGGATATTGAAGATAAAATTGTGTGGTCTGGTTCCAATAATGGTATTCTTAGCTAGAATCAAGATTATGACTTTATTGACAAACCCAATTCATGTGACCTGTGGAACATGTTTTCTTGGAACCCTAGCATCCCTCCTTCTAAGGATCTGCTGGTGTGGAAGATCATGTATAATAGGTTGTCTAGTGATGAGAATTTGACCAAAAAAGGCTTTGTTTTTCCCTAAATGTGTTCTCTTTGTCATAATTAGACTTGTCTCCGCAAGTACAGGTGGTACTCAATTATTATCTGGAACGTTAGAAACCATAATATTTTCTCCGGTCATAATTATAAACAAAAATAATTATTTTCACACTAATTAAGAAAGTTAGTTAAGTGTAATTAATTTTTTTAATTTCATGTACAATCAAAGTGAAATTTACTATAATATCATTAGTTATATTTGATGAATCAACTACGAATATTAAACGTTGTTGAATTAAATCAGGGGTATACTAGTAATACAAACATTAATTAATTTGAAAGTTAACGACTTTTGCTTATATTAGTGACCATGATTTGAAAGTTAACGACTTTTGCTTAAAATAGTGACCATGATTCAAGGTTTTTTTGCTTATAATAGTGATCCGGTGGAGTAGGTTTGAAGACAAGGTTTTGCACCGGAAATATTGCCTTTCCAACATTGCCTCCAATGTTTTGGTGTCATGCAATCACATTACCAAAGTTTTCAATTCTTCTATGTCTAGTTTTTGCATCCTTAAGAGCTATTGAAATAAACATCCATCCTCCAAGGATCAAGAAGACCATTGAGATACTTTGGCATCCTCCCGTCTTTGTGAGATCAAATACAACATGAAAGGAATGGTTGGGGTTCCCCTCTTATGAAGACAAGCTTCCAACTTTGTATTATATTTTAATGAAGATAAGTATTAAGATAAAATGCATTATCAAAGAAGGAAAAAGCTCTAAGTTCAAAGGAATATATGGTGACAAGACTTGGAAATAAAGAAATCTTCAAAATGATATTGGACTTTGATGGATTGATCTTAAGAATAAGGTACAAGTTACAATTGAGCTTTGTATATTATCATAGTACTCAGAATAATCTTGCATTTTTCATCTCTAAGCATACAAACATGTTTTGAAATAAACTTATTTGAAACCATGTGGTTATAAGTTGAATTTTAGATTTTCAAACAGCTGTAACCGGTTACACTAATGTGTTACCCGGTTACAGGAACAAAAAACTCAGTATTTTTGGAAAAATCTTATGTTATAACCGGTTAACCAAACCCCTTAACCTGTTACAACCACGGATTTTTGAAATTTTCATTTTCAACCTCAGTTGTAACTTGTTATGATAATGTGTTAACTGGTTACCACTGAAGTAGTGACACTTTTCATTTTTATTCTGATTCCAACGATTTCAAAACTTCGCCTATCAATCATGACAATGATTCATGATATTATACTCTTTCCAAAAGGTATAATTCAAGTATAAATAGCTATGAATTCTGATTTTCAAAATTTACCTCTTCCTAACAATTCAAATACATATCTTTCTCAAATTTCATCTAAGTGCCCTGAGTCAAAAACTTAGTAAACTTTCTACATACATTTTTACATCATCATTAGAAGTTTCATTCTCAAAGTTCTGAGCACTTAAGTATGATACATTGTGAATTATTTACTTGGAAGGGAAGAACAATTCTCATAATTGATACAAGTACAAAACCTTTTTCATTACTTACTTAAAATTCGGTATTGTTCACTAAGTGGTAGTGATCATTGTACTTAAGTGAAAATGGTGTGTTTTCTCGTATATGTTGTAAAATAAAAAAGATGGGGTGCCCTTGTGATTGTGTTAGATAGTTAAGAGAGTCAAGTTGATCGACTATAACATATCTGACATAGTGAAATCTCTCACGGGGTGTGAGAGAACTGGAATACCCTTGTTTGAAAAGGGAAACTGTAGATGTTTGATTGGCTGCATTTTGTGTTAAAACACTAACTGTACTCTAATGTCTTGACTGATGTCATGACAGACCTTGTAGATGTTTGATTGGCTGCGTGTTGTGTTAAAACACTAACTGTACTCTGATGTCTTGACTGATGTCATGACATACTTGAGTAGTATGCTGCAGGTTTAGCTAATACAGGTTTTAATGAATGTCAAACTAGATGTTATGACCTTCATCCCTGACAGAAGATACTGAGGTATAGAATAGTTGGTTGTCTGTTATAACTCAGTATATAGTTCAGTCTGTTTATCAAGGGGATAACAGACCTGGCATAAAGCCTATTGTCTAAATGTCAAATTCCTGTTTTGTATCCAAGGTTGAACCAAAAAATGTGAAAGAAGCCCTGACTGATGAATATTGGATCAATGCCATGCAAGATGAACTGGAGCAGTTTAAAAGGAATGAAGTGTGGGAGTTAGTTCCACGACCTGAAGGGACTAACATCATTGGTACCAAGTGGATCTACAAGAACAAGTCTGATGAGAAAGGAGTAATCACTAGAAATAAAGCAAGACTAGTGGCACAAGGATATACTCAAGTTGAAGGGGTTGATTTTGATGAGACTTTTGCACCAGTTGCAAGGCTTGAATCAATAAGATTGTTGTTAGGTGTTGCATGCATTCTGAAGTTCAAATTGTTCCAAATGGATGTGAAAAGTGCTTTCTTAAATGGCTACTTGAATGAAGAAGTCTATGTGGAACAACCTAAAGGGTTCTGTGATCCTAACCTGCCAAAACATGTGTACAAGTTGAGGAAAGCTTTGTATGGGTTGAAGCAAGCCCCTAGAGCTTGGTATGAAAGGTTGACTGAATTTCTGACCTCTAATGGGTACAGAAAAGGAGGGATTGATAAGACCTTGTTTGTGAAGGATGAAGATGGCAAAATCATGATTGCCCAAATCTATGTGGATGATATTGTCTTTGGTGGAATGTCAGAGCAAATGGTGAAACACTTTGTTCACCAGATGCAATCTGAGTTTGAAATGAGTCTGGTTGGGGAATTGACTTATTTTCTTGGACTGCAAGTTAACCAAATGGAGGATTCTATGTTTCTCTCCCAAAGCAAATATGCCAAGAACATAGTTAAGAAGTTTGGTATGGATAATGCTAGGCACAAAAGAACTCCTGCACCTACTCATTTAAAATTAACCAAAGATGAAGGAGGTCCCAGTGTTGATCAAAGCTTGTATAGAAGCATGATAGGTAGTCTACTATATCTAACTGCCAGTAGACCTGATATTGCCTATGCAGTTGGTGTGTGTGCTAGATACCAAGCAGAACCCAAAGTGAGTCACTTAAATCAATTCAAGAGAATTCTCAAGTATGTCAATGGGACTTGTGACTATGGTATGCTATACTCTCATGGCTCTGAGCCTGTCTTATCTGGGTATTGTGATGTTGATTGGGCTGGGAGTGCTGATGATAGAAAAAGCACATCAGGAGGATGTTTCTTTTTGGGAAACAATCTTATATCATGGTTCAGCAAGAAACAGAATTGTGTATCACTGTCCACTGCAGAGGCTGAGTACATAGCTGCTGGAAGCAGTTGTTCCCAACTGGTATGGATGAAACAGATGTTGACTGAGTACAATGTCTCTCAGAATGTCATGACATTGTTCTGTGACAATCTCAGTGCCATCAATATTTCAAAGAATCCCATCCAACACAGCAGGACCAAACATATTGACATTAGACATCACTTCATCAGAGATCTGGTAGAAGATAAAGTGATTACCTTGGAACATGTAGCTACTGAACTACAACTTGCTGACATATTCACAAAGGCTTTGGATGCTACTCAGTTTGAAAATTTAAGGGGCAAATTGGGAATATGCCTTTCTGAGGATTTATAGCAATCAAGAATGTTTGGAATGTATTGTTTAATATTTCTAACTATTAAACAATTGAAAGTGTGCTCTGATTGGTCAACAGATCATAGCTATTTCACTTGCTGCAAGTGTGTTAACAAGATGTTAAGGGGATATCCTAACCTGAGACAACTTAGGTACCTGCTGAAGGTCAAGAACATGTTCATGTAAGAGTGGTTCAAGATGTCATACTCAAAGTCATGGCATCTGATATGGGTGTACCTACTGTGAAGCAAGAGTGTGTGTCTACTTGATCAAAGCTGTGAAGCAGGATCAAGTGGGTGGTGTCTTGATCAAAGATGTAAAGCAAGATCAAGAAGAGGTATTCTTTATTTTGTTGTGGTCTGTAATGTTAAGTGTTGCTTTGGCAACATTTTTAACAAAAAGGGGGAGTAACACTTGTGCCCTAGTGTGCCCCAGGACAACAGATTTGCTATGTGCTTAAACAGATATTGAAGATCCTCTAATCCAGAGGTTGCGCTGCAGCTTGATGTTCACCATCTATGTGTGCTGCTGTTTGAAGTTTTTATTTAACTTCTGTATGTGTGCTGTTGTTTGAAGTTTTTATTTAACTTCTATGTGTGTTGAGTATGTTGCTACTCTGAGTGTATTAGATAGGTTAATTTCCCTGCTAGATGTGTGTTTTCCGCTGCTGTGAACTCTGTTGTGATGCCAAGTTGTTTTAGCCAAAAAATTGCCAAAGGGGGAGTTTGTAGATGTTTGATTGGCTGCATTTTATGTTAAAACACTAACTGTACTCTGATGTCTTGACTGATGTCATGACATACCTTATAGATGTTTGATTGGCTGCGTGTTGTGTTAAAACACTAACTGTACTCTGATGTCATGACATACTTGAGTAGTATGCTGTAGGTTTAGCTAATACAGGTTTTAATGAATGTCAAGCTAGATGTTATGACCTTCATCCCTGACAGCAGATACTGAGGTATAGAATAGTTGGTTGTCTGTTATAACTCAGTATATAGTTCAGTCTGTTTATCAAGGGGATAACAAACTTGGCATAAAGCCCATTGTCTAAATGTCAAACTGGATGTTATGACATTTATCTCTGTTAGCTGATACTGAAGTATAGACTGGTTGGTCTTTTACAATACAGCATTTAGTACAGTCTGTTTTCAGGAAAATAACAGACTTAGCATATGGCCTATGATTCTGGACGTCAAACTGAATGTTGTGACATTCATTCCTGACAGCATATGCTAAAGTTTAGGATGGTTAGTTTTTCTGTTTCAGTATTTTTCTCAGGCTATTTTTCAGGAATCCAACAGCTGAGCTAAAATCCAGGAAACTAACAACTGAGCTACAATTAATGAACCTAACAAATAGCCTATTTGTTAGCACCCTAATATGTGGAAATTAGGTTAACTTGCTTAACCTTAATTTTAGGAAATACAAGTATAAGGCCCAAGTGCTGCAATATAAAAGGATGGCAATCCTGATTTCAGAACTTAGGGGTTTTTAGTGTGAAGCATTCATTGTTCTATCATACTTCACTGTTATATTTTTATGTGTGTCTTGTATTAGGTTTATCTTGTGAGCCAAGCAATTATCACCTAGATGATTGCATTGGACTGGGGTGTTCATTGAGTTGTAAGTGTTGTGTCACTCTAAGCTTTTAAGCGTGAGTGCTGTGTATCTTGATTAAAGCTGTTAAGCACAATCAAGAGTTGTTTGAAGTGTGACTTCACCATTATCTTTAAACTTAATTAAAGGTTGTAATCACTGAGGTGATTGAGGGGGAGTGAGTGGGAACTCTGGTCTTAGTTTAAGATTGAAATTGCATTGGGTAGGTATTAAGTGATAGGATTAAACAGGTGGTTTAAGGCCTGAATTAATACTGCTAATAGTGGATTTCCTCCCTGGCTTGGTAGCCCCCAGACGTAGGTGTGTGTGACACCGAACTGGGTAAACAATTCCTTGTGTTATTTACTGCACTTACATTTACCTGCTGTTTACATTCCTGTCTGCGCAGAATCGGATGTCATAACATCCTGTGTGACATCGATAGTCTGTTAACTAGAATTTCAGAAACCAAGATATATCTTGGTATTCTTTACTTTTTGCATTTATTTTTCAGCATCTTTACTTTTATATCAATTCTGAAAAATTAAGAACATCATCGCTAATGATAATAATCGAGAAAAATTCAATAATGTCGGATAATCTTAATCATCATCCCTCTTGGATTATATTCCATACTTACATTTGGCATTAGAGAAGGTTAGAGGTAACTTGTTCCTAAAGATCCAAATATGGTTATGAGAATTCGGTATTTAGATATGATGGTAGCAGCAACAAGCCTCCATTGTTCTGTGGTGAATACTTTGTTTGTTGGAAAATTTGTATGAAGGCTCATCTCGAAGCACAAGAAGAAGAAGTTTAGGATGCTGTAGAAAATGGTATGTTCGTTCCCATAAGTGTTGTCAATGGCGTTGTTACACCTAAAATCAAAAGCTCATGGGATCAAGATGATAAGAAAAAGGTCGTATACAACAAGAAAGAAATCAACTTACTTCAAGCGACCCTAAGCATGGGTGAATTCTTTCGTGTTTCTCAATCCACAACAAATAAATAAATATGAAACACATTAGTTGTCACTCATGAAGGAATTGTTGAAGTAAAAAGATCAATATTGAACACATTATGTCAAGAGTATGAATTGTTCAGAATGCAAGTCGGAGAATCAAGCATTGGCTTGCAGAAAAGATTTGTGCACCTGATTTCTCTTGGTAAGACTTTTTCTAACAATGAACTTAATCTTAAATTACTTAGATCTTTGACCAGGGAATGGTAATCGAAAGTGACGGCGATATCCGAAAAGAAGAGTCTATCCAATATATCATTCACAACATTGTTAGAAAAACTTCAAGAGTATGAGATTGAACTTGGAAGACTATAAAAGCATGATACTCAAAAGAAGAAATCGAAAGGTATTAGTATAACAGTTTATTCAAGAGAAGAATTTGAAGAAGATGTTCTAGATGAAGATGAAAACTTCATGCTTCTTATAAAAAGGTTAGGCAAGTTTTTCAATAATGATAGATCCTTAAACTTTAAAAAAAAGAAATAAGATTTTCAAGAAGAAAGAAGCTTATTGTGAGCAAATTCTTTACTTTGATTAAATTTTGAATGATAGAAAATTGTGTGATCATCATCCAATTGTTGGCTGTGCATTATTTTACATGATTCATTTGTGTTTTTATCCCATACTATTGTTTCATGATTGTACATAAAGATCCACATTGATACATCTCTTAAAAAGAACTCATAAAAACTATTTTGTGTCAGTATGTATCAATATATACTCCTATGCATCGATCCATAAAATATGTTGTAAACTACAAAACACTTTTGTTCAGTATGTATCGATCCATACGAGTCATGTATCGATACATGGACAGGCAAAATGCTCTAAGGATCGATCCATACGAGCCTTGCATCGATCCATGTTAGTTGAAACGATCTATGTATCAATACATACGAATTTTGTATCGATCAATGCTTACATAAATTCTCTAAAATTCATCAACCTTACAGTATGTACCCATGCATAACTTCATGTATCAATACATAAGTCTGTTTTATCTACTAACAACTTATGTTTTTCATATATAAGAAGTATTGTGACAGCAGTTGAAAAATACGAATTCAGAAGAGAAAAATAGTTGAACACAAGATCAAAGTAGTGTGTAGCAGCAATTGTTTTGAGCAATTAGAAACCTGAAAGAGACTTCATCTTCTCCATCTTCTCAATCTCTTTTCTTCAAGAACATCAACACATAATCATTCTTGTTCTTTGGATTAAAGGATCAACGAGATAACGTTCAGTGGTACGATCAAGGATCTAGCTGAGGTGTTCAGTGGAACGATCGAGGATCTAGCTGAGTTGAAGATTGAAGGGGGTTTCGAGAAAAAACCAACTGGTTTGTCCTTCAAGAACTGAAGTGTTCTTGCGGGTTTATTAGTCACGTTTGCATAACAGATTCAGCCGCAGCGTTGCGTTTGGAAATCGGGTGATTTCGCAAACAGGTCGTGGAACCGGTGAATTGTTTGCAATTTCTTGCAGGAAAATCTTGATCGAGCTCAGATCAAGTGGAGGTTTCATACAAGAAGAAGTTCTTGGGATTTAGAATTCTGTCTTTGTATTGTAACCTTGTATCAACGAATTCGGCATTATTGATAATCACAGTTCTCAATTTCATTTGAAATTGAGAGGGAGACGTACCCACACGCGAGGACGACGTGGGGAACTTCCTTACCAAATCTTTGTGTATCGTATTCTTTCCTTGTCTCTCTTTACGTTTTCAACAGCTTCGCAATTTCAGTTAGTGTGTTGTGGCTGTACTTTTTGCGATACAATAGTGGCAAGAAAACTTCTTTAACTAAAGTCCACTGTTGTTCATCATTGATCACATACACACCAATTGTTTGACAAAACTGTTAGCTGAGTTTTATTCATTGGAATTAGGATTTAGTGATAAGTGCATTCAATTTGATAAGATTCGAGTGTTAATAATTTCTGTCATTCTAATTCAAATCCAGCAATAAATTCGCGTGCCCGGTTTTCTAGTAGCGGTTCAGAATAGACGGAAGTCGATTCGGGACTGAAATTTTCCGCTAAGTTTCAATAACTCTGATAAAATTTTAAATCCGTTTATTTTCAAAGAGGTGATCTATTCACCCCCCCCCCCCCCTCTCGATCACTAGCCACACTATCTAACAAGTGGTATCAGAGCGCCGGTTCGCTGGTGCTCTATGGCTGCCTGTAATAGTATGGATTCTGAACCAAAGGGGGCGTATAATAGAGCGCCTATTTTCAACGGTGAAAATTACGGCTACTGGAAAGACTGCATGCGAGTTCATATAAATTCTGTGGATAGGCTAGTATGGGCTGCCATTGAAAATGGTCCTTTTCAAATTACTATGACAAATGCGGCTGATGCCATAGTTCCTAAACCAGAAGCTGATTGGAATGAGAAAGATGAGAAAAAGTGGTCGTGTGATTGGAAAGCTCGAAATATGCTAATTTTAGCACTTGGTGTTGATGAGTATTATCGAGTATCCCATTGCACGACAGCTAAAGAAATGTGGGATGCTTTAGAAGTTGCCCATGAGGGTACTACTGAAGTAAAACAGTCCCGCATTAACACACTAAATCAAGAGTTTGAGCTCTTTCGCATGAAACAAGGAGAATCTATCTCCGACATGCAAAAGAGATTCACTCATCTCACTAATAGGTTGAATGCACTTGGAAAACCTGTTTCCAATGAAATTGCTACTAATAAAATTCTGAGGTGTCTTAGCAGGGAATGGCAACCTAAAGTAACAGCAATTAAGGAAGCCAACGATCTAACGAGACTTACGATTACAACTCTGTTTGGAAAGCTAGAAGAACATCAGCAAGCATTAGAAAGTCTTGAAAAGTTTGAGAACAAAAGTAAGAAGGAAAAGGAGAAGAAAAGAGACAAAGAGGGAGAGAAGAAGCCAATAGCTCTTGTGACCTCTAGGTCTAAGTCCTCACGAAAAGAGCAAAGTGACAATGATTCTAGTAGTGACAAAGATTCAGATGATGAGGAAATGGGACTGTTTGTAAGGAGATATAATATATTCATTCGAAAGAATGGAGTCAAGCATTCCGACAAAAACCTCATGAAGTTTCGAAGACAATCTACAGATGCGAAACAGGAAGAGAATAAGAAGAGTAGAGGAAGAGGATCTTGTTTTAATTGTGGTAAATCTGGACATTATAAAACAGATTGTCCTATGAAATATAAGGATCAAAGAAAAGCTTCACCAAAAGGGTACAGCAAACAAAGAAGAGCTTACATTGCATGGGAAAGTGATAGTGATTCATCAAGCACACAAAGCTCAAGTGATAGTGATGAAACCGCAAATCTGTGCCTTATGGCTCACACCAAAAATCTGTCCTACCACAAGAAGAAAATCAATGACAAAAAGGTAAAACAAGCCTATTATAATAATTTCTCTTCTATGTCTTTTTCTGAACTGAAAATAGCTTTTGAAAAACTGCATAACGAAGCTGTAGATGCTTTTAAAAGATTATCTTCCGATAAACAAATTTTTTCATTTCTGGAAGGTAAAGTATACAAAGCTGAAAATGATTTAGAATCGTTAAAAGCTAGTATTGCAGAAAATTCAAAAGATATTGACATTGATGGATGTAGTAAAGTTAGGTATTATGACGCTTGTCATATTTGGCAAAAAGAGGTAAACACTCTCAAGGTCAAATTAGAAAAAGCGTTACAACCTAAGGTTACTTATGTCGTTGACTCTAGGTTGTTTAAGAAGTCATTAAATCCACCATATGCAAAATACTCTTTTATTCCAAAGGATTTAATGAACAAGAATAAACAAAGACATCATCATGGTTTATGTCATTATTGTTGTCGTGTTGGCCATACCATTGAGAAATGCAAGTTTAGGATATTTCTTGTTCCTAAAGGTATTTATCAATGGAAGCCAAAAGGCAACCATGTTAGCACTTACCCACTTGGACCCAATGAAAATTGGGTACCAACTTCTCTCTTTTGATATTGTAGGATGAGTGCCTTGCTTCCGTAGATAGAAGATGGTTTCTTGACAGCGGTTGCTCAAGGCACATGACCGATGACATATCGCTTTTCATAGACTTCAAGGCAAAGAAGAAGGGATATGTTACTTATGGAGACAATAACAAAGGAGCAATACTCGGAAAAGGTAGTGTAGGTAATCCCTCTACCACTACTATTTCTAATGTCCATCTAGTAGAGGGACTTAAACACAATTTGTTAAGCATAAGTCAATTGTGTGACAAGGGCTATAAAGTCTCTTTCACAAAAACTTGTTGCATAATTGAACATGCTGAACAGAACGTTGTGTTTAAGGGAGTAAGAGTAAACAATATCTATATGCTTGACCTATTTGATGTATCTTTAACAAGTACTAAATGTCTAGTCACCTTGAATGATGATTCTTGGCTTTGGCACAGACGTTTAGCGCATGTTAATTTCGATTTTCTTAATAAGGTTGTATCTAAGGATCTAGTAGTCGGTCTTCCAAAATTAAAATTTTCAAAAGACCACCTATGTGACGCGTGCCAAATGGGAAAGCAAACGAGGGTCTCTTTTAAATCTAAAAATATAATTTCAACTTCACGACCGCTTGAGCTTCTCCATATGGATCTCTTTGGACCTTCTAGGACAAAGAGCTTAGGTGGAAATTATTATGGTTTTGTAATTGTTGACAACTATTCTAGATTTACTTGGACTATATTCCTTCATAGCAAAGATGAAACTTTTTCTGCTTTTAAGAATTTTGCAAATCTGTCCCAAAACAAAATGAATTCCAAAATAGTTACAATCCGTAGCGATCATGGTGGTGAATTTCAAAACTATCACTTTAATAAGTACTGTGACAAGTATGGTATTGAGCATAACTTTTCAGCTCCTCGAACTCCACAACAAAATGGCGTTGTGGAGCGTAAAAATCGTGTTTTAGAGGAGTTGGCAAGAACAATGCTAAATGAGGATGGATTACCAAAATACTTTTGGGCTGATGCAGTTAGCACAGCTTGTTATGTTTTAAACAGGATCTTAATCCGTCCTATTTTAAACAAAACCCCTTATGAGCTTTTAAAAGGAAGAAAGCCAAACTTGTCACATCTTCACGTGTTCGGTTGTAAATGTTTTGTTTTGAATAATGGTAAGGAAAATATTGGGAAGTTTGATGCAAAAGCGGATGAAGGTATCTTTCTTGGATACTCACTATCAAGTAAAGCATATAGAGTGTATAATAAGCGTTTACTTACTGTTGAAGAATTTGTCCATGTTTCTTTTGATGAGTCTTATCCGAAAAGTGTCGGAAAAGGTATTTCTTTTGATGACGCATGTGTATCTACAGAAGACATACTCAAGGAAGCTGTTGCGGAAACTGATCAGTCCAGAACAGCTGCCCATGAGAAGGAGGAAGATACTAGTCATGAAGAAGATGAGGAAGAAAGGACAGCTGAAGTGAATGACCTTCCACCAGCTTGGAAATCTTCAAAAGACCATCTTATCGACAACATCTTGGGAGATATTTCAAAGGGAGTAATGACTCGTTCTAAGATAAGTAATTTTTGTTCTCACTTCGCTTTTGTTTCCCAAGTAGAACCTAAAAATGTCAAAGAGGCCTTGATTGATGAATTTTGGCTAATGGCCATGCAAGAAGAGCTTAATCAATTTAAAAGAAATGACGTTTGGGAATTTGTCCCTCGTCCGCGAGATCATCATATCATAGGTACTAAATGGGTTTTTAGAAATAAGCTTGATGAAAACGGAGTGATAACTAGGAACAAGGCACGTTTAGTAGCACAAGGGTATAACCAAGAGGAGGGCATAGACTATGAGGAAACTTATGCTCCCGTTGCTCGCCTTGAAGCTATACGTCTCTTGCTTGCCTATGCGTGTTCTAACAATTTTAAGCTTTACCAAATGGACGTAAAGAGTGCTTTCCTAAATGGTGTCATAAATGAAGAGGTATATGTCTCACAACCTCCTGGTTTTGAGAATGCTGAAAATCCAGATTATGTTTACAAATTAAAACGAGCTTTGTATGGTCTTAAACAAGCCCCTCGGGTTTGGTATGAAAGGCTTAGCAAATTTCTAATTTATCATGGATATTCAAGAGGTAAAGTGGATAATACTCTCTTTATTAAACACAAGAGAAAGCACATCCTTTTAGTTCAAGTTTATGTAGACGATATAATTTTTGGTTCAACTAACATACACTTGGTCGAAGAATTTTCTAAGGTTATGCAGGGTGAATTTGAAATGAGTCTCATGGGGGAGCTGAATTACTTCCTAGGACTGCAGATAAAGCAACTTGATGAGGGTACAGCAGTATGTCAAACAAAATACTGCAGAGAACTACTCAAGCGCTTTGGAATGAATGACTCAAAACCAATTGACACCCCTATGCCTACCAACGGAAATCTAGATAAGGATGAGCATGGTAAGTGCGTCGATGTCAAAAAATTCAGAGGTATGATTGGATCTCTTTTATATCTTTCTGCTTCTAGACCTGACATCATGTTTAGTGTTTGTATGTGTGCACGATATCAATCAAATCCTAAGGAATCACATCTTAAAGTTGTTAAGTGCATATTTAGATATCTTCATGGTACACCTAAATATGGGCTTTGGTATTCCAAAGGAAGTTATTGTAGCTTAGTAGGTTACTCCGATTCTGATTTTGCTGGCTGCAAATCAGATAGGAAAAGCACGAGTGGTACATGTCACCTGTTTTCAAACTCCTTGGCAAGTTGGCATAGCAAAAAGCAGGTATTGTGGCTTTGTCAACTGCAGAGGCTGAATACGTTGCAGCCGGTAGTTGTTGCGCTCAGATTTTATGGCTAAAGCAACAACTACAAGACTTTAACATTCAACTCAAACGTATTCCAATAAAATGTGACAACACTAGTGCCATAAACCTTACTAAAAACCCTGTTTTACACTCACGCACTAAACACATAGAGATTAGACATCACTTTCTTCGCGACCATGTTGAAAAAGAAGACGTTGTATTTGAGCATGTTGATTCCAAAAATCAGCTTGCTGATATATTCACTAAACCTTTGGCAACGGAACCGTTCTTCAACATTCGTCGTGAATTAGGGATCTTAGATCTTTCTCAATTGATGTCTTAAGCATGTTGGTTCTTATTTATATTATGCCTCACCTTGGTTGATGAGATTTGTTTTAGATGTCATTTATACATCACAAGATTACGTCAGCAGAGGTAATATCACTCCTTTCTATAATTCTTTTACAACTATGTGATTGTGTATGTTAGAACAAAAGTTCTTACTCTCGTTGATGTAAATTTGTTTGCATATATTGTTTGAACATTAAAAATCTGATTTGTGAATCATACTTGGGCATAATTATCATGACATACTTCATAATGCATATCCATACTGCATAAAAATTCATTAAAATCTGGTTTGGCATCAGCATGTATCGATCCAAACATGTATGCATCGATTCACTTCTTCTGCATTTCAAATTTGTCAAAACTGGTTCAGGATGTATCGATCCATCCGTCGTTTGTATCGATACATAGACCTTTTAAAAACAAAAATGCATGATATGGATCGATCCATGGCCATATGCATCGACACATACTGACTGCTATTTGGATTAAATGCATTACGCGAAAAACCGGCGGGAAAAAAAAGAAACAACAGAGCCGCCACCGTGCATTATTTATCCCAAAAGAGGGAAAGGAAACGCTCGAAGTAAACCTGGGAAAAGACATGGTCTCGCGACCAAAGAGAATGGGATCGGGAGTCGGTTATGCGAAGGGAAGGTATTAGCACCCCTACGCATCCGTCGTACTCGACGGGATCCACGCACAATAGGAAGGAAAATGGTTGCTAAAACACTACTCAAACACACACACACTGGCTGAAAGAGACACAAGAAAACTGACTGAAACTGACTCGGCAGGATACCGCATCCTGGGCCTACTTAGTCTATCAGGCATAGACATCAGAGTCGAAGTAGTTCGGACTGGGGAAATGACACATGCTCGCTAGGATATCGCATCCTATGCATACGTATCTCCTTGGACGAAGGAGAATCAGAGCATTCGTAGCTCGGCTGACACGCACACAAACAAACACAGGCAAAGGCAAACGTGGAGCCTGAATGCCAATCGCTGGACTTACATCAGCATCCGAACCAAAACACACACAAAGAGGCAAACGTGGAGCCCGACTGCCAATCACTGGACTTACATCAGCATCCGAACCAAAACACACGCAAGGGTGGTTAAGACACAAAGGGTTAAAAAAGAAAAAGGGCGCCCGGAGAGATCAGCTCATCTCCTGCCTACGTACCTCATCTGGTATGAGGATCAGGGCGACGTAGTTCCCCTACGCAGGGAAAAAGGACTAGCCTAACCAGATAACAGAGGGAGACACAACCCTAGGGAGACTACGACTCGAGCCTAGATGTTGTCATGCAAAGTCGTCCCTAAGTTAAGGTTTCTAGCTAACTTGCACAGGAAGCAAGCCTATCCTAAACATGACTTGCACAGGAAGCAAGCCACACCTAACCCAACTTGCACAGGAAGCAAGGGTCTCGATTGCAACTAGGGCAAGAGAAAAGGGGAGGTCTCAATCGCAACGAGGGCGAGAGAAAAGGATTAGCGTTAGTTGTTAGTCAAACTCGACAAGACATCGCATCTCGTGCCTACGTATCTCATCTAAACATGAGAATCAGAGTTGCCGTAGTTCGGCTAAACTATTACTGTTGGTTTGTATTTTTTAAGTGGACAACGTCACTGCACAATCTACCTGATGCTCAACCTTTGGAGACTTACTCACCTGTAGTAGAAGGAGCTAACGTATCCTTAAGAAGGGATAATGTTTGTTTGTGTTTTAGGAAAGCTCAAGCAAGAAAGGAAGTCCTATACGAAGGAACCGTGCTACCTTAATTGACATGCAAACGAGACTACGCGAAGTCTAACAAACCTAGGGGATACAATCACACCACACAAGCACATACAACATAAAATAAACACACCAACAAGGGGGCTCAAACATCAGGGCTAGGTTTTAGTCGAGGGGTCATATCAACCTCAACAAACAAACCTCTGGAACGGGGTAAATGGTGCTCTTAACCTTGCCATTGAGGGGCTAAGGTGAAGCAGATGAAGGGTGAGTGAAGATAAGACTTCACAGCTCTTATCCCTGGCCTGGGAGAGCTTAAGACAAGAATGTGTGGGTTCAGAAAGTGGGAACCCTTCTACACATTTGATACTGACTCAACTGTACAATTGTACAAGATCTTGGGTTTGTATCTGCAATGCATCAACACAGTGGTGTGAGCAAAGCAGATGACACACAGAATAGCAGGGGATAGGTTGCATATCCCTTGGGTTCTGCCAATTGCCTCTTCACTTAGGAGGTCTTTGACTATGTACAAGGACAAGATTTAAACATACACAAACATTGCCTCTTAAGGAGGACTTCAGACAGTTGCCTGGCCAAGTAACAGGCCAGGTCTTCCAGACTACATGAAGATGAGAAATATACCTCAATGCAAATTGCTTATACAAGCAAAGCAAAGCAAAAGTTCACAAGGAACTGAGCAACTAAAAGCACCTGAAATAGTCAAGCAGATATTAGTATACAACTTCAAACAAAGCAAAAAGAAACAGACATCAACAGTTAATTAGAGGCAAATGGATGTGCAAGGCACAAGGCTTAAGGCATGTGAGCCAAGCCACCTACAAAACAAACAAGTTAAACAATGATATTCAAGCAAGCTCAATCAAAAAGAATTGGTCTCATTGGTCATTTGTTGGTCAACCTGAAAACATGAACTCAAAGGTGAGTAACAGGACCACTAGGACAAGCCTAGGGTCAAAAATGAATGAGAAAGTCAAAACAGCAAGCAATGTCCAATCAAAATCAAATTCAAACATTTAGGAAGCAAACCCAATTGGTTTCATGTTCATATCATGCATCATCATCATTTCATAAGCAAAAGAAGTCAAAGCATGGCAAATGAGAGCTCATAGGAGTCAACAGAAAAACTTGATTCAAAAGCAGACTCAAACATTTCCAAAAATCACCAAATAAATCATGATCAATCCTAACACATAGCATGGTAAGCATGTCAAATTTCATCTCATTTGGACCAGTGGAAGGCAGTCAATGAAAATCAGAAAGTCAAAGCAATTTTGGACATGCTCAAAGAAGACAACCAAACATGCATCAACTTGAAAAATTCATAAATCAGAGATGGCATATGGTAAATGAATGGGACTAAAACCATGGCAAAGCTTAGGATGTCTAGTTATCTCATGTAAAATTTCATGTCCATCTAATAAAGTATGAGCATTTCACAAAACAAATGGGCACATGCATCACATAAGGTCAACATTTTGGTCAAACAGGGGAGAAAATCTCAAACAAAATGGAAAATGCCCCAAATAAATCCACAAAAATTCACATACAAACTAGACATACAAGAATAGGTTCATGCAAAAATTCAGCTCAATTGGAGGTCAGGAAGCATGGTATCGAAAATCATCTAGTTGCACATCAATGGTGTGACACAAATTGTCACACCCTACTTCAAAAATTCACAACTCACAATCCAGATAAGATAAATTCACAAACTCTACATCAAAATAAACATGAATGTGTCTAGTTTGTGCTCAAAAAGTTTCAAGTCCATTGGATAAGTTATGACCATTTCACAAAGGTTTTGGCAAGATGTACAAAAATTGGGCACATGAACAAAACCCTAATGCCATTAAAAATTCAACCATCCAAAAAATCAGCAAAAATCATGATAAAAAAGTAGAGACCAAGCAGAGTATGATGCAAAAATTTTCATGAAATTTGGATCAAAGATGATGATATTATGATTTTTAGAAGATGAGGTATCAATTTGGAATAAATATCAAAAACAAACATGGTTTCATGAGTCAAAGGGTTGACCGGTGGCAAACTTGTAAATCTTACTCCAACTAACCAAAACGCAACGTTTAGCATACAGAAATGAAATATTGTGATTGGTTGATGGCTTAATGGAACAGTGGACACATGCATACCACGTGAACATCAAATTTCTGGAAATAAATTAGGGTTTGTAACAGCAACAGTGAAGCTTCATCACTTTCATTCAATCGAAAAAAACAACATGCCCAGAAATAGCAATTAAGCATGGCAATCGAAATAGCAAACCAAGCACATTCATAATATATCATCTACATTCATCAAATCGAGCTAACAAAAGAGAAAGAAGCAAGAACAAGTTTGGTCATGAAGTTTAAAATCCAGATTTCTCTTAACACAAGCAACCACAATGCACGATTCTAAGCTTAATGCAACCAGCAAACAAAGATCTACAAGAGGCATGGCATAATTTAATGAAATATGAGATTCGAAAATTTACTTGGTTATGAAGAAACTTGAGAAACAGTTGTTATTTTGGAGATGTAAGCTCAAACAGATGATGCTTGTGGTTGGTATTGATGGATACTTGAAGAAGTTTAGCTCAACAAATCCAAATCCAACTTAAATCAAAACTTGCCATGGCTGTGTGCTTGGTGAAAACAGACTCGAGATGAACTTCCAGTTGGTGATTGATGCTTGGAAATGGCTCACAATGATGGTCAGGTGATGAAACCACAAAGGGTTGCTCGAGTCTTTTGGAGTTTTGGTCAGAAAATGCAAAGTGAGAAAAATGGTGATTTTGAGAGAATGAGTTTTCTGTCTGATTGATGGCTGCTGCTAGGGTTCACAAATTGACAGAAAATGTGTTATATATTGACTGTTTAGCATTGGCTAAGTGAATGTTAAGCATGATTATCTTAAATGAAGCCATTTGCCATTTTGCTAATTTTGAACCAAATGCACATGGAGGTGTGTGTTCTGCCCGAGTTTGGGCCTTGGGCAAGTGTCAAATGACATTTCAAACAAGTTCCAATTGGCCAAAGTGTTTAAAAATGGATATTTGGAAAAGTCAAAATTCCAACTCACTTGAAATTAAATAATTCAAGTCCAAAAAGGCCATTTTGAATGGTGAAGTTTTGGTGAATGAGGATGACATTTTTGGAAAGAGGGGATCGAATATGACTTGTAGGAAAAAACCCCACCAAATTTGGCCAAATGGTTTGAGAGATATGGCCTTTTGAAGTTCAAGAAAATTTGAAAATGAATTGATCATATCTTGCCAACCATGCATGGGAATTGAGAGTTCTTGGACTTTTTGGACATGGGAGAACAAGATCTTCAACTTTCATGTTGGGCAAAAATTCATTTGAAGCTTTTATCATGATGTAAGTTTGGGATCAAGAAGTTTCCATTTTTGGCAGTTAAAATTACAGGTCCAGTTTCTATTTTTGGAAATTTCTGATTTTGCTTCAAATTCTTCCATGATGATGTTAGACATGTTACATGAGGCCTATTTGCACATGAATAAGCTCTCTCACACCAAATCTATCCATTAAAACCATAAAATCAGTCACAGTTGACCAAGTTTGACTTTTTAGGGTTTCTGACTGATTGTGCATTGACTGATGACCTCTGAGCCTCCAATCTTTGACTTAAACACTTCAAATGGACCCCCAAGTCATGTGAACATGTTGGACCAACCCTAGGGCCTTGGCTCAATGGAAAACACACTTGCTTGCTTGGTTGACTGATCTCCTGATCAGTTTGACCTAATTTTTTGACTGGCTTGCACTTGAGGCAAAAGGGACAATGCAATGCTATGCAGTGGACCATGTTATGTTATGACCTAATATGAGAATGTATGTACAATGATAGGTGCAAATTTGAGGTGCTACAGCTGCCCCTATTCAATCAGCTGGGAACCCGAACGGATGATAGCAGCGGCTGTCAGACTTTCAGGGTAAACAGGGATTGAATACCAAAGAACCGTAGAATTTGCACAATGCAGGGATCCAATAATGGAAACGTCCACTGGGATCTGATACTTATTACTGGGTTTTTTTTTTTTTTTTTCAAAGTTTACGGCCACATCCAGACATCGCAACGACGATGAATGGGAAAAGAAAACACAACTAGATGCCAACGGACAACTAGGAAAAACTCAACGTTTACCAAGACCAACGGAGAGGTAACCAGACATTAATGAATGACTAGAAGGGATACAACCATACGTCAGCGGACGTAATGGGAAAAACTCAACGTTTACCAAGACCAACGGAGAGGTAACCAGACATTAATGAATGACTGGAAGAGATACAACCATACGTCAACGGACGAAATGGGAAAAACTCAACGTTTACCAAGACCAACGGAGAGGTAACCAACTGGGGACGACCAGGAAAAACTCGACGTTTATCGACACCAACGGAGAGGAGAAGCAACTGGGGACGACCAGGAAAAACTCGACGTTTATCGACACCAACGGAGAGGAGGACTACTGCTGGGGAGACAGAACACAACCAAATCATCAATGGATGATTGGGAAAAACTCGACGTTTATCGACACCAACGGAGAGGAGGATTAACTGGGGACGACCCTGCGGGGAAAGATATCAACTATACGCCAACGGACGCATAGGAAAAACTCGACGTTTATCGACACCAACGGAGAGGAGGAATACTTCGCTAGGGAAGAAGGACACAACCAAATCATCAACGGATGATCGGGAAAAACTCGACGTTTATCGACACCAACGGAGAGGAGGAATACTTCACTAGGGAAGAAGGACACAACCAAATCATCAACGGATGATCGGGAAAAACTCGACGTTTATCGACACCAACGGAGAGGAGGAATACTTCACTAGGGAAGAAGGACACAACCAAATCATCAACGGATGATCGGGAAAAACTCGACATTTATCGACACCAACGGAGAGGAGGAATACTTCACTAGGGAAGAAGGACACAACCAAATCATCAACGGATGATCGGGAAAAACTCGACGTTTATCGAAACCAACGGAGAGGTAACTCTGCATGGGGAGGGGTACAACTAGACATCATCGGATGACTAGGAAAAACTCGACGTTTATCGACACCAACGGAGAGGAGGAAACTCTACTGGGGAGAGTGAACACAACCAAATCATCAACGGATGATCGGGAAAAACTCGACGTTTATCGACACCAACGGAGAGGAGTAATCTTCACTAGGGATGGGATAGCGACGTTATGAACATCGAAAGAGGATGTTTACCGACATCAAAAGAAAACCAGACACTTACGCATGACTGGAAATCACCGAAGGATGGTGTTTACCGACATCAAAGAAGACCAGACACTTACGCATGACTGGAAATCACCGACGGATGGTGTTTACCGACACCAAAGAAGACCAGACACTTACGCATGACTGGAAATCACCGAAGGATGGTGTTTACCGACACCAAAGAAGACCAGACACTTACGCATGACTGGAAATCACCGAAGGATGGTGTTTACCGACACCAAAGAAGACCAGACACTTACGCATGACTGGAAATCACCGAAGTATGGTGTTTACCGACACCAAAGAAGACCAGACACTTACGCATGACTGGAAATCACCGAAGTATGGTGTTTACCGACACCAAATAAGACCAGACACTTACGCATGACTGGAAATCACCGACGGATGGTGTTTACCGACACCAAAGAAGACCAGACACTTACGCATGACTGGAAATCACCGAAGGATGGTGTTTACCGACACCAAAGAAACAACACACGCGGGTGCTGACGGGATACTGACATCCACAAGATGACAGGGCAAGGCTGAACACTTGCAGGGGGTCTCACTGGGGAGAAGCAGGCTTTCCTTTCACCAACGGATGAGGAAATAAACCTCTGTGGGGATTATCAACACCAAATGTTGACTGGAGCGACTGTAGCAAATGTGTTGTACAGGTTGAACAAAAATTCGTCGCTGCAGGGGATACAGTCTGATGGGGTTCCGAACACATGAATGCATATGTTTGAATTTTTCTATGGCGTAATGCTCCATATGGAATGGAAATGCTACGCAGTTTTGAGGATGCAATGATTGCTACATGCAAAATGCAAAATGATGAGAACTCCGTCGGGGAATACACAGGACGACTGTGCTGAGAAATCTTCAATACAATTCCGCTGGGGGAAACAAAGCAACTGCTGGGGAACCAACAATACAAATCCACTAGGGGAAGACAAGGCAACTCGCTGGGGAGTAATGAAGCAACTTGTTATAGACAAAGGTAAACTGCTGGGGATAGCCCAATCAATCCACAAAAAATTCCGCTTGGGGAAAAATAACTGCTCCGCTGGGGAAGATAAACCAGGCAACTCTCTGGGGATAAGGCTCAAACAAACCTCAGATACGATAAACTCTGCTTTGGGAAATATTTGTTACTCCGCCGGGGACGACCCATATAAATCACAAGTAGAATCAAGTCAGCTGGGGATGCGGGTATCGACCTGCTATGGAAACTCGTCCAATCCATGGGTAGGATGAACTCTGCTGGAGAGATAATTGCTTCGCTGGGGAAGACTTATAACTAGGAGAATGACTCTGTCTGGGGAAAGAACTGCTGGAGAATGCTCACAGGTGACGACCTGCAGAACGGAATAACAGATGCCCCAGGGGATACATGGACAAGATACGCTCAAGTGTCCTCAACATTCAAAATGATTTTCAAATGTTTTAGTCTTTCTGCACGTTATTGTTTAGCCTTCATGTTTTTAAATGCAATGTTTATCAAAAATTCGGACGTTTTTGCAAACAAAACAGTAAAAGTAAAAACAGGAGAGCAATTTATCTGAATAACGACTTTTATTGATTGAAAATGTGCCTGAAAAGGCAAATACATTGGGAAGCAATTCCTAGGAAGAGGTAATTGCGCACAAAAGGAAAATAAACTATCCTAATGGCAATGTGAACACAGCATCCACTGTTTCCCAACTCTGTTATAGCTCATAGATCATCAGTTTCCTCCCAACTCCTTGCTTTCTGAGAAGACTGACTGGACCGATCACATCTTTCGAGATGGCAGCTGACGAAGCGCGACGAAGTACAGATGACTCAGACTGTAGTCTTCGCTTTAATCCCTCTTTTGGCTGGATCGCCCTTTCGGGTTTTCAATCCACCGGGATACCCATTTTTGCCTAAGCCGCCCTTGCGGGTTTTCGACTTACCGGGTGTACAATTTTTTCATTTTTATCCCTAATTTTTGCCCGAACCTTTTCTTTCTGTTTTTTGGTTCGCCGGGATGCCCATTTTTTCCTGGACTCTTTTATTCTTTTTGTCCAGCGGGTCTATTTATGCGAAGTATTTTTTGACTACATCTGAGTTAACAGGGGAAGGAAAATCTTCACCATCCATAGTTGTAAGCATCAAGGCTCCACCGGAGAAGACCTTCTTCACAACATATGGACCTTCGTAATTAGGAGTCCACTTGCCCCTGTTATCTGTACCGGGAGGAAGGATCCTCTTCAAAACTAGATCACCAGTCTGAAATGTCCGAGGACGCACTTTCTGATCAAAGGCTCGCTTCATCCTTCTCTGATATAACTGCCCATGGCACACAGCTGCTAACCGTCTTTCTTCGATAAGGCTTAACTCATTAAACCTCGTACGAATCCACTCGGCTTCGTCCAACTTGACATCCAATAATACCCTCAGAGAAGGGATCTCCACTTCAACAGGCAGGACTGCTTCCATGCCATACACAAGGGAGTAGGGGGTTGCCCCGGTCGACGTACGCACTGAGGTACGGTACCCATGCAAAGCGAAAGGCAACATCTCGTGCCAATCCTTGTACGTAACGACCATCTTTTGCACAATCTTCTTGATATTCTTGTTAGCTGCCTCTACAGCACCATTCATCTTTGGTCTGTAAGGAGAAGAATTTTGATGTTCAATCTTGAAATCTCTGCAAAGCTCCTTCATCATTTTGTTGTTGAGATTCGAACCATTGTCAGTGATGATTCTCTCAAGGACTCCATAACGACAGATGATTTCCTTCTTGATGAACCGGGCAACCACTTGTTTGGTGACACTAACAAAAGAAGCTGCTTCTACCCACTTGGTAAAGTAGTCAATCGCGACCAAGATGAAGCGATGTCCATTCGAAGCAGTAGGCTCAATCTTCCCAATCACATCAATGCCCCACATGGCGAACGGCCAAGGCGAGTTCATGACATTCAACGGGCTTGGTGGTACATGCACCTTATCAGCATAGATTTGACACTTATGGCACTTCCGAGCATATTTGAAGCAATCGGATTCCATAGTCATCCAGTAATATCCGGCTCTCAGCAATTTCTTTGACATTGCATGTCCACCAGCATGGGTACCAAACGAACCCTCGTGCACTTCTTGCATTAACATGTCTGCTTCGTGTCTATCCACGCATCTGAGCAAGACCATGTCAAAGTTTCTCTTATACAGCACGTCATCCTGATTCAAGTAAAAGCTTCCAGCTAGCCTTCTCAGGGTCTTCTTATCATTCTTCGACGCACCCTCAGGATACTCTTGAGTCTTGAGGAAGTTCTTGATGTCATAATACCACGGTTTCTCGTCAATAGCAACAACAGACTCGGCTGCAAACACATACGCAGGCCTCTCGAGTCGATTTACCGCAACATGTGGCACATGATTCCACCAATGAACCTTTATCATGGAAGATAAAGTAGCCAAAGCATCAGCCATCTGATTCTCATCCCGAGGGACATGATACAACTTCACCTTCTTGAAGAACGTCAGTATTCTTCTGGTGTAATCTCTATACGGAATCAAATGCGGCTGGTTTGTATTCCAATCTCCATTGACCTGATTGATCACTAGAGCAGAATCTCCAAAAATGTCAAGTGTTTTGATCCTCAGATCAATGGCTTCTTCTATCCCCATGATACAAGCCTCGTACTCAGCTTCGTTGTTGGTGACGTCAAAAGTCAATCTGGCAGAGAAAGGTATATGAGCACCTTTGGGATTGATCAACACTGCCCCAACACCGTTACCGTTCATATTCACAGCCCCATCAAACATCAGTGTCCACTTGTCATCAGGATCTGGTCCTTCCTCGACAAGCGGCTCTTCACAGTCTTTCATCTTCAGATACATGATGTCTTCATCAGGGAATTCAAACATCATAGGCTGATAGTCGTCGATCGGTTGCTCGGCAAGATAGTCGGACAAAATACTACCTTTGATGGCCTTCTGTGACGTGTACTGAATGTCATATTCCGTTAAGATCATCTGCCAACGGGCAACACGTCCGGTGAGAGCTGGCTTCTCAAAGATGTATTTTACTGGATCCATCTTAGAAATCAACAGAGTAGTATGGTTCAACATATACTGCCTTAGTCGGCGAGCAGCCCAGGCCAAAGCACAGCAAGTTTTCTCGAGCAGTGAATATCTTGTTTCACAGTCGGTAAACTTTTTGCTTAGGTAGTATATGGCATGCTCTTTTCGACCAGACTCGTCATGCTGACCCAATACACACCCCATCGAAGTCTCGGTGACTGATAGGTACATTATCAATGGTCTCCCAGGAACTGGAGGAATCAGGATTGGAGGTTTCTGCAAATACTCTTTGATTTTGTCAAATGCCTTCTGACAGTCATCATTCCATTTGATCGCCTGATTCTTTCTGAGTAGTTTGAAAATTGGTTCACATGTAGCAGTTAGATGAGATATGAACCTTGCAATGTAGTTCAACCTCCCTAAAAACCCACGGACTTGCTTTTCCGTCTTTGGTTCAGGCATCTCTTGAATAGCTTTGACTTTCGCTGGATCAACCTCAATCCCTTTTTCACTGACAATGAAGCCTAGCAGCTTCCCTGATCTCACCCCAAACGTACACTTGTTCGGATTCAGCCTTAGTTTGAACTTGACCAGTCTGTCAAACAACTTCTGCAGATTTACCAAGTGCTCCTCTTCTGTCTGCGACTTCGCAATCATATCATCCACGTACACTTCAATTTCTTTGTGCATCATGTCATGAAAGAGAGTCGTCATTCCCCTCTGATAGGTAGCACCGGCATTCTTCAACCCAAATGGCATCACTTTGTAGCAGAACGTGCCCCAAGGTGTAATGAATGTCGTCTTTTCCATGTCCTCTGGCGCCATCTTGATCTGGTTATAGCCTGAGAAACCGTCCATGAAAGAGAATACCGAGGATTGAGCCGTATTATCAACCAATACATCAATGTGAGGTAATGGGAAATCATCTTTCGGACTCGCCCTATTCAGATCCCGGTAATCGACACACATTCTGACTTTGCCATCCTTCTTCGGCACGGGAACAATGTTGGCAACCCACGGCGGGTAATTTGTAACAGCCAGAAAACCTGCATCCCAATGCTTCTGAACCTCTTCCTTGATCTTGACAGCCATATCAGGACTTGTTCTGCGAAGCTTCTGCTTGACTGACGGACACTCTTCTCTGAGAGGTAATCGATGCACCACAATGTCTGTATCCAGCCCAGGCATGTCTTGATATGCCCAGGCGAATATTTCCACGTATTCTCTTAGCATCTCTATTAGCCTCCTCTTGACAGAGTCTTCTAAAGCACCCCCAATCTTGATCTCTTTTCTGGCGTCCTCAGTACCCAGATTAACAATTTCCAACTCCTCCTGATGAGGTTGGATGACCGTTTCCTCCTGCTTCAGCAATCTGACCAATTCTGCAGGGAGTTCACAGTCTTCCTCACTCTCCTCTTCAGCTTGGTAGATAGGATTATCAAAATCATATGGAGCCATAACAGAGTCGTTCACAGTGGATGCCAAAATATCACTTCTGCATGTTTAATGTTTTGTTTTTAGAAAAGATTTCAATAAAGTCACAAAAAACAAAAACATTGCCATTTTTATTTTTGAAAAAGAGTGAAAACAGAAAATAGAAAGACAAAGATCTCTAAAATTTGATTGCAAAACGTCCTTTATTTATGATAATCATTTTAAACATGATGTGGCCCTACAATGAACCACTACGCCTTGGGCAGAACGTAGGGTTTTCATGCAAAATGAAAAAAACAAAGGAAAATTACTCTGTCAGAAGAGTAACTTGGACCACTTCTTCAGCTGTCCAGTTGCTGATAGATTCCCCTGGTGCACAAGGGCGGACCCAGATGTCCAAATCACAATCACTGCCTTCACCCTCAGTAGCAAAGACATCTCCGTGGTTCATCAGCCCAGCGCTGGTAAAGGTACTCGGACCTGCTTGTACGCTCTGCTCTGCTTGGAGAGGCTCGTACCCAATGCCGAACTTGTCTTCTTTCACAGGCAAGTCAACCATCTTGCCCCAGCCTTCAGCTTTGCCGGAGTCAACCACCTCCTTGGCCTGCTTGTACGACATAATCGAAGCACCTGGTTTCCTCTACTCAGCACACGCTACCCCCTCAAGCGCCACGGTCTCAAATGCCTGGCACAATGTCTCATGGATCTCGCCATCTACCTCAACATACTTGAATGAGGAGAGATGACTCACCAGAATCTCTTCTTCGCCACAGACGGTCACAATCTGACTGTTCCAGACATATTTGAGCTTTTGGTGGAGAGTCGACGAGACTGCCCCAGCTGCGCGTATCCACGGACGTCCCAACAGACAGCTATAAGCAGGCTGAATGTCCATAACATAGAAGATTACGTCGAATACTTCCGGACCTATCTTAACTGGCAAGGTGACTTCACCAAACACAGACCGTTTGGATCCGTCAAATGCACGCACAATGAGGTCACTGGGAGTGAGCACAACTCCCTCAACATCAATCTTCTTTAAGATCTGCTTGGGCAGGACATTCAGGGACGACCCGGTGTCTACCAGCACGTGAGACAGAATAGCACCCTTGCACTCCATAGTGATGTGCAAAGCTTTGTTATGATTACGACCCTCAGGCGTCAGGTCCAGGTCAGTGAAACCTACACCATGCCTGGTGCTCACGTTGGCTAGTACACCCTCCAACTGGTTGACGGAGATCTCTTGCGGGACGTAAGCCATGTTCAGCATCTTCAACAAAGCGTCCCGGTGTGCCTCAGAGCACAACAGCAAAGAGAGTATTGAAATCTTAGACGGAGTTTGGTTGAGCTGATCTACAATCTTGTAGTCACTCTTCTTAATGATCTTCATAAATTCTTCCACGTCCTTTTCAAAAGAACCCTCAGCCTCCTTCTGAGCCGGTTCCTCGTCAACCACAGCTTGTTTACCCTTAGCCCTTGCGGATGCTTCAGCATTAGCATCTCTCAATGGCTGAGGAGCAAACAGTCGTCCACTCCTGGTAAAACCTCCTGGTCCTCCGACATTGTCCACCACAGGACTTGCAACTACAGGAGTTCTTACTGGAGCACTGATTGTTACTGGCGCTTGCACTGCTGGCCTCGTCTGGTTAACAGCCCTCCGATCACTGCGATAGGCGTTGTCATACCTCCACGGAACAGCCCTACTATTTTCAACTCGTCCTCTGCCAGACGCTACAATAGTAGTTGGTGCACTGATGGTTACCGGAGCAGGAATGGTAACTAGAGTACTGCTTGTTGTCGGTGCACTGACAGCCCCTCGTCCTCGTCCTTCAGACGGCTTGAAATAAATGGTGACAGTAGACACTGACCCATTATCTTTAACAGCCCGGCTGAACTGGAGACAGCCTTCATCAATTAGTCTCTGAATCCCAGCTTTCAGCTGGTTACACCCATTAACAGTTTCTGAACAACCCAAACAATCTTCATTACAACCTGGGTCAACACCCCCTTCAGCAGACGGCCCTTGACTACTAGCAAAGAAGTCTGGACATCTTCAACATTTACAATCAAATCTTCAGCCTCTCCTCCTTCAACATTGTTCACCCTATGCCCGCCATGCTGAGGCATAGGATTGTTCACTACGTTTGGCACTGGAGCAAAGTTGATCGCTTTAGCATCGATCAAGTCTTGAACTTTATGTTGCAGAGCTCGGCATCTCTCAGTATGATGGCCTGGTGCCCCAGAATGAAAGTCACAGCGAACGTTCGCATCATACCCAAGCGGCAATACTGTTGGAGTAGCCATTGTACGCAACTCCACGAAACCCAATCTGAGCAACTCAGGCAAAAGCTCAGCATACGTCATGGGTAACGGGTCAAATCTTCTATTAGACTGCAGACCCTGTCTCGGCTGATAGGGACGTTGCTGTTGTTGTTGTGGTTGTTGTTGTGGTTGTTGAACCCTTTGTTGTTGTTGACGAGGCTGAGGTGCAGGAATAGTCACTGCAGCCACCGGACGATATTGATCTCTGTTTGCACTTGCTCTGTACACACCCCCTCTATGTTGTACAGCATTGGTCTCTCATTCTCTACGGCGAGGTGCCCCAGAGAAGGGTTTCTTCGAGGATGACGAAGAACCCGCATCATGAATCCTCCCAGCTTTGATTAAACTTTCAGTTCTTTCACCACAGATGACGACGTCAGAAAAACTTCCGAATGGGCAACTTCCCATCCGGTCCATATACACGCCTTGCAGAGTGCTGATAAACATGTCAGTCAACTCCCTTTCTAGCATATGGGGTTGAACTCTCGCAGCCAACTCGCGCCATCTCTGGGCGTACTCTTTAAAGCTTTCATTATTTTTCTGACATAGACTCTGCAACTGAGTCCTGGTCGGAGCCATGTCCATATTATGCTTATACTGTCTGAGGAAAGCTTCACCCAGATCTCTCCAGCATCTGATGGAATCCCGCTTCAACTCCATATACCAATCCAAAGACGCCCCAGATAGGCTGTCTTGGAAAAAATACATCCACATCTTCTCATCGTCAGTGTATGCGGAGATTTTTCTGTAGTATGCCTGCACATGGGTGCGAGGGCAGGAGGTACCGTTGTATTTGTCAAATGACGGTGCCTTGAATTTGTGCGGGATTCTCAAGCCTTCAACCAATCCCATATTTGTAACATCAAAACCGAGGGAGTTTTGACATTCCATAGCCCGGATTTTCTCAGCAAGGGCCTCAACTTTACGATCTCTCGCATCATTTCTGCCCAAAATGTCTTCGTCTTCACTGAGTAAGGTAAACACATCCTCTTGTCTGTCAACAATCGGAATTCTATTACGGGCCGGAGCATGGATGACTCTGGCATTAGCAGCATCTGGAGCAATTGGTTGACCATTAACTCGAATACCCCTCAACTCTTCTCCTTCAGCATAGTTGTTGACGGGAATAGCAGCAGCAGGAGTGTCAGGAACTGGGTTTCCTTCTGGTAGAGCCTGGTTGGGCGGTGGAATTACAGCTTCTTGCCTCTGAACTAGAGCTCGGAGTTCTTCTTGTCCTTGCGCAACCCCTTGCATCATGTGAATGAACTGGGCCATGTTCGCCCTCATCTCAGCTAACTCGGCTTGTACCTGATCCATATTGTGTTGATGGTTGAGTCGCGTTGAGTAGCGGTGCGGTCTTTGATCAGCTATCCTGCCTGGACACGGGAATCAAAGTGAGAAGACGGCACAAGAACACCTGTTATGCAAATGAGATGAGTATGATGTTTAATGATGTATGATGCACATGATATGCTCATTTCTCAGGCATTCAAAGAGCCTGACCCATCCTGAAAAGATGGCAACCTGCAGCAACAAGAGAACAACAGATACAGGGAAATATGGGAACAACAGGGAAATACTGACAACCTTATCTATACATAAGGGTAAAAAGGTCAATACAACCAAATCAACAAAATATTCGAATAAACAGAGTACAAGAAATGAATCCCATCCAACAAGCCTGGAGGTGATTCTCAACAAAATGATCCAAAAGACGGAGTACAAGCAAATGAATCCCATCCAACAGTCCTGGAGGTGATTCTCAACAAATACATCAAAGGTACAAACTAAGACAGACGGTCCTCAGGAATGAGGGTCTTCAGGTAATGGCACTGGTCTATCAACAGTGTGCATTCTGTACATTCTGGTAGAGGGGTGATCTTCTCCTTCAATTGTCTTCTAAGCTCTAAGACTTCTCCTCCAAGATAATCCTCTGATGTCTGCCTCAAATCCACCTCTTTCTTCAACTGAATGTCTTTGTCTTTGAGTTGCTTCTCTAGGTCTCTGATTTTCTTCTGGTAGTTGGCTTCTGCTCTCTGCAGCCTCAAACATTCCCTATGTTCTGCATCCAACATGGACTCCATCTCCTCATATGATCTCTTCTTGCTTCTTACTCTGCTAGCATCCTCCCCTTGCACTTCCCTGAGTTGATGGGCCAGGTGCAACTTATCAGCTTTAGCTTTGTACAACTCCATCTGGGTGTCTTGCTCTTTCTCCCTCAACCGGCGATTCTCCATCAGAGCCTGCTTATAGTGCTCGGCAGGCACACTCTCAGCAAGGATCAAGGGTGGTTGCTCCTGCAACGGCTCCATCCTATCATAGGGTAGCAACAAAGTTTCCACTCTCTTCTTTACCCAATCAGTGTAATCAGGCATTGCAATGGTGAACTTCTTCCCTAAGACAGATCCATCCTTCACCCCAACAGACCTCCAGGCTCTTCCTATCTGCTCCAATCTAGCAGGGTCATCCTTCTTCTCAAAATACACACTTTCGGCTACTTCAGCCTCAAGTGGTTTTCCTTTCAATACGAACCCTAACTGACGAAGAGAAAGAACTGGGTTATAATTGATACAACCCTTGGTCCCCACGAGTGGCACGTTCCGGAATTCCCCACAGCTCATAATAACATTCCGTACGTCCATCCGGTAAGACTGCCATCCGATGTCATAGGAGGTAAGCGACATGACCCTCTGAGTCCACTTAAGAGTGCTCTGGGTATCCACAAAGGGTCCACTGGCTGGCAGAAGGGACATAAACCATCTGAACAGGAGAGGTAAACAGCACCTGATGGCTCCACCCTTACCATGCCTACTGTGAATGGCATAGTAAGTATCTGCTAACAGGGTAGGAACTGGATTCCTTCCCATAAAAATACTGATGGCAGCATGGTCGATGAAATTGGGCATGCTCGGGAATAGGACGATCCCATATATCATAGCAGCAAGCTGGGCATAAAAAACTTCCCAATTCCCCTTCTCGGCTTCATCTCTAGCAACCCTCAGAAGGAACTTCAATGGCAGACCCACAACTTCCCCACAGGGCTTCCAATTATCACCAACTTCCTTGACACTCAACCGGAGAGCTCTGGCAATAACTCTAAAGTCAACCTCTTTTGGGACGTCCAAAAAAGGAACCTGATGCTGAATAGGGATACCCAATAGGATAGAATACTCCTCGAGAGTAGGCGCCAACTGGTAGTCTTGGAAAGTAAAACATCTAAGCTCCGGGTCATAGAACTGAAGAAGTGTCTGCAGTGGCACTGGATCAACTACTGTCTTCAACACTGTCAGGATGTCTCCATACTGCCGAACAAAACCCTTCAGACGATCATCAGTCACAAGGCTACCCAACTCTATCAATGAAGTCAACGGCTCACGATAAAAACTGTAGGAACAGGTCTTCCATTTTGGCTCTGGGACTGTTGCCATCTCTATCAGTGGACAAGCTCGGGAATGTACCTGAGAAATGATATGCATGCAGAGATTAGTTTTCCTTCTTTTTTTCTTTTTTTTTTCATTTGATTTTTTTTTTCGCGTTTCTTTTGAAAAATAAATATACTATGATGCAAATGATGCAGACTGGACTGGCTGGTTGTGCAATTCTGATCACTAGGTCGAAGCTTCAGTCAAAACTCGGAACCCAAATCCAACTTAAAAGATCCAAGGTCAATTGAACACACTGTTGTCTGAACCCAAAGTCACCAACAGAACCACAAGTCACCAACGGTACCTGTAATGATCAACCCTTCCCCACTCACAGGTATAGTCTAGGCCAGGGTAAGGTCGAGAGAAACACAGCATAAATAACCTTTCGCAGAATATCATCATATACACACCTGAAGTATGCAACGACAATATCCCACCAGGGTCTGAACTGTTCGTGATATCAATGTTCCGCTGAGTGGCGCAATACCACCCGCTTCCCATGAATCACTCTATTCCTAAGCATCCTAGATTTCACTCATGGTCTGGGTATTGGACCTTTTACCTCAAGTGACTCCCACCCCCACAAAGAAAACAGACAACCAGCCAGGCAGAATGAATAATGAATATGAATGCAAACATAATTACAAACATAAATGCAAACAATAGACAATGAATGCAAACAGTAAATAATGAATGCAATAAATAAACACAGCACAAAGCAACCAAAAACCCTAACCTAGAGAGCGCTAGGAGAGACTCGCTTAGGGAAGATGGACCAGCACAGGTCAACTTCTCTTTTTCCCCAGCAGAGTCGCCAGCTGTCGCATTACGCGAAAAACCGGCGGGAAAAAAAAGAAACAACAGAGCCGCCACCGTGCGTTATTTATCCCAAAAGAGGGAAAGGAAACGCTCGAAGTAAACCTGGGAAAAGACATGGTCTCGCGACCAAAGAGAATGGGATCGGGAGTCGGTTATGCGAAGGGAAGGTATTAGCACCCCTACGCATCCGTCGTACTCGACGGGATCCACGCACAATAGGAAGGAAAATGGTTGCTAAAACACTGCTCAAACACACACACACTGGCTGAAAGAGACACAAGAAAACTGACTGAAACTGACTCGGCAGGATACCGCATCCTGGGCCTACTTAGTCTATCAGGCATAGACATCAGAGTCGAAGTAGTTCGGACTGGGGAAACGACACATGCTCGCTAGGATATCACATCCTATGCATACGTATCTCCTTGGACGAAGGAGAATCAGAGCATTCGTAGCTCGGCTGACACGCACACAAACAAACACAGGCAAAGGCAAACGTGGAGCCTGAATGCCAATCGCTGGACTTACATCAGCATCCGAACCAAAACACACACAAAGAGGCAAACGTGGAGCCCGACTGCCAATCACTGGACTTACATCAGCATCCGAACCAAAACACACGCAAGGGTGGTTAAGACACAAAGGGTTAAAAAAGAAAAAGGGCGCCCGGAGAGATCAGCTCATCTCCTGCCTACGTACCTCATCTGGTATGAGGATCAGGGTGACGTAGTTCCCCTACGCAGGGAAAAAGGACTAGCCTAACCAGATAACAGAGGGAGACACAACCCTAGGGAGACTACGACTCGAGCCTAGATGTTGTCATGCAAAGTCGTCCCTAAGTTAAGGTTTCTAGCTAACTTGCACAGGAAGCAAGCCTATCCTAAACATGACTTGCACAGGAAGCAAGCCACACCTAACCCAACTTGCACAGGAAGCAAGGGTCTCGATTGCAACTAGGGCAAGAGAAAAGGGGAGGTCTCAATCGCAACGAGGGCGAGAGAAAAGGATTAGCGTTAGTTATTAGTCAAACTCGACAAGACATCGCATCTCGTGCCTACGTATCTCATCTAAACATGAGAATCAGAGTTGCCGTAGTTCGGCTAAACTATTACTGTTGGTTTGTGTTTTTTAAGTGGACAACGTCACTGTACAATCTACCTGATGCTCGACCTTTGGAGACTTACTCACCTGTAGTAGAAGGAGCTAACGTATCCTTAAGAGGGGATAATGTTTGTTTGTGTTTTAGGAAAGCTCAAGCAAGAAAGGAAGTCCTATACGAAGGAACCGTGCTACCTTAATTGACATGCAAACGAGACTACGCGGAGTCTAACAAACCTAGGGGATACAATCACACCACACAAGCACATACAACATAAAATAAACACACCAACAAGGGGGCTCAAACATCAGGGCTAGGTTTTAGTCGAGGGGTCATATCAACCTCAACAAACAAACCTCTGGAACGGGGTAAATGGTGCTCTTAACCTTGCCATTGAGGGGCTAAGGTGAAGCAGATGAAGGGTGAGTGAAGATAAGACTTCACAGCTCTTATCCCTGGCCTGGGAGAGCTTAAGACAAGAATGTGTGGGTTCAGAAAGTGGGAACCCTTCTACACATTTGATACTGACTCAACTGTACAATTGTACAAGATCTTGGGTTTGTATCTGCAATGCATCAACACAGTGGTGTGAGCAAAGCAGATGACACACAGAATAGCAGGGGATAGGTTGCATATCCCTTGGGTTCTGCCAATTGCCTCTTCACTTAGGAGGTCTTTGACTATGTACAAGGACAAGATTTAAACATACACAAACATTGCCTCTTAAGGAGGACTTCAGACAGTTGCCTGGCCAAGTAACAGGCCAGGTCTTCCAGACTACATGAAGATGAGAAATATACCTCAATGCAAATTGCTTATACAAGCAAAGCAAAGCAAAAGTTCACAAGGAACTGAGCAACTAAAAGCACCTGAAATAGTCAAGCAGATATTAGTATACAACTTCAAACAAAGCAAAAAGAAACAGACATCAACAGTTAATTAGAGGCAAATGGATGTGCAAGGCACAAGGCTTAAGGCATGTGAGCCAAGCCACCTACAAAACAAACAAGTTAAACAATGATATTCAAGCAAGCTCAATCAAAAAGAATTGGTCTCATTGGTCATTTGTTGGTCAACCTGAAAACATGAACTCAAAGGTGAGTAACAGGACCACTAGGACAAGCCTAGGGTCAAAAATGAATGAGAAAGTCAAAACAGCAAGAAATGTCCAATCAAAATCAAATTCAAACATTTAGGAAGCAAACCCAATTGGTTTCATGTTCATATCATGCATCATCATCATTTCATAAGCAAAAGAAGTCAAAGCATGGCAAATGAGAGCTCATAGGAGTCAACAGAAAAACTTGCATCAAAAGCAGACTCAAACATTTCCAAAAATCACCAAATAAATCATGATCAATCCTAACACATAGCATGGTAAGCATGTCAAATTTCATCTCATTTGGACAAGTGGAAGGCAGTCAATGAAAATCAGAAAGTCAAAGCAATTTTGGACATGCTCAAAGAAGTCAACCAAACATGCATCAACTTGAAAAATTCATAAATCAGAGATGGCATATGGTAAATGAATGGGACTAAAACCATGACAAAGCTTAGGATGTCTAGTTATCTCATGTAAAATTTCATGTCCATCTAATAAAGTATGAGCATTTCACAAAACAAATGGGCACATGCATCACATAAGGTCAACATTTTGGTCAAACAGGGGAGAAAATCTCAAACAAAATTGAAAATGCCCCAAATAAATCCACAAAAATTCACATACAAACTAGACATACAAGAATAGGTTCATGCAAAAATTCAGCTCAATTGGAGGTCAGGAAGCATGGTATCGAAAATCATCAAGTTGCACATCAATGGTGTGACACAAATTGTCACACCCTACTTCAAAAATTCACAACTCACAATCCAGATAAGATAAATTCACAAACTCTACATCAAAATAAACATGAATGTGTCTAGTTTGTGCTCAAAACGTTTCAAGTCCATTGGATAAGTTATGACCATTTCACAAAGGTTTTGGCAAGATGTACAAAAATTGGGCACATGAACAAAACCCTAATGCCATTAAAAATTCAACCATCCAAAAAATCAGCAAAAATCATGATAAAAAAGTAGAGACCAAGCAGAGTATGATGCAAAAATTTTCATGAAATTTGGATCAAAGATGATGATATTATGATTTTTAGAAGATGAGGTATCAATTTGGAATAAATATCAAAAACAAACATGGTTTAATGAGTCAAAGGGTTGACCGGTGGCAAACTTGTAAATCTTACTCCAACTAACCAAAACGCAACGTTTAGCATACAGAAATGAAATATTGTGATTGGTTGATGGCTTAATGGAACAGTGGACACATGCATACCACGTGAACATCAAATTTCTGGAAATAAATTAGGGTTTGTAACAGCAACAGTGAAGCTTCATCACTTTCATTCAATCGAAAAAAACAACATGCCCAGAAATAGCAATTAAGCATGGCAATCGAAACAGCAAACCAAGCATATTCATAATATAGCATCTACATTCATCAAATCGAGCTAACAAAAGAGAAAGAAGCAAGAACAAGTTTGGTCATGAAGTTTAAAATCCAGATTTCTCTTAACACAAGCAACCACAATGCACGATTCTAAGCTTAATGCAACCAGCAAACAAAGATCTACAAGAGGCATGGCATAATTTAATGAAATATGAGATTCGAAAATTTACTTGGTTATGAAGAAACTTGAGAAACAGTTGTTATTTTGGAGATGTAAGCTCAAACAGATGATGCTTGTGGTTGGTATTGATGGATACTTGAAGAAGTTTAGCTCAACAAATCCAAATCCAACTTAAATCAAAACTTGCCATGGCTGTGTGCTTGGTGAAAACAGACTCGAGATGAACTTCCAGTTGGTGATTGATGCTTGGAAATGGCTCACAATGATGGTCAGGTGATGAAACCACAAAGGGTTGCTCGAGTCTTTTGGAGTTTTGGTCAGAAAATGCAAAGTGAGAAAAATGGTGATTTTGAGAGAATGAGTTTTCTGTCTGATTGATGGCTGCTGCTAGGGTTCACAAATTGACAGAAAATGTGTTATATATTGACTGTTTAGCATTGGCTAAGTGAATGTTAAGCATGATTATCTTAAATGAAGCCATTTGCCATTTTGCTAATTTTGAACCAAATGCACATGGAGGTGTGTGTTCTGCCCGAGTTTGGGCCTTGGGCAAGTGTCAAATGACATTTCAAACAAGTTCCAATTGGCCAAAGTGTTTAAAAATGGATATTTGGAAAAGTCAAAATTCCAACTCACTTGAAATTAAATAATGCAAGTCCAAAAAGGCCATTTTGAATGGTGAAGTTTTGGTGAATGAGGATGACATTTTTGGAAAGAGGGGATCGAATATGACTTGTAGGAAAAAACCCCACCAAATTTGGCCAAATGGTTTGAGAGATATGGCCTTTTGAAGTTCAAGAAAATTTGAAAATGAATTGATCATATCTTGCCAACCATGCATGGGAATTGAGAGTTCTTGGACTTTTTGGACATGGGAGAACAAGATCTTCAACTTTCATGTTGGGAAAAAATTCATTTGAAGCTTGTATCATGATGTAAGTTTGGGATCAAGAAGTTTCCATTTTTGGCAGTTAAAATTACAGGTCCAGTTTCTATTTTTGGAAATTTCTGATTTTGCTTCAAATTCTTCCATGATGATGTTTGACATGTTACATGAGGCCTATTTGGACATGAATAAGCTCTCTCACACCAAATCTATCCATTAAAACCATAAAATCAGTCACAGTTGACCAAGTTTGACTTTTTAGGGTTTCTGACTGATTGTGCATGGACTGATGACCTCTGAGCCTCCAATCTTTGACTTAAACACTTCAAATGGACCCCCAAGTCATGTGAACATGTTGGACCAACCCTAGGGCCTTGGCTCAATGGAAAACACACTTGCTTGCTTGGTTGACTGATCTCCTGATCAGTTTGACCTAATTTTTTGACTGGCTTGCACTTGAGGCAAAAGGGACAATGCAATGCTATGCAGTGGACCATGTTATGTTATGACCTAATATGAGAATGTATGTACAATGATAGGTGCAAATTTGAGGTGCTACACACATCAGCCACTCTTATCACATCCTATCTCAAGACTTCATATCAGCAGTCCCCATACCTCCCAAAACCAGCGGCTAACCCTAATTTTCCTCATCATCACTCTCTCTAAAACCCTAAATTCATTCCATTTTCCATCAACCTTTCATCACCATGCCTCCACGAACCATTCCAGCTAGAGCAAAGGGAAAAGGAAAAGGAAAGGAACCGGTTGGTACTTCTCAGCAACTACCAGACATTCCTCCAAATGCCTTAGACTTGCTTCATCCTGCAATTGCTATTGAGTTTGAGAATTCCTTCAAGACAAGGTTAGTTATGAAACCCCATATCTTTGACAAACATGATGCTATTCATCTGCATCTTAATGATGTGGTTGAACTCCTACATGCACAAAGACTTGGGTCATTTTTGTCTACAAAGGATGATTATCATGAGGATTTTATCCGTGCATTTTATGCTGGCCTGCAATCTGGTAGAGGATATATGTTTAAGTGTTCTATCGGTGTCAGAACATATAATTTGGAAGCTGCTGATTGGGAAACAGTGTTTCAAATTCCATTTCCGTCGCTTAATTTCAAGTCCTGGCATGACCTGCATTTTGATACTGAATTTAACATGAAGGAGTTTACTCCATCTATCTTGAAACTGGACAGACCGCTGAGTAAAGATGAACACGTCACGTCTGGTATGATTAAGAAAACTACGCGTATTCTTCATTAGATTATCTCGCACATTCTGCGTCCAGCAAACAGTGGACATTCTCGGTTAGACAGGGCAAGCATACATCTCCTGTATATTCTGCAAAATAAGGTTCCCTTGAATTGGGCTAATTACTTTGTGAAACGTCTATTTTTCGTGCGTAACAGCTCCAAGAATGTCGCTCTTGGTTATGCTTCTCAAATAATGAAAATTCTTAAGTTTTGGAAAGTTGCAATCCCTCTAGTTCCTCTCATATCTCCATCTGCTGCTCAAGAGTTTGACTCTTCCACTTTATCTCATATGGGATATCGGTGGGACAAGGACCGTAAATGTTTCTACTTCTTTGAAAGGAAATCCAAAACAAGGATCTATAATTTTGATGTGCCTTCTGAACGAATCCATGTTGTTGAAGACCAACCTGATGAAGAAATGCATGATGCGCAAGAAGCAGATGTGCCTCCAGCTGAGGACAATGCTGGTTGGGGTGATTGGGTGCCACAAAGGTGGTCTCCAACCAACTATGTACCTGAACCTACGGCTCCTCCGTTCTCCGGCGGTGCTTCATCTTCAACACCTACTGCGCACCTCACTCAAATGCTTCAACAAATGGAGCTTGCCAACAAGGAACGTCATGACGAGGCACGGTCTTGGCATGTACAACAAAATGAGTGGCATAAGGAGCATCGTGAGTGGCATGATGAGCATACACGGATGTACCATAACCAACACTCTTGGCACCAAGACTTGGTTAAGTGGCACCAAGTCTTCTACAATGAAATGTCTGGCTTTATGGACGACTGTCGTGCCAATCCTGGTATTATGGACAGATTTAGAAGTGTTGAAGTTCAGGACCGGTTTAGGCACTACTCCTTCATGGGCCAAAATCCAGACACAATGCCTCCTCCTCCGCCTCCGCCAAGCTTCAGAGATCCTGATAGAGATGATGAGGAGTCCTGTGGTGGCTACAATCCACATTAAACCATCATCATTTTATTTCACTGCATTTCATTTCATGTTGCTTAAGTTTTTTTTGAATTGTTGCACAATATATGGTTTAGCTTATGTAATTCTTAAACACGTTCTACTACTTAAATGCTTATCACTTTCTGTTTACTTCTGATGTTATTGCCTTATTTGTCATTCTTTGTGAGTGATTCTTTACCTTTAAGCTTCCTTCTTTGTGATTGTTAGCTCCTTTATCATTTTTTTGCCATGTCCTGCTACAACATGTTGCCTTGATAAACCTGTTTCTTCTTCTTTTTGATGTTGATAAAGGGGGAGAAATGCAGATATGTTGACAGATATGCACAAACTCAGGAGGAGTATCACACATCTTGCCAAAAATTTGCCATCATCAAAAAGGGGGAGTTTGTGAGCAAATTCTTTACTTTGAATAAATTTTGAATGATAGCAAATTGTGTGATCATCATCCAATTGTTGGTTGTGCATTATTTTACATGATTCATTTGTGTTTTTATCCCATACTATTGTTTCATGACTGTACATAAAGATCCACATTGATACATCTCTTAAAAAGAACTCATAAAAACTATTTTGTGTCAGTATGTACCAATACATACTCCTATGCATCGATCCATAAAATATGTTGTAAACCACAAAACACTTTTGTTCAGTATGTATCGATCCATACGAGTCATGTATCGATACATGGACAGGAAAAATGCTCTATGGATCAATCCATACGAGCCTTGCATCGATCCATGTTAGTTGAAACGATTTATGTATCCATACATACGAATTTTGTATCGATCCTGTCGCATTACGCGAAAAACCGGCGGGAAAACGAAACAACAGAGCCGCCACCCTGCGTTATTTATCCCAAAAGAGGGAAAGGAAACGCTCGAAGTAAACCTGGGAAAGACATGGTCTCGCGACCAGAGAAAGATGGGATCGGGAGTCGGTTATGCGAAGGGAAGGTATTAGCACCCCTACGCATCTGTCGTACTCGACGGGATCCACGCACAAAAGGAAGGATAAGGTTGCTAGAAAACTGCTCACAAACTGCACACTAGGCTGAAAAGAGACACATGAAAGACAAAAGAAACTAACTCGGCAGGATATCGCATCCTGGGCCTACGTAGTCTGTCAAGCACAGACATCAGAGTCAACGTAGTTCGGGACAGGGGAAAACGTGCTCGCTAGGATGTCACATCCTATGCATACGTATCTTCTCGGACTAAAGAAGAATCAGAGCACTCGTAGCTCGGCTAACGCACGCCAAACAACACCCACATAGGAAACCGACTGCCAATCGCTGGACTTACGTCAGACTCCATACAAACAGGCAAACATGGAAACTGAATGCCAATCGCTGGACTTACATCAAACTCCGAACCAACAAACACACACTGGAAACCAACTGCCACTCGCTGGACTTACGTCAGACTCCAACAAGCAAACAAGACACCGGAAACCAACTGCCAATCGTTGGACTTACGTCAGACTCCAACACAACACAAAGGGGTTGAAAAAGAAAAGGGCGCCCGGAGAGATCAGCTCATCTCCTGCCTACGTACCTCATCTGGTATGAGGATCAGGGCGACGTAGTTCCCCTACACAGGGAAAGAACTTCTAACCTAACCAGAGACTGGGAAATGACAAACTAGAAGGGAGACTGACTCGAGCCTACTAGTTATCATGTAAATTCACCATGGTCCTAGGTTGAGGTTTCTATCTAACTTGCACAGGGAGCAAGCTATCCTAACAGCACAGGCAAATACATACAAGCACAAAAAGCAAGCACACACACTATATGCAAACAATTGGGCTCATACAAGGTTTAGCTTTAGTCAAGGGGTCATGTCAACCTCGACAAACAAGCCACTGTAACAGGGTGATGTTAGCTCTTAACCCTAACATTGAGAGTTAGGGTGAAGCAGATGAAATGGGAAGTGAGGGTAAGACCTCACAGCTCTTATCCCTGGCCTGGGAGAGCTTCAGACAGATGAAAGTGGGAGTTCAGAAAGGGGGAACTCTTCTATCCACATATGACTGACACAACAAAGATCTTGGGTTACTATCCACAATGCATCAACACAAGGTGTGTGAGTAGAGTGGATGACACACAGAGTAGCAGGAGATGGATTGCACATCTCTTTTATCTGCCAATTGCCTCATAGAGGTCTTTTCCTGCTTGGCACAAAAATAAACAAACACAAGCATTGCCTCTTAAGGAGGGCTTCAGACAGGTGCCTGCCCAAGTAACAGGACAGGTCTTCCAGACTACATGAAGTCAGAGAGTTATACCTCAAATGGTTAAGCAACCAAGCAAAGAAAAAGCAAGTTCAAAAGAACTTAAGCAACTTATGTACCTGAAAAAAATCTAACTCAATCAGTATACAAGTCAAACAACCAAACAGACAATCACACAATCAATCAAACAAGCAAGCAAGCAATGCCACAATGTGCAAGGCACAAGCTCAAATACAAATGTCTTGGCATTAACCTACAAAACAACTCAAGATTATTCAACATCAACCAATTAGTCAACTCAAGAAAGTGCATCAATCCCATCATGGCCATGTACTTCTTAACCTGAAATCAAAGCTCAACTGTGAGAGGCAAACCACTAGGTCAAGACCTAGGGTCAAAGGGGGAGAAAAAATCCAAAACAGAACATAAAATTCAACATGAATCAACCTTAATCACTTAAGAACATAATCCAAAAGGTCTCATATCAATAGCATCAACCAAGTTCATTTCATAAACCAATCATGGCAAGGTATGCAAGTTGAAAGCACATTGTGACAACAGAATGAACAAATGCGCATTAATTTAAAAATGATTCAATTAATCTCAATAAAATTCATGGTTAAACAGAACACACAATATGATCAACACACAAAAAATTAGGGCAATTGGACATGATTAGACATGGTAATCAAATTGTATAAGGCAAGGCAATCAAAACAAGCTCAAATAGGACACCAAATGCTACATCAACTTAGCACAAGCCTAAAACAGAGATGAAATAAGGTAAAAACCTCAAACCAAAGCCAAAAAAATATTTAACATGCCTAGAAAGAGTGTGCAAAATTTCACATTCATAGGATAAAGCAAGGCAATTGGACATGGTTAAACAGAACACACAAAATGATCAACACACAAAAAATTAGGGCAATTGGACATGATTAGACATGGTAATCAAATTGTATAAGGCAAGGCAATCAAAACAAGCTCAAATAGGACACCAAATGCTACATCAACTTAGCACAAGCCTAAAACAGAGATGAAATAAGGTAAAAACCTCAAACCAAAGCCAAAAAAATATTTAACATGCCTAGAAAGAGTGTGCAAAATTTCACATTCATAGGATAAAGCACAAGCATTTCACAAATGATTGAAATTCAAGACACTTCAAAAGCTCAGAAATGATCATCCAGCAAGAAAAATCTCAATCAAATCAGAAATCAACCCAAAAATTCCACAAAAAATCATGAGCATTCACAACATTCATATCAAACCTCATACATAAAAATCAGAGCATTTGGAATTCATTTGGTATGGCAAACAAATTAATCAAGTTGAACATCACAAGGTGTGACACACATTGTCACACCTACATTCACATGATCATAAATCAGAAACCACAAATGATAAAAATTCAAACTCAACACCAAAATGTCCAGCATGAAGTCTAGTTTAAGCATGTCAAATTTCATAGGCATTGGATTAACAACCATCATTTCACAAATGAAATAGTAAGGTATAGCACAAAATGATCACATGTACACAAACCCTAGGCAAACTAATTTTGCAGCCAAGCACAATTTCTGGAAAAAAAAAACTAGACACAAAATGTGACCTAATGCAAAAATTCCCATATTTTTTGGATGATTATTTAATCATTTATGAATTTATGAAGTGAAACAAAAATTAAAAAAAAAAAACATGAAACATGATACATGGAAATAATGGAGGGAAGTGGAAAATAGGTATTGGATTTGAATTATTTGCTGTGAGCCAGAATCGAAGCCAAGCCAATTTCAAAAGCCAAGCGCGCGCATGTGAAACACGGTCGTTTCACTTATGCGTTGGCAAGTCAAAGCCAATTAGGCGCTTGCATGGCTACTGGAATGGACCAATCATACGCTAGTTTCTCATAAACATATGCAGACTCTGAAAACTCATGCTAAACGGATCAAACGTGCGCCTGGGAATGAAACCATATCATCTTCATCGTGTTCATCGTGCTCAAGAACAAAATTCTCAGAAACACAAAACAAGCATATCAATGTGTTCATCTCTCATCACTCATCACTAATCCATGCCTGATTTAACCTAATTCTCACTAACATGAACAAATCGAAGCAAACAAGTTTCACATATCAATCTTCAAATCAGCATAACTATCTCAATTCTACATGGATTTCTATGAAACAAAGCTCAGATTAACTAGTGCTCAAAGATCTACAAAACTAGCATAACAATTTCATGAATTGAGAGATGCGATTTCTGACCTTGATGAAGATGCAGAACTGGAATAGCTCGATTCAGGCCTTGCTAAGCTCAAACAGTTCCTCTTCAGAGCTTGTATGATTGAATGGATGAGGAATTGAGGTTCAATCAAGCTTGATCCAACAGAATTGAAGTTCACCATTGATGTATCAAGCTTCAAGTATGCTTCCACTTTGCACGAATTCCACTGGATCTTGCTTCAAAAATGCTCAAATATGCTTCCAGGTGAAGAATGAATCAAGAAATATGTAATGTATTTGAAGAAATCGAGAGAACAAAGTGAGAGAAAATTTGTGAAGAAATTCTAGATCTGAAAATTGTGATGTTGTTAGCAGAAAAACAGTTATGATTTACTATATATATGTTGTGTTAATCATCCCTTAATCATGCTTAGGCCATTTGGTAATTGGATTAGTGAGAATGGAGTGTTTGTGCAAAATTACTATTTCACCTTATGCATGAGAAAAGCAATGGAACAGTGCACGAATTAGGGCTAAATCCACTTGAAATTCTGTTTGGAAGCCAATGGAAGTGTTGGAATGTGAAAACAATGCACCAATTTTAAATTTGAAAATTCCCTCCAAAAATCAAGTGAAAAAATCAAATGATTATGTGATGAAAATGCATGGAATGTGATGCATGATTTGGATAGTATATGTCAAGACATGAATGTACAAAAAAGAACCACTCCATTTGGCCTTTTGGTTAAGAAGTTATGCATGTTTGAAGTTCAAAGTTCACTTGGCCATGATTGATCCATATCTCTTCAACCACACATGAGAAATTCATGATCTTGGACTTTTTGGAAATGGGAGAGAAAGATCTTCAACTTTTATGTTGGACAAAATTTCATTTGAAGCTTTCTTGAGGATGTAATCTTGAGGAGAAAACCTTTCCATTTTTGGCAATTTCAAATTACAGGTCACTTACTATTTTTGGAAAGTTTTGATCTGACCTCAAATTCTTCAATGTTGATGTTTGAAATGTCAAATGAGACTTGTATGGACATGAATGAGGCCTCTCTAACCATCTCCCACCTTCAAATCCACAGTTGAACTTACAGTTGACTTCTGTTGACTTTCTAGGGTTTCAGATGAATTGATCATTGACATATGAGCTTTGAACATCCAATGCTTGACCAAACCACTTCAAAATGATCCTTGGGTCACTTGAATTGAACCAACCCTAGGGCTTTGGTCTCATGGACAATGCACTTGCTTGCTTGCACAACTGAATCTCCTGACCAGTCTTGACTGATGACTTGATGATGGACTTATGCAATGGACAATGCAAAGTTAATGACCTAAAATGAAAATGTACGTACAAATGGGAGGTGCAAATTTGAGGTGCTACAGCTGCCCCTATTCAATCAACTGGGAACCTGTACGGATGAGAGCAATGGTTGTCAGACCTTCAAGGTAAGCAGGGATTGAATACCAAAGAACCGTAGAAATTTGCACTCTGCGGGGATCCAAGAAAGGAAAATTCACCAACGGAAGCTTCCACTGGGATCTGATATTTATTACTGGGGATTTTGATTTGATTTTTTTTTTCAAACAGGAACTACATCCAGACATCGAAGGACGATGAATGGGAATAGAAATCACAACTAGACGCTAACGGACGACTAGGAAAAACTCGACGTTTATCGAAACCAACAGAGAGGTAACCAGACATTAATGAATGACTGGGAAAGAAAGGGATACAACCAGACGTCAACGGACGAACGGGAGAAGCTCGACGTTTATCGACACCAACGGAGAAGGAGAAGCTCGACGTTTATCGACACCAACGGAGAGGGAGACCAGACATCAACGGATGAATGGGAAAGACTCGACCAGACGTCAACGGACGAACGGGAGAAGCTCGACGTTTATCGACACCAACAGAGAAGGAGAAGCTCGACGTTTATCGACACCAACGGAGAAGGAGACCAGACATCAACGGATGAATGGGAAAGACTCGACCAGACGTCAACGGACGAACGGGAGAAGCTCGACATTTATCAACACCAACGGAGAAGGAGAAGCTCGACGTTTATCGACACCAACGGAGAAGGAGACCAGACATCAACGGATGAATGGGAAAGACTCGACCAGACGTCAACGGACGAACGGGAGAAGCTCGACGTTTATCGACACCAACGGAGAAGGAGAAGCTCGACGTTTATCGACACCAACGGAGAAGGAGACCAGACATCAACGGATGAATGGGAAAGACTCGACCAGACGTCAACGGACGAACGGGAGAAGCTCGACGTTTATCGACACCAACGGAGAAGGAGAAGCTCGACGTTTATCGACACCAACGGAGAAGGAGACCAGACATCAACGGATGAATGGGAAAGACTCGACCAGACGTCAACGGACGAACGGGAGAAGCTCGACGTTTATCTACACCAACGGAGAAGGAGAAGCTCGACGTTTATCGACACCAACGGAGAGGTGAACAGACATCAACGGATGACCTGTGGGGAAAATACAACTAGATGTCAACGGACAACTAGGAAAAACTCGACGTTTATCGACACCAACGGAGAAGGAGAAGCTCGACGTTTATCGACACCAACGGAGAGGTGAATCCTGGGGAAGGAGAAAGATGTTACGAACATCGAAAGATGATGTCTACGGACACCAAAACAAGACCCACACAGGGATCAGCACGACACCTACCGGTATCACAAGGACGACATCTTCACTTGTCAAGGCAAGGCTAAACACTTGCTGGGGATCTCACTGGGGAGGATCAAGCTTTCCGTTCGCGGACGGGTGAGGAAATAAACCTCTCTGGGGAATATTAATCCTGAGTGCTGTCAGGAGCAACTGTAGCAAACGTGCTGTACAGATGTTGAACAAAGATCCGCCTCTGCCGGGGATATGGTCTGATTAGGTTAACACATGAATGCATATGTTTGAATTTTTTTATACTGTAATGCTCCAATATTGAATGGAAATGCTACGCATTTTGAGGATGCAATGATTACTACATGCAAAATGCAAATGATGAAAACCCCTGCTGGGGAGCAAACTGATCAAACACTCCAACTCTGTGGGGGAGACTCTGCTTGAGAAAATCTCTTGCGGGGACGTAACACCGACTTCTCACTCATGCTGGAGAATAGCACTTCCGCTGGGGAAAGGATCCCAATCCACTCGGGGACTCCGCTTGGGAACAACCAAAGTAACTTCGCTGGGGAGAGCTACCAATCCACCGGTAGGATAAACTCTGCTGGAAATAATTTTCACCGGTCCTGATCCACTCGGGGAACCTGATGGGGAAAATCATCAACACAAACCTCTGCTCGGGAGATCTGTTAGGGAAAAACTTCACAACCCTGACGGGGACAGGCATTCACCACTCTGCTGAGGAAAAGCATAACTCTGGTGGGGAAAGTAATATATCAGACCATACTGGAGATAGACATCCACAACCCTGCTGGGGATAAGCGCTCACGACCACGCTGGGGATAACTGGGGAATGGAACTACTCCACTGATACCTCCGCTGGGGATACAACATCCCTCCATCTCAGTAAGGATAATCCATCTTCAAACTCAGCTGGGAACTCAACTGGGGAAATTCTGATCATGACCTCAGCAAATGCTGGGGAGACAAGTCTCAAACTTGCCTTATCTGCTGGGGAACATCCCCATCCTCTCATACTGCTGAGGAATCAATTGTGGCTTATCTACTTCAGCTAGGAACCAAAAGGTAACAACCTGCAAAACAGCACTACAAACATGCCCCAAGGGTTGCATGGACAGGATACGCTCAAGTGTCCTCAACATTCAAAATGATTTTCAAATGTTTTATCTTTCTGCACGTTATTGTCTAGCCTTCATGTTTTTATATGCAATGTTTATCAAAAATTCGGACGTTTTTTTTGCAAACAAAACAGTAAAATAAAAACAAGAGAGCAATTTATCTGAATAACGACTTTTATTGATTGAAAAAATGGGCCTGAAAAGGCGAATACATCGGGAAGCAATTCCTAGAAAGAGGTAATTGCGCACAAAAGGAAAAAATCTATCCTAATGGCAATGTGAACACGGCATCCACTATTTCCCAATTCTGTTATAACTCACAGATCATCAGTTTTCCTCCCACTTCCTTGCTTTCTGAGAAGAATGATTGGACCGATCACATATTTGGAGATGGCAGACGACGAAGCGTGATGAAGTACAGATAACTCAGACTGTAGTCTTCGCTTTAATCCCTCTTTTGCCTGGATCGCCCTTTCGGGTTTTCAATCCACCGGGATACCCATTTTTGCCTAAGCCGCCCTTGCGGGTTTTCGACTTACCGGGTGTACAAATTTTTCATTTTTTATACCTAACTTTTGCCCGAACCTTTTCTTTCTGTTTTTTGGTTCGCCGGGATGCCCTTTTTTTCCTGGACTCTTTTATTCTTTTTGTCCAGCGGGTCAATTTATGCGAAGTATTTTTTGACTACATCTGAGTTAACAGGGGACGGAAAATCTTCACCATCCATAGTTGTAAGCATCAAGGCTCCACCGGAGAAAACCTTCTTCACAACATATGGACCTTCGTAATTAGGAGTCCACTTACCCCTGTTATCTGTACCGGGAGGAAGGATCCTCTTCAAAATTAGCTCACCGATCTGATAGCTTCGAGGATGCACTTTCTGATCAAAGGCTCTCTTCATCCTTCTCTGATACAACTGCCCATGGCACACAGCTGCTAGCCGTCTCTCTTCGATAAGGCTCAACTCGTTAAACCTTGTTCGAATCCACTCGACTTCATCAAGCTTGACATCTAGCAAGACTCTCAGAGAAGGGATCTCCACTTCAACAGGTAGGACTGCTTCCATACCATACACAAGGGAGTACGGGGTTGCCCCGGTCGACGTACGCACTGAGGTACGGTACCCATGCAAAGCGAAAGGCAGCATTTCATGCCAATCCTTGTACGTCACGACCATCTTCTGCACAATCTTCTTGATATTCTTGTTTGCCGCCTCTACAGCACCGTTCATCTTTGGTCTGTAAGGAGAAGAATTGTGATGTTCAATCTTGAAATCTTTGCAAAGCTCTTTCATCATCTTGTTATTGAGATTCGAACCATTATCAGTGATGATTCTCTCAGGAACCCCATAACGACAGATGATTTCCTTCTTGATGAACCGGACAACCACTTGTTTGGTAACATTAGCATAGGAAGCTGCTTCCACCCACTTGGTGAAGTAGTCAATCGCAACCAGGATGAAGCGATGTCCATTAGAAGCAGTGGGCTCAATCTTCCTAATCATATCAATGCCCCACATGGCGAACGGCCAAGGCGAATTCATGACATTCAGAGGGCTTGGTGGTACATGCACCTTATCAGCATAGATTTGACACTTATGGCATTTCCGAGCGTACTTGAAACAATCGGATTCCATAGTCATCCAGTAATAACCGGCTCTCAACAATTTCTTAGACATTGCATGACCACCAGCATGGGTACCAAACGAACCCTCGTGCACTTCTTGCATCAACATGTCTGCTTCGTGTCTATCCACGCATCTGAGCAAGACCATGTCAAAGTTTCTCTTGTATAGCACATCATCCTGATTCAAATAAAAGCTTCCAGCTAGCCTTCTCAGGGTTTTCTTGTCATTCTTTGATGCACCTTCAGGATACTCCTGGCTCTTGAGGAAGATCTTGATGTCATAGTACCACGGCTTCTCATCAATAACTGACTCGGCTGCAAACACATACGCAGGCCTCTCGAGTCGATTCACCGCAACATATGGCACATGATTCCACCAATGAACTTTGATCATCGAAGATAAAGTATCCAAAGCATTAGCCATCTGATTCTCATCCCAGGGGACGTGATACAACTTCACCTTCTTGAAGAACGTCAGTATTCTTCTGGTGTAATCTCTGTAAGGAATCAAATGCGGCTGATTGGTATTCCAATCTCCATTGACCTGATTAATCACTAGAGCTGAATCTCCAAAAATGTCGAGAGTTTTGATCCTCAAATCAATGGCTTCTTCTATCCCCATGATACAAGCCTCATACTCAGCTTCATTGTTGGTGACGTCAAAAGTCAATCTGGCAGAAAAAGGTATATGAGCACCTTTAGGATTGATAAGCACTGCACCAACACCGTTACCGTTCACATTCACAGCCCCATCGAACATCAATGTCCACTTGTCATCAGGATCCGGTCCTTCCTCGACAAGAGGCTCTTCACAATCTTTCATCTTCAAATACATGATGTCTTCATCAGGGAATTCAAACATCATCGGCTGATAATCCTCAATCGGTTGCTCGGCGAGGTAGTCTGACAGAATACTACCTTTGATGGCCTTCTGTGACGTGTACTGAATATCATATTCTGTTAAGATCATTTTCCAACGGGCAACACGTCCGGTGAGAGCCGGCTTCTCAAAGATGTACTTCACTGGATCCATCTTAGAAATTAATAAAGTAGTATGGTTCAACATATACTGTCTCAGTCGGCGAGCAGCCCAGGCCAAAGCACAGCAAGTTTTCTCGAGCTGTGAATATTTGATTTCACAGTCGGTAAACTTTTTGCTAAGGTAGTATATGGCATGCTCTTTTTGACCAGACTCGTCATGCTGTCCCAACACACACCCCATCGAGTTCTCAGTCACTGATAGGTACATTATCAGAGGTCTCCCTGGAACTGGAGGTATAAGGATTGGAGGTTTCTGTAAATACTCTTTTATCTTGTCAAAAGCTTTCTGACAGTCATCATTCCACCTGATTGCTTGATTTTTTCTTAGCAATTTGAATATTGGTTCACACGTGGCAGTTAGGTGAGATACAAACCTTGCAATGTAGTTCAATCTCCCTAAAAACCCACGAACCTGCTTTTCTGTTTTCGGTTCAGGCATTTCTTGAATAGCTTTGACTTTTGCTGGATCAACCTTAATCCCTTTCTCACTGACAATGAAGCCTAACAGCTTCCCGGATCTCACTCCAAACGTACACTTGTTTGGATTCAGCCTCAGTTTGAACTTTCTCAGCCGGTCAAACAACTTTTGCAAATTTACCAGGTGCTCCTCTTCTGTCTGCGACTTCGCAATCATATCATCCACGTACACTTCAATTTCTTTGTGCATCATGTCATGAAAGAGAGTCGTCATAGCCCTCTGATAGGTAGCACCGGCATTCTTTATCCCAAATGGCATCACCTTATAGCAGAACGTGCCCCAAGGTGTAATGAATGTCGTCTTTTCCATGTCTTCTGGCGCCATCTTGATCTGATTATAACCAGAAAAACCATCCATGAAAGAGAAAACCGAGGATTGAGCCGTATTATCAACCAATACATCAATGTGAGGTAATGGGAAATCATCTTTCGGACTCGCTCTATTCAAATCCCGGTAATCGACACACATTCTGACTTTGCCATCTTTCTTCGGCACGGGAACGATGTTGGCCACCCACGGGGGATAAGTGGTCACTGACAAGAAACCCGCATCGAACTGCTTCTGAACCTCTTCCTTGATTTTAACAGCCATATCAGGACTCGTTCTCCGAAGCTTCTGCTTGACTGAAGGACAATCTTCTTTGAGAGGCAGTCTATGCACCACAATATCAGTATCCAACCCAGGCATATCTTGATACGACCAGGCGAATATCTCCACATATTCTCTCAGCATCTCAATCAACCTGCTCTTGACATCTGCCTTCAAAGCAGCCCCGATCTTAATATCTCTTCTGGCGTCCTCAGTACCAAGATTAATAATCTCCAACTCCTCTTGATGAGGTTGGATGACTCTCTCCTCCTGCTTCAACAATCTGACCAATTCTTTAGGGAGTTCACAGTCTTCCTCACTCTCCTCTTCAGCTTGGTAGATGGGATTATTGAAGTCATACTGAGCCATAACAGAACCGTTCATAGTGGATTCCGTGAGATCACTTCTGCATGTTTAATGCTTTGTTTTAGAAAAAGAGTTCAAGAAAGTCACAAAAAAACAAAAACATTGCCATTTTATTTTTTTTGAAAAGTGAAAACAAAAATAGAAAGACAGGGATCACAAAATTGTTTGCAAAACGTCCTTTATTAATGATATCATTGAAAAACATGATGAGGCCCTACAATGAACCACTACGCCTTGGGCAGAACGTAGGGTTTTGTGCAAAATGAAAAACAAAAGAAAATTACTCTGTTTGAAGAGTAACTTGGACCACATCTTTTGTTGTCCAATTGTTGATCGTCTCCCCTGGTGCACGCGGGAGAACCCAGTTGTCGAGATCACAATCACTGTCACCATCTTCACTACTGGATGCAAAGACATCACCGTGATTCATCAGCCCAACACTGGTAAAGGTACTCGGACCCGTCTGCACACCCTGCTCCGCCTGCAAGGGTTGATAACCAATTCTGAACTTATCCTCTTTGACAGGAAAATCCACCATCTTGCCCCAGCCTTCAACTTTACCAGAGTTGACAACCTCCTTGGCCTGCTTATAAGATGCAATTGAGGCACTTGGCTTCTTCTGCTCAGCAAAAGCCACCCTCTCAAGAGCAACAGTCTCGAATGCCTGGCATAAAGTTTCATGGATCTCGCCATCCACCTCTACATATTTGAAAGAGGATAGGTGACTCACCAGAATATCTTCTTCACCGCACACGGTCACAATCTGACCATTCCAGATATACTTCAATTTCTGGTGGAGAGTTGACGAAACTGCCCCAGCTGCGTGAATCCAAGGACTTCCCAACAAACAACTATATGCGGGCTGGATGTCCATCACGTAGAAAACAATGTCAAATACCTCCGGACCTATCTTCACTGGCAATGTGACTTCCCCAAAAACAGACCGTTTGGATCCGTCAAATGCACGCACAATCAGGTCACTTGGAGTGAGGATGACTCTTTCCACATCAATCTTGCCCAAAGTCTTCTTAGGCAGCACATTCAGAGAAGAGCCAATGTCTACCAGCACATGTGACAACACTGCCCCCTTGCACTCCATAGTGATATGCAAGGCCTTGTTATGGTTACGTCCTTCAGGCGTCAAGTCCAAGTCAGTGAACCCCAAACCGTGCCTGGTGCTCACATTGGCAATTACTCCCTCCAGTTGGTTGACAGAAATCTCTTGAGGCACGTAAGCCAGATTCAGCATCTTCAACAGGGCATTACGATGCGCCTCAGAGCACAAAAGCAATGAGAGGATAGAAATTTTGGACGGAGTCTGATTCAGCTGATCTACAATCTTGTAGTCACTCTTCTTGATTATTTTCATAAACTCCTCCACGTTCTTCTCAAATGAACCCTCGGGCGCCTCCTTCTGAGTCGGTTCTTCATCGACCACAACCTGTTTACCTTTAGCCTTGGCGAGTGCCTCGGCATTATTGTCTCTTAACGATTGTGGAGCAAACAAGCGTCCACTTCTGGTAAAACCTTCTGGTCCTCCAACATTGTCCACAACTGGACTCACTACCACAGGAGTTCTACCAGGCACACTAATAGTCACAGGAGCTTGATTCACCGGCCTAACCTGACTCTTAGCCCTTCGATTGCTGCGGTAAGCATTGTCATACTTCCATGGCACAGCCCTACTGTCAACAGCCCTTCTACCCGAAGCACTGACAGTTACAGGAGCGGAAATAGTAACAGGAGTACCACCAACTGCAGGCGCACTACCAGTCCTCTGACCACGCCCCTCGGACGGTTTGAAATAGATAGTGACAGTTGACACCATCCCACGATCTCTAACAGCCCGACTGAACTACAAACAGCCCTCGTCAATCAAACTTTGTATACCAACCCTCAACTGATCACAACCGTTCTCAGATTCAGCACAATCAACACAGCCCTCACAACAGCCCGGGAATACGCCCCCTTCCGACAACTGAGCCTTCACAACTGATAGCGGAGTCTGAACATCTTCAACACTGACCACCAGATCTTCAGCTTCTTCCCCTTCCAGATTGTTCACTCTGTGTGCACCATGCGGAGGCATAGGGTTATTTACAACATTCGGCACAGGAGCAAAATTGATAGTTTTAGCGTCAATTAGGTCCTGGACCATATGATGAAAAGCCCGGCAGTTCTCAATATGGTGTCCTGGTGCACCAGAGTGGAAATCACAACGCACGTTGGCATCATACCCAGGTGGTATCTTTGTCAACGGAGCCATAGTTCTCAATTCCACGAATCCCAATCTGAGTAACTCAGGTAGCAACTCAGCATAGGTCATCGGTAACGGATCAAAACGTCGATCAGGCATCCTCTGTCTCAGCTGATACGGACGTTGTTGTTGTTGTTGTTGTGGCGGTTGTTGAACTCTTTGTTGTTGCTGTTGTTGACGAGGTTGAGGCGCCGGAATGGTTACAACAGCAACCTGGCGATACTGATTTCTGTTTACAGCCCTTCTACCGTGTTGCACCGCACTGGTTTCACCCTCTCTCCTGCGAGGTGCCCCAGCAAACGGTTTTTTGGACGATGAAGAACCCACATCTTGAATTTTACCAACCTTAATCAGGCTCTCTGTCCTCTCTCCGCAGATTACCACATCTGAAAAACTACCGAATGGGCAGCTTCCCATCCGGTCCATGAAAACACCTTGTAGAGTACCAATAAACATATCAGTCAACTCCCTCTCCAGCATAGGGGGTTGTACTCTTGCAGCCAATTCACGCCACCTCTGGGCGTACTCCTTGAAGCTTTCACCTGATTTCTGACAAAGACTCTGCAACTGAGTCCGGCTCGGCGCCATGTCCATGTTATGTTTATACTGCCTCAAGAAGGCCTCACCCAGATCTCTCCAGCATCGGATAGAATCTCTCTTCAGTTCCATATACCAATCCAAGGAAGCCCCAGATAAGCTGTCCTGGAAAAAATACATCCACATTTTCTCATCATCTGTGTAAGCAGAGATCTTTCGATAATAGGCCTGCACGTGGGTGCGAGGGCAAGAAGTACCATTGTATTTATCGAATGAGGGCGCTTTGAATTTATAGGGAATCCTCAAACCTTCCACCAGCCCCATGTTGGTCACATCAAAACCCAGGGAATTCTGACATTCCATAGCTCTGATTTTCTCAGCAAGGGCATCAACCTTACGATCCCTCTCTTCAACTCTTCCAATAACCTCATCATCTTCACTAAGCAGAGTGAACATGTCCTCTTGTCTGTCAACAAGCGGAGCAGGATGACGAATCGGAGCCCGGGTAGCTCTGGCATTAACAGTCTCTGCAGCAAGAGGCTGTCCGTTGATTCTGATCCCCCTCAATTCATCCCCTACAGCGTAGTCATTGACGGGAGCAGCAGCAGCAACATTCTCATGAACGGGTACACCCACTGGTGACGCACGGTTGGACGGCGGAATCACGGTCTCTTGTCTCTAGGCTAAGGCATGCAGCTCCTCTTGCCCTTGAAGAACCCCTTGCATCATTGTCATAAACTGGGCCATGTTTGCCCTCATCTCAGCCAATTCTGCTTGAACCTAGTCCATGTTCCTCTGATGATTTAGTCTGGTTGAGTAGCGATGCGGTCGATGATTAGCTATCCTGCCTGACACAGGAACCAGAGTGAGAAGTCACGAACAAGAACACCTGTAATGCAAGAATGATATGTATATGATGCGTGCGATGCGTATGCAGGTTAACTTTTCTTTTTCATATGCATTATTTTTTGAAAATAAACATGCTATGATGCAAATGAGGGAACCATGACTGGTCGACTGAGTATCACGCGGCACGGAATCAAAGCTTCGGCCTGAATTCGGAATCACAAATTCATCTGAAACCCAAAGTCATCTGAACCCATACTTCTGAACCATATCAACATCTGAGCAAGTACCCTCAAATTCAGCCCAGGGATCCGAAATAAACGGAACCCTCTGATCAATACCAGGGTCAAACCTCCGGCGTCCAGAAATAAAGATCCATAAATCCGGCTTAAGGTCACCAACACAGCCTCACTGGCAGAAACCTGTACTTGCAAGAATCAAACCCTCCCCTCACAGGTGAATTCTAACAAGGTCATCCTAAGGCGGACAATAGTCTCGACAATCGGGCAAAGATACTCAATGGGTTTGCCCTTTCGGGTGTGCCGTTGTAGCTCTCTTAAGATCCTCTAAACCAAAGATCCGGGAAAGATCGGTCACCGAAGTCAACAGCTCAGATGAGGTGAATCAACCAAAGTGGATACTCCACAAAGGAAGAGCACTCTCAAATGAACCTCGTCCGGCTTGTGGTATGTCACGTTGCCAAAAACATGTTGACCTAACATGAGAGGCAACATGAGACCACACTAATCCTAGGTGTATACTCGGGCCTGGGTTTTAGCCCCACTCAGAACACCCACCCCAAATCAGAGGAACCAACCTGTACAGGAAGACAGCACAATGATAGTATGATGCATGCAAATAGATATGCACATATATACAACATAATAATCATAAATGCAATAAATGAAACAGCAAAAGCAACCAAACCCTACCCTAGAGAACGCTAGGAGAGACTCACTTAGGGAAGATCGACCAGCAAGAGGTCAACTTCTCACTTTTTCCCCAACAGAGTCGCCAGCTGTCGCATTACGCGAAAAACCAGCGGGAAAACGAAACAACAGAGCCGCCACCGTGCGTTATTTATCCCAAAAGAGGGAAAGGAAACGCTCGAAGTAAACCTGGGAAAGACATGGTCTCGCGACCAGAGAAAGATGGGATCGGGAGTCGGTTATGCGAAGGGAAGGTATTAGCACCCCTACGCATCCGTCGTACTCGACGGGATCCACGCACAAAAGGAAGGATAAGGTTGCTAGAAAACTGCTCACAAACTGCACACAAGGCTGAAAAGAGACACAGGAAAGACAAAAGAAACTAACTCGGCAGGATATTGCATCATGGGCCTACATAGTCTGTCAAGCACAGACATCAGAGTCGACGTAGTTCGGGACAAGGGAAAACGTGCTCACTAGGATGTCACATCCTATGCATACGTATCTTCTCGGACTAAAGAAGAATCAGAGCACTCGTAGCTCGGCTAACGCACGCCAAACAACACCCACACAGGAAACCGACTGCCAATCGCTGGACTTACGTCAGACTCCACACAAACAGGCAAACATGGAAACTGAATGCCAATCGCTGGACTTACATCAGACTCCGAACCAACAAACACACACTAGAAACCAACTGCCACTCGCTGGACTTACGTCAGACTCCAACAAGCAAACAAGACACCGGAAACCAACTGCCAATCGCTGGACTTACGTCAGACTCCAACACAACACAAAGGGGTTGAAAAAGAAAAGGGCACCCGGAGAGATCAGCTCATCTCCTGCCTACGTACCTCATCTGGTATGAGGATCAGGGCGACGTAGTTCCCCTACGCAGGGAAAGAACTTCTAACCTAACCAGAGACTGGGAAATGACAAACTAGAAGGGAGACTGACTCGAGCCGACTAGTTATCATGTAAATTCACCATGGTCCTAGGTTGAGGTTTCTATCTAACTTGCACAGGGAGCAAGCTATCCTAACAGCACAGGCAAATACATACAAGCACAAAAAGCAAGCACACACACTATATGCAAACAATTGGGCTCATACAAGGTTAAGCTTTAGTCAAGGGGTCATGTCAACCTCGACAAACAAGCCAATGTAACAGGGTGATGTTAGCTCTTAACCCTAACATTGAGAGTTAGGGTGAAGCAGATGAAATGGGAAGTGAGGGTAAGACCTCACAGCTCTTATCCCTGGCCTGGGAGAGCTTCAGACAGATGAAAGTGGGAGTTCAGAAAGGGGGAACTCTTCTATCCACATATGACTGACACAACAAAAATCTTGGGTTACTACCCACAATGCATCAACACAAGGTGTGTGAGCAGAGTGGATGACACACAGAGTAGCAGGAGATGGATTGCACATCTCTTTTATCTGCCAATTGCCTCATAGAGGTCTTTTCCTGCTTGGCACAAAAATAAACAAACACAAGCATTGCCTCTTAAGGAGGGCTTCAGACAGGTGCCTGCCCAAGTAACAGGACATGTCTTCCAGACTATATGAAGTCAGAGAGTTATACCTCAAACGGTTAAGCAACCAAGAAAAGCAAAAGCAAGTTCAAAAGAACTTAAGCAACTTATGTACCTGAAAAAAATCTAACTCAATCAGTATACAAGTCAAACAACCAAACAGACAATCACACAATCAATCAGACAAGCAAGCAAGCAATGCCACAATGTGCAAGGCACAAGCTCAAATACAAATGTCTTGGCACCAACCTACAAAACAACTCAAGATTAGTCAACATCAACCAATTAGTCAACTCAAGAAAGTGCATCAATCCCATCATGGCCATGTACTTCTTAACCTGAAATCAAAGCTCAACTGTGAGAGGCAAACCACTAGGTCAAGGCCTAGGGTCAAAGGGGGAGAAAAAATCCAAAACAGAACATGAAATTCAACATGAATCAACCTTAATCACTTAAGAACATAATCCAAAAGGTCTGATATCAATAGCATCAACCAAGTTGATTTCATAAACCAATCATGGCAAGGTATGCAAGTTGAAAGCACATTGTGATAACAGAATGAACAAATGCGCATTAATTCAAAAATGATTCAATTAATCTCAATAAAATTCATGGTTAAACAGAACACACAACATGATTAACACAAAAACAATTAGGGCAATTGGACATGATTATACATGGTAATCAAATTGTATAAGGCAAGGCAATCAAAACAAGCTCAAATAGGACACCAAATGCTACATCAACTTAGCACAAGCCTAAAACAGAGATGAAACAAGGTAAAAACCTCAAACCAAAGCCAAAACAATCTTTAACATGCCTAGAAAGAGTGTGCAAAATTTCACATTCATAGGATAAAGCACAAGCATTTCACAAATGATTGAAATTCAAGACACTTCAAAAGCTCACAAATGATCATCCAGCAAGAAAAATATCAATCAAATCAGAAATCAATCTAAAAATTCCATAAAAAATCATGAGCACTCACAACATTCATGTCAAACCTCATACAAAAAAATCAGAGCATTTGGAATTCATTTGGTATGGCAAACAAATTAATCAAGTTGAACATCACAAGGTGTGACACACATTGTCACACCTACATTTACATGATCATAAATCAGAAACCACAAATGATAAAAATTCAAACTCAACACCAAAATGTCCAGCATGAAGTCTAGTTTAAGCATGTAAAATTTCATAGGCATTGGATTAACAACCATCATTTCACAAATGAAATAGTAAGGTATAGCACAAAATGATCACATGTACACAAACCCTAGGCAAACTAATTTTTCAGCCAAGCACAATTTCTGGAAAAATAATCAAAAACAACTAGACACAAAATGTGACCTAATGCAAAAATTCCCATATTTTTTGGATGATTATTTAATCATTTATGAATTTATGAAGTGAAACAAAAATTAAAAAAAAACATGAAACATGATACATGGAAATAATGGAGGGAAGTGGAAAATAGGAAATGCCTGATTTAACCTAATTCATGCCTGATTTAACCTAATTCTCACTAACATGAACAAATCGAAGCAAACAAGTTTCACATGTCAATCTTCAAATCAGCGTAACTATCTCAATTCTACATGGATTTCTATGAAACAAAGCTCAGATTAACCAGTGCTCAAAGATCTACAAAACTAGCATAACAATTTCATGAATTGAGAGATGCGATTTCTGACCTTGATGAAAATGCAGAACTGGAATAGCTCGATTCAGGCCTTGCTAAGCTCAAACAGTTCCTCTTCAGAGCTTGTATGATTGAATGGATGAGGAATTGAGGTTCAATCGAGCTTGATTCCAACAGAATTGAAGTTCACCATTGATGTATCAAGCTTCAAGTATGCTTCCACTTTGCACGAATTCCACTGGATCTTGCTTCAAAAATGCTCAAATATGCTTCCAAGTGAAGAATGAATCAAGAAATATGCAATGTATTTGAAGAAATCGAGAGAACAAAATGAGAGAAAATTTGTGAAGAAATTCTAGATCTGAAAATTGTGATGTTGTTAGCAGAAAAACAGTTATGATTTACTATATATATGCTGTGTTAATCATCCCTTAATCATGCTTAAGCCATTTGGTAATTGGATTAGTGAGAATGGAGTGTTTGTGCAAAATTACTATTTCACCTTATGCATGAGAAAAGCAATGGAACAGTGCACGAATTAGGGCTAAATCCACTTGAAATTCTGTTTGGAAGCCAATGGAAGTGTTGGAATGTGAAAACAATGCACCAATTTTAAATTTGAAAATTCCCTCCAAAAATCAAGTGAAAAAATCAAATGATTATGTGATGAAAATGCATGGCATGTGATGCATGATTTGGATAGTATATGTCAATACATGAATGTACAAAAAAGAACCACTCCATTTGGCCTTTTGGTTAAGAAGTTATGCATGTTTGAAGTTCAAAGTTCACTTGGCCATGATTGATCCATATCTCTTCAACCACACATGAGAAATTCATGATCTTGGACTTTTTGGAAATGGGAGAGAAAGATCTTCAACTTTTATGTTGGACAAAATTTCATTTGAAGCTTTCTTGAGGATGTAATCTTGAGGAGAAAACCTTTCCATTTTTGGCAATTTCAAATTACAGGTCACTTACTATTTTTGGAAAGTTTTGATCTGACCTCAAATTCTTCAATGTTGATGTTTGAAATGTCAAATGAGACTTGTATGGACATGAATGAGGCCTCTCTAACCATCTCCCACCTTCAAATCCACAGTTGAACTTACAGTTGACTTCTGTTGACTTTCTAGGGTTTCAGATGAATTGATCATTGACTGATGAGCTTTGAACATCCAATGCTTGACCAAACCACTTCAAAATGATCCTTGGGTCACATGAACTCATTGAACCAACCCTAGGGCTTTGGTCTCATGGACAATGCACTTGCTTGCTTGTACAACTGAATCTCCTGACCAGTCTTGACTGATGACTTGATGATGGACTTATACAATGGAAAATGCAAAGTTAATGACCTAAAATGAAAATGTACGTACAAATGGGAGGTGCAAATTTGAGGTGCTACAGATCCATGCTTACATAAATTCTCTAAAATTCATCAACCTTACAGTATGTATCGATGCATAACTTTATGTATCAATACATAAGTCTGTTTTATCTACTAACAGCTTATGTTTTTCATATATAAGAAGTATTGTGACAGCAGTTGAAAAATACGAATTCAGAAGAGAAAAACAGTTGAACAGAAGATCAAAGTAGTGTGCAGCAGCAATTATTTTGAGTAGTTAGAAACCTGAAAGAGACTTCATCTTCTCCATCTTCTCAATCTCTTTTCTTCAAGAACATCAACACATAATCATTCTTGTTCTTTGGATTAAAGGATCAACGAGATAACGTTCAGTGGTACGATCAAGGATCTAGTTGAGGTGTTCAGTGGAACGATCGAGGATCTAGCTGAGTTGAAGATTGAAGGGGGTTTCGAGAAAAAACCAACTGGTTTGTCCTTCAAGAACTGAAGTGTTCTTGCGGGTTTGTTAGTCACGTTTGCAGAACAGATTCAGCCGCAGCGTTGCATTTGGAAATCGGGTGATTTCGCAAACAGGTCGTGGAACTGGTGAATTGTTTGCAATTTCTTGCAGGAAAATCTTGATCGAGCTCAGATCAAGTGGAGGTTTCATACAAGAAGAAGTTCTTGGGATTTAGAATTCTGTCTTTGTATTGTAACCTTGTATCAACGAATTCGGCATTATTGATAATCACAGTTCTCAATTTCATTTGAAATTGAGAGGGAGACGTACCCACACGCGAGGACGACGTGGGGAACTTCCTTACCAAATCTCTGCGTATCGTATTCTTTCCTTGTCTCTCTTTACGTTTTCAACAGTTTCGCAATTTCAGTTAGTGTGTTGTGGTTGTACTTTTTGCGATACAATAGTGGCAAGAAAACTTCTTTAACTAAAGTCCACTGTTGTTCATCATTGATCACATACACACCAATTGTTTGACAAAACTGTTAGCTGAGTTTTATTCATTGGAATTAGGATTTAGTGATAAGTGCATTCAATTTGATAAGATTCGAGTGTTAATAATTTTTGTCATTCTAATTCAAATCCAGCAATAAATTCGCGTGTCCGGTTTTCTAGTAGCGGTTCAGAATAGACGGAAGTCGATTCGAAACTGAAATTTTCCGCTAAGTTTCAATAACTCTGATAAAATTTTAAATCCGTTTATTTTCAAAGAGGTGATCTATTCACCCCCCCTCTCGATCACTAGCCACACCGTCTAACACTTATACGTCAACACAAAATTACACTTGCTTTGAATGTGGGAAGTAAGAACACATGAATGAGGATTGTCCAAAACTTGCAAAGAAAAGTGATCATAAAGGAAGAAATGAATCAAAGTCCAAAAAGGCCTATATTGCATGGGATGAAATATGAAGTAAGTTCATCATCTGATTTGGAAAGCAAAGAAAGCGTTAATATTACATTGATGGCATCACACCATTCTGATGATGAAGAAGATAAGGTTTGCTTGAAGACTACTACAAATCTATGGTATCTTGATAGTGGTTTTTCTAAGCATATGACCAGAGATATAAACAAATTTTCATCTCTAGTTCTGAAGGATAATGGATATGTCACTTATGGGGACACCAACAAAGGAAAAAAGTTTCGCATAGTCAAAGTTGGATCACCGACTTTCATAACTATTAAATATGTAGTTTATGTAGAAGGACAAAAACACAATCTTCTTAGCATAAGTCAACTGTGACAAAGGTTTCAAAATCAAGTTCACCAAATATGAATGCTTAATTGAAGATGAAGCCACACATGAGGTCAAACTTATGGGTAAAAGACTTCATAATATTTCCATGATTTCTTTAGATGATTTATCTTTGAAAGTAAAGTGTCTTATGCTAAGAAATAATGACTCATGTATTTGGTACAAAAGAGTAGCTCATATTCATATTGAACATTTAAACAAATTAGTCAAACATGATTTAGTCATTGGTTTACTAAAGATCAAATTTGTCAAAGATAAACTATGTGATGCATGTCAAAAAGAAAGCAAACCAAATCAACTTTCAAGTTAAATAATATGGTAGCAACTACATGGTCACTTCAGTTGTTGCACACGGACTTGTTTGGTTCATCAAGAACAAGAATCTTTGGAGGTAACGTATATGCCTTAGTTATTTTCGATAATTTTTCTAGATTTTCTTGGACATTATTTTTAGTGCAGAAAAGCGACACTTTCAAGGAATTTAAGAATTATGCAACGAAAGTACAAAATTAAAATTCATTAAAGATTGCATCAACTAGAAGAGACCATGGTAGAGAGTTCCAAAATGCATCATTTGAAGATTTTTGTGAGGAAAATGGCATCTTTCATAATTTTTCAGCGCCAAGGACAATTAACTTGCAAGAACCATACTAAGTGACTCGGATCTACCAAAGTGTTTTTGGAGGATGCGGTAAGCACAACATGTTATGTAAGTAACCGAGTTATCATAAAACCAATTTTAAAAAGACTCTATATGAACTTTTCAAGGGAAGAAAGTCAAACATTACTCGCTTTCATATTTTTGGATGTAAGTGTTTTGTCCTCAACAATGACAAACACAATCTCAGTAAGTTCGACGAAAAATTCGACAAAGGTATTTTTATTGGTTACTCTCTCTCTCTCTCTCTCTCCCTCTCTCTCTATCTCTCTCTCTTAAGTAAGACTTATAGAATTTATAATAAAAGAACTTTAACTATTGAAGAATCAATGCACATATCTTTTGATGAAAGTAACCTCTATAAGAAGGATATAGTTGTTTGTGATAATGATGATGATGATGATATTTTAGAAGTACCTAAGGAAGATATTGCTAAAAATGACAAGGTTGATCAATCAGAACACAAAGAGAAAAGCATTAAACAAGAGCAAAATCAAAGTGACCTTCCTCAAGAATGGAGAACCCATCGTGATCACCCAATAGACAAAGGAGTTTCAACAAGACTAATTCTCAAGGATTCTTACTTGAATATGGAATTTGTTCTCAAATAGAACCTTCAAAGACTAATGAAGCCTTAGAAGACAACCAATGGATACTTACCATGCAGGCAGAATTAAATCAATTAGAAAGAAACCAAGTTTGAGAACTTGTTCCTTGGCCAAGTGATAAACACGTAATTGATACCAAATGGGTGTTTAAGAACACACTTGATGAGAATGGTATAATTGTTAGAAACAAGGTAAGATTGGTGGAACAAGGATAAAATCAAGAAGAAGGAATCGATTTTGAAGAAACTTTCACTCTGGCTGCAAGGTATGAAGCTATTCGTTTATTACTTGCTTATGCTTGTTCATTAAATTTTCAGTTATTCCAAATGGATGTCAAGAGTGTCTTATTGAATGGATACATCAATGAGGAAGTCTATGTCAAAAAATCTCTCGATTTTTAAGACTTCAAGAATCCTTCACATGTCTAAGAGTTGAGAAAGGATCTTTATCGCTTAAAGCAAGCACTAAGGGATTGGTATGATAAACTTATAAACTTTTTTTATGAAAGAGAATTTGAAAAAGGTAAGGTTAATACTACATTATTAAATAATAAAATCAAAGGTCACACTTTATTGGTTCAAATCTACATTGACGATATCATATTCTGATCAACAAACAAAGACTTATGGGAAGAATTTTCAATGATGATGAAAAGAGAATTAGAGATGTCTGTGATGGGTAAGATGGACTATTTTCTTGGATTTCAAATCAATCAATTAAAGAATGGAATTTTCATTAACCAATTCAAGTATTACGAAGAAATAGTTCTTCTCAACCATATCTCTTGAACATTCCATCAAAATCTCATCCTCTCAACAAAACCCCAAACCCCTTTTTCAACTCAGAAGCTGGTATGGCACTATCAAGAAGGGATATAGGAAAGGGAAAAGACATTGATTACTCCACTGGTCCTGAACCCGACAGGCCTGACAATTTGAACTTGGGAAGGTTGGTTCCTACTCCAAAAGATAAGATCGATTTCATGCTTGCATTAAGAAACCGTTCACTGACAACTCCAAAGTATGGCAATCTATCATCTTTTACTGCTTCTAGTTTTGATTTCCATGAGTTATTGAATCATCAAGGGTTAGGAATATTTATTTCAGATTTTTTTCCTTATTTTCCCGATTTTGTATGAATCTTTTATTGTAATTTGTCTATTGGGAATGGTTGCATTGTTAAATCATGTGTCAAAGGAATAAACATTGTACTCTCCATGGAAGGTTTTGGAAGATGTTTGGATGTTTCCTTTGATGGTAAGAGAATTTGTCAAGGTTTTACATGTGATTGGAATGGCTATGAAAAAACAGGTACTAATATAGCATAAGTAGGCTGACTGAATAAAAGATCTTTAACAAGGGAGCAAGGAATGTTGGCTCTACTCCAAACTGCCAAATTTTATACTCAATAAATATGTCGGTAAGTGACCGAATACTCCACAATTTTATTTTCTACATACTCATGTCGAAATACTCCAACCACTCTCAAGTAAATGATACTAAAATGTAAATCATCTATGATGTTAAGAACAAATTACAAGTTAATTAGGCTTATCTTATCATGCATCATATGATTCACCAAAAGAAGCTTTCTAGTGGTCTTCCTTACGCAAGGTTAATTACTAAGGTTTTGTTATTTTGTAAAATTGATTTGCATGGAGAGTCAAGGTTTAAAATGAATTCCAACGAACATGAGATTAACATAGGGGCAACAAACAAAAACATGAGAAATTTCAAGGACAAGGATGATATATTCAAGCAGAGAGAGGTTGCATCATTTACTTCTTCATCTACTCCAATTTCGGAAGGAGATTCGACTAACCAAATACTTTATGACAAGCTTTGCCATATAGAGAACTTCGTGACACAATGATTTCAGGACATTTTCCTTGAAATTGCCAACCTTAAACAAAACCAAAACCAAAACCAAAACCAAATGGCCAGTGAGGAGGAGTCGAAGGAAAAAAGTGGCTAGAGTGTTAACCACTAATTTTAGTTGTAACCAGAAGGCCAAGGATTTCAGTTGTAACCAGTTAATCAAACAAAACCAAAACCAAAACCAAAACCAGAAGACCAAGGATTTCAGTTGTAACTAGATAACCGAACTCTGTAACCGGTTACAACCACAATTTTTTTTTAAAACTTCTTTTTCAGCTTTAGTTGTAACTGGTTACAATAATGTGTTAACCAGATACCCTTGAAGTAGTGACACTTTTTTATTTTCATTCTAATTCCAAGGATTTCCAAACTTTATCTATCAATTATGATAATGATTCATGATATTATACTATTTCCAAGAGGTATAATTCAAGTATAAATAGTTATGGATTTAGATTTTCAAATTTCACATCTTCCTAACAATTCAAATACATATATTTCTCAATATTCATCTATGTGCCTTGAGTCAAAAACTTAGTGAAACTTTCTACATGAATTTTTACAGCATAATTAAAAGTCTCATTCTCAGATTTCTTAGTACTTAAATACTATACATTGTGAATTGTTTATTGAGAAGAGTAGATCAATTCACATAATTGATACAAGTACAAAATCTTCTTCGTTACTTATTCAAAATTCGGTATTGTTCACTAAGTGTTAATGATCATTGTACTTAAGTGAAAGTGGTGTGCTTTCTCTTATATGTTGTAAAATCAAAATGTGGTGTGTCTTTGTACCTATGTTAGATAGTTAAGAGAGTCAAGTTAATTTACATGATTACTTTTTATTTATGGTTAAAAAAAGAAAAATTAAAAGATATGAAAAAGAGATAATAATAATAATAATAATAATAATAATAATAATAATAATAAGAAAAGATATAATAAGAAAAGAAATATTAATATTTTAAAATAACATATTTCATTCAATTTAAATATAAACAAAATATTGTATGTGAAAAAGTTGATACGTCTTATTTAAAGTTATAATCGTATGGACTAATTTTTTAAATATTATATATATATATATATATATATATATATATATATATATATATATATATATATATATATATATATATATATATATATATATATATATATATATATATATATATATAATTACAAAAGAGTATAAAAAATACATTTTTTTTGTTAGATTAACACGTGGAATTTGATTCTCTGTAGTTGCGTCCGAACAATTTAGGTTTTCTAATCTAATTACTAAAATTAACTACATCATAAAATAGAATTTGGAATATGAAATGTCTCGTATCAAATCACTAACATGAGCTACATCATGAAATTTTATGAAATGCTTACGGTAGGGAATTCCAGTAAATTGACATGTTTATCTAGTCATTATTATAAACAAAGAAATTGGCATCAAATCTAGATTAGGATAAGGAGAAAAGATATGCTTACACTAATGCTGATAGTATAAGCAATGGTTAAATTCCTTTTCAACTATTTAATACAGTACTAGTATTTTTAATATGTATTTATTCAATTAAACAAGCTAAATGATGATAGTTGTTCATTAAATATAGATAAACATATTTTAATAAATTTAGCTTGCTTTTTTATATGAAATTTTAAAATTCATTGCACTAAGACTATTTTTTTTTCATTTTTTTATAACACCTTCGATGATTCAGTATTTTGTATTTCATTTATTTCATGAAAAATATCATGTTGATTTTTAAGAAAATAATGAGATTGGTTGATTTTAATAATAAAATTACTATCATTTAATAAAATATCTTTATTAATTAATTGTAGTTAGTTAGATAGTTGAATAGAGTAATGTTAGTAATAAATTATGATATATTACTGAAAAATAATAATAAATATTTGTGAATATAAAATAATAATAAATACTTCCTCCATTTTTTTTAAGTTACTTTTTTTATTTTTTACACATATCAAGACAATTAATAATTTATGTTACTTTTTAAACAATGATTATTTTTTCTACAATATCCTTACTTTTTAATAATTTATTTAACTTTTTTCTCTATATATAATTAATGACTAGGGGTAATTTTGACAATACTACATTGAATTTTGAAATGACACTTAAAAAACAATATTTCTTTTCTTCTAAAAAGTGACACTTAAAAAGGAACGGAGAGAATATTTGTTGTTATCTTTGTCCATAAGATCAACTTCTACCTACTTGGTGAAGTAATCCACTCTGACCAACATAAATTTCAACTGTCCTAGAGCCAAAGAGAATGATCTGAGTATATCCCATCCATAATGATAGAATGACCATGGCGTGACTAGCTCGACGGGGGCATATGAGAGAAATGGGAAAACCTCTTGTCACATTGGTTGACGAACCTAGAAATGTCTCTTAGATCTTTTGCCAATAACACCTAGTTCTCAATAATTTGTTCGTCAATGCTCTTCCTTCGACGTGGCTTCCACAAATCCCATTGCGTACTTGTGCTAAGCATATGAATATCGGCGTGGACCACCCTATCTTATAAAGTTTGTCCACCAGTATGACATACTTGGATAAAAGTCTTCTTATTTTCTGGGCTTCTGCTTCGTTATCTGATACTTTTTCATTAGTCTGATAACTAATAATATGTGACATCCAGCCATTGTTGGCACCTAACATCATTATTAACATGTCTCAATCCTCTATACTAGTAACCTCTAGAGTTTCTTGCATCAATATTTTATTGAGGCCCGACTTCTTTGTACTGGCAAGTTTTGCTAGAAGATCGACCATGACATTCTCTTCCAGGGGAACATGTATTATCTCAAAAAATTTATCTCTTTTTCCATCTTGAGCATCTACTATAAGTATTTGGATAACAATGGCTTTTTGGTTAGGTAGTCTCCCTTTACCTAGTTGGTGAGTAATATCAAGTCATTTTTAGCTCGAAGGTTAATGGCCCCCACTTCTCGAGCTAACTTCATCTCTACTATCAGGGACTTGTATTTAGTTTAACTATTACTCTATTGGAAACTGAAATACAACGATTGTTCTGACAAAACCTTGTCTGGCATTTCTAGAAATAACTCTGGCTCTACACTCTTTTAGGTTAGAAGATCCCTCTAGTGATAAGTTCTAGAGGCATGGGGCTTCCTCTTCAACTAGCGTGTTAAATTCAATCAGGAAGTCAGCTAGAGCCTAGGATTTGACGCTGCTTCGCAATACAAAGGTTATGTCATACTCAAAAATCTCTATCGACCATGCTACAACCTTGCCTGCCAAATCTGGCTTCTTCAACACTTGCTTGATTGGATAATTTGTATTTATGATGATTGGATGACCTAGAAAACAAGGCTTTAACTTTTTTTTCGTAACTATGACCTCTAAAGCCAAAGTCTTTATCATATGATAACACAGTTCAACCCCCTTCAAAACCTTGTTTATGAAGTACACCGTCTCCCACTTTTTTCCCTCTGGACCAAAACCGAACGTATGGCGTTGACTGATAGATATAGGTACAAAGGAACTCCTTTCTTTGGGAGGACGAGTGTGGGTGGTGTTGCTAAGAAATTCTTCAACCTCTAAAAATCCCTTTGCATTCTTCTGTCCACTAGAAAATGGATGATTTTCTCAATGTTGTAATGAAATGAATGGAACTATTGCCATCACATGACAATAATCTGGATAACGCTGCAACTCTTATAGTTAGTTGTTGAACCTCCTTCACTAATGTCAGGCTCCTCAAGCCTATGATCGCCTGACATTTATCTAGGTTTCCCTCAATACCCTTCCTTGGTAATATAAAGCCTAGAAAACGTTTGGCCTGAAACTGAATGAACACTTGTTCAAGTTTAATTGCATGTTGAACCTTATTACATATGTCAATAGTTCCTTTAAATCTTCCTCATGCCACCCCTCATTTGGGGTCTTGATCACCATGTCGTCGATGTATACTTCTAAATTCCGACTTATATTATTAGAAAATACAGTGTCCATCAACCTTTTATATATTTCTCTGGAATTCTTAAAATCAAATGGCATGACCTGATAATAGTATTTTTTTTCTTATTGGTCATGAATTCCATTTTTTGTGCTTCATTAGGGTTCATCATTATTTGGTTGTAATCTCGATAGCATCCATGAAACTCAAAACTCTAAATCATGAGGCCACGTCGATGCTTGACAGTGGATATAGATCTTTAGGGGCATGCTTTATTGAGATTGGTGAAATCCACATAAATCCACCACTTGTATGAGTTCTTCTTCACCGTCCTAATGTTGGCTAGCTAGGTTGGGTACTTGATATCTTGGATGGACTTGGTCTCTAGTAACTTTCTTACTTTCTCTAATACAACTGCTCTTATCTCTTCTATCACCTTACACTTCCTCTCAGTGACAAATTTTAATCTGGGTTGTATGCCTAACTGGTGACAACGACGTCGAGGTCTATTTCAGGAATATCAGTTGGAGCCCATGCGAATAGACCCATACTCTTCTACAGTAATCGTACAATCTTAACTACCTTCTTTAAGGGCGTGGTAGTTTCAATTTGTTTAGTCTAATGCTTCTTGGGGCCTATTAGAATATTTTACAACCCCTTCATGAGAATTAACCTGTCTTATAGGGATTCAACTCATGGATCTAGGTTTATGTAGTTAATCTTGTGTGGATCATTTAAAGGAACATATATGACATTGTTCTTCTTCTTCTTCTTCTTTAATCTCTCTGGCTAACACTTTCTTGCTAGCTTCTGATCGCCCTTTATCACACTCACTCACCCATTTCTTAAGGGATAATTCACGATCAAGTATAAAATTGAAAGTGCAATTTCTAAGGTGTTGAAAGTTGGTCGGCCAATGATAATGTCTTACAGAGATAACACATTTACTACCATGTACCACACTTTACAATATTTACACTTCCTCATTTTCCAAACAAGGTATAGATGGTGACATAACCCCAAACTTGAACTCGTTCTCCTAAAAAACCAACCAATGATCCCTATAAAGGTTGAAGGAGCTTGGGGTCTATCTTCAAACCTTTGAATGTGTCCAAATAGAAGATGTATGTTGAGCTGTCAAAATTGATCAAAACTCTCTTCACGATCCAATCTTGAATTTTATTATTGATCACCATTGGGTCATCTTCAAGAGGAATTACACCCTTTACATATTTGTGGGAAAAGTTGACATCTGGTACCAGGGTCTCCCTCTACAAAGGAGGGGAGCTCATGATGTGCTCTACCAATCAGGCATATTTCTTTTAGGATAAGCTAGATTTTTTGCCTCATATGAATCCTCCAACAATTGTGTTCAAAATATGGAGTGTTATGTCGGGCTCATGACCTTATTTGACGCTCCAATCTCTACTAGGCGGTGGAGTTTTTCCTTGGCTTCTCTACTCGGTACAACTCTTTTGTCTGAGCTTTGGGCTCTTCCATGCACATACTTTTACAGGCAACCTATTTGGATCAATCCTTAAAACTCCTATCTTAAATGATGGCAATTGTCTATGTGGTGGCCCCATATTCTATGGTACGTACATCACTTATTCAGATCATTTCCCATGGAATCTCCTTTGGGAGGGTAGGATCGGGGATGATCTTTATGTGATAGACATCATGCAGAATCCCATCTCGCCTTGTGTTAAATGGTGTGAAGTGTTCCAAAGGATTTCGGGAAAACTTGAAGGCCACTCTATCACGAACCAATATTGTATTTTGATGCCTTCTCTCTTTGCTTGTCTCCGATTTTCCAACTCCTCACTCCTTTTCATAACCCTTCTCTTCTAGACATTGATCCCCTCCCCTTTTATGTAGCTTTACACACTAGCCATGATTTCTTCCATTGAGGACACTGAATGCGCCAAAACTCGTTGAAGTGTTCTGTCTTGAGACCATTATCTGAAAAGCCCTTAAGAGCATCTCTTGGTTTGGATGAAAGACCTTGACGGTTTCTTCATTGAAGTGATCTAAGTATTTATGTAATGACTCGAAACAATCTTGGCAGACATAAAAAAGACTCGTGGTGGATACTTTTATGTGTTTGTTGGAAAAAAACTAGTGTATCTTTTGGTAGTTGGTTATGGATAACCTATAAAGGCTCATGTACCAATAGAGGGCTTCCTCTTTCAACGTTCCCGCCATCAGTGTGAATTTGATGGCACTCATATGCTCTGGTGGTAATTTTCCCCCCAAAACGATATCAAAGAAGGCAACTTGAAATTGTATGGGATTGGGGTGTCCCAAATTTCTACCGCCAAAGGTTGTGAATCCACGCGTTCTTCTTCTTCATTCTCTACCAGAAGTTATTGTTGTTGTTATAGGTCTCGAACATTGACTTGTAATGCTTTAATATGGCAATGTAATCCCTCCATGTCGAAAACCATCTTCGCAATGGTAGCCTTGATTCCATGATTGTTGTTGCTTGTGACCTCCCTCGTTATCGTGCAATTATAGGAATGGATGCTCAAAAAGTCGCGCGGTCTAGGAAAATTTTATTGGACCCTACTGCCGGGGCCAAATGTACACCAATATACACTGAGTGATAACCCTACTAAAAAAGAGCCAGTAGGAGTCACAATTTTCTCTTTAATTGAAAAATGTGAACGAAACATCCTCTTGTGCTCCTTGCCATAGATAGTGGTTTCAACCTATCTCCCAGGAAGGCCTAATTAAGGACATTTACTATGATTGATTGTGTTAATCATTACCTCTCAATGATGATTGGGAATCAAGCTTTGATGGATGGGATACTCGCATATTGTATTCATAATTCTTCATAAATGTGTACCTCAGTCATATCTGGACCGTAGATTGACCCATACTAGAGTTGGGTCGATATATGTCCTACCCGTTCCACTAACATATATAACTTGTTATATGCCTTCCAAGATGGCTGCTCCATGTTCGGGTCCAGAGTCTGGCCCAAACTTGAAAAGGGTGTGATCTATTCTAAAATAAATATCCATAATGTATAATATTATATTAATATTGTAATTGGAAAACTATTTTGACACACACAAAAAGTACAAATGAGATATTTTGAGACAAAGAATGAACAAGTGACCCATTAACTCTACATGGCCTAAGAGTAACGCACAATCCACCCCATAATCAACCTATAAAATTTGATGCCTACCAAGGTTTTTTCTAGCCGCTAACCTATCCTACAACATCTTCCAATATAACACAACAAATTTAGAAGGTGCTCAATTGGCCTAGCAGGAAGCCAACCCCTAAATCACCTGATTCGACTTACTCTCACCCATCCGCAAGCTGGGGGGAGAATCATAGGCAAACTTTACTAAAAAATTCCCATTAGAACAAGATTCCAAACACAAACATCCTCTTGATTCGATTTGACCACTCCCTTAATGGAGACAACCAAAACCTCTAGAAGCACAACCTCCCGAACAAACATGTTGCCTCTAACTAAAATCTTATACCCAAACATTCCCCAATTATGTTCCCTATCCTACCCACAACCTGGTATTTCTGCTCAGAGACAAGAAACAACCTCTCGAAAGGAACACACAATAGTAGTGACCTAATCCACATATCATCCCAAAATCAGGTCTGCGGACCATTCACAACCACTTTCATAATATAGTATATAACCTAGTTAGACGAATCCACGTATGCTTGGAGTCGATGAGAGAAACACCTCTCCATTAATATGAATCCCTCATCAACACCCCCTCCCCGAGGTGATACTTTACCACAAAGGAATCATACCTCTAAAATATAATATCCATCCACAACGAAGGTTCGTCAACGAGAAGCCTTCAGGGCCACTTACTCATAAAGGACCAAGTTAACTTGCCTCAAATTCTTAACCCTTAAACCACCTGACTTTTTGTCATTCCACACATCCACCCACTTAACCTTAGGAACCTTTACCCTTCATTTGAAACCACCCCCAGAAAAAAGCCCGTCTGCATACCAACTATTTTCTTTCACACCAGCATCGACATCTTCATAAAAGAGGAAAGGAAGATTGGATAGGTTCAAAACTGAATTCAAAAGGACAAACGTATCCTAAGACTCAGAAACCTATTCTACCATAATATTTCTTTATCATAATATTTTAAATATTATGTAAATATTACTAAATCGATTTTAAAACAAAATTTCTTTTTGGAGCTATTTCTTTATTTTTATGTTAGATTTTCTTTAATTTTCAGATTAATTATTTATTAACATACTCCTAATTTATATTTTTTACGATCTACAATAAATATTTTAATAAATAATAATTTTATTTTATTTATTGAATATTTTTATTTATTTATTAAAGATATTTAAAAAATGATATTAATTGTAGTATGAAAATCAACATCTATCTTTTTAAGAATAAACGTTATTCAAATATGATATTTTTTGTGAGAGAGAAAATTAATAAAATTAATAATATAATTTATATTTTTAATTACATTAAATCGTAATTTACTTTAATGATACTCCCCGTTTAAACATTTCTCAATCAATTGTTTTAAAGCAAAGTATTTAGTCAAATCAAAAGTTTAAATAACAATTAAACTTCCGCGTTTAAATAATTTCAAACATTTAATAGAAGATAATCAAAGTTAAATGTAGACACGTTTCTAGACCCATAACGTTATTCATTAATGCAATGAAGAAAAAAAAAATTGTGATTCATTAATACTGTTAACGCATTTATATCTGGACTTGGAATGTGGCCTAAAACCAAAGAGTCTCAATAAAACTTCATAAATTCTTTTGTAAGTAGCAATAAAAATTGTAGGTAGCAATAAAAACAATTGAAATGTAAATGTCAATTAATGAGATTTTAAATTTCAACTTTTATACCAATATACTCTTCGTCTACTACTCTTTCAAGATTATTTTACACATACTAAGCAACTTTATTTTTCTTTAAAAGAATTGGTAAGCAAATTTAATACCTCATTTTACTAATTATAAGTGAACTACCAATTGAATTGTATTCATATAACAAAGTATCATTATTTCGAGATTGAAAATATGAAGTTTTATATACTATATATAGAATAGTTGAAATTATATATAACATTAAATACAAAGAATGTTATCAGGTGTTTAACTTATTTATTTCTAGAATAGTTGTAAACAATTACACTTTATAACTTTTTGGTAAACAAATTTACCTATTTTAGATTAGAATATATATATATATATATATATATATATATATATATATATATATATATATATATATATATATATATATATATATATATATATATATATATATATATATAGTTTTAAAAAAATCTTTTTTTGTATTTTAATAAAAAAATTAATACTTTTGTTAAATTTATTTTTAATAAATAGAAAAATTAATTTTGATATCTAGTAGATAATAATGAATAATAAATCATAAAAAAAGCTCAAAAGTAATTTGTATGAAAAATCAATTGATATAGCTTTATATTTAAGTGATTTTTTTAAAGATTTTAATAATAAAAAATTTAAATAAAATAATAAAAACTAATAACATTTTAAAAATAAACATTTAAATAAAAAAAACATATAATATGTTGAGAAAATTATTTTTCATGCTAAAATCTTTCAATACAAAATACTGGTACAAAATTATGTTAGCTTAGTAAGAATTTAAGTTTTTAATTTAAACATAAAAAAACTGAAAATTATTTTAGTTTAATAAAAAATTAATAACAAAAATCAGAGAAGGTATTAAGTTTAATTATATATAAACCAATCATTGGATAAATTTTAAAAAATTATTATAACAAAAATCAGAGAAGGTATCTAATTTTAAAGTAGAAAGTGAACAAAAATTCCATTAGATTCTCTAGTAAAATGGCAGTAACTTTTCAATTTACATAAACTCTGGCCAACATCCCTTAAAATTGATCCTATCCTTAAACCACCTAAATTTAATTATCTATCATTCAATTTACAAAAAAGCAAAGAAAAAAATTATAATAAAAATGTAGGTAATAACTATTACCAATTATCCTTAATTAACCATTAATCAAATCGAAATATTAAGATCAATCCTAGGTTTCTTCATGATTGGAATTGGAACAACTGAATTACACCTAGGACACTTAGGATTATTCTTCATTATCAAAACATAGGACAAACAACCGGGACACCCTGCAGCCATTGGTGACGACACCATTTTCTCTTCGCTTTGCTCTTCTTCATGATGATTTGTTGTTTCTCGAATTGACGATGAAGAAGATGAATACGATGAAGGCGATGTTGCTGAAATCGAAGACTTCAAAAATGATGCTCTTTTCCGTAATGGTTCCTTCTCAGCTCTTTCTAGAGCGGATTTCACTTTGTCAAGTGTGCACACACTTTGATAATTGTTTGATGGTAAAGTAGATGAAACGAGTTTTAAGTCTAAACTCGTTTCATCAAAGAGATTCAACGCAACATTTGATTGCGTTGATGGAAAATTTAGGTCTTGAAATTTTGGAGTTGTTGGTTTCGTTTCAGAAATTGGTGAAGAGGGTAATGTGTTACACCTTTGAATATATACTTTCCCCGACTGAAAAAAATAGAGAAAAAATATTTAACACTAATCAGCAAATTAATCATGAATTGTATAATAAAGTATAGTTAACTTATTATAAAAAAAATCTGCAGAATTTAAATTCAGCTTTATGATAAAATTTATGAGAAATAAATACAGAGTACAGGAAGATAATTAGAGTAACTGCAGACCTGCTGTTACATTAAAATGCAAAAGTTTTAACCGAGCCAAAAAAAGAATTTTAACTTTTTTCTTATTTTAAAACAACAATTTTAAAAAAAGTTTAACAAAACTTCCTTACCAAGATTTTTCTTATAGTTCATAAATCCGGTTCTCAAGCAAGAAAAACAAATTTTACAAAAAAAATATTTAAAAAAAAAACACTTAAAATGTCAAACTGAAAAGATATTATTACTGACACGCTATAATCAGGATTCGAACCCTAATATTTATGATTATTTAATAATTTTAATAGTTATTATCAATTCATCTATCGATTAAAAAATAAAAAATAGTTATAAAGTTTATAACAAACCTGAAGGTCAAGACGTTTTTCCCAGCCACTAGGAACCTGTAAATCAAGATCCAATTCTTGGGATTCATTGGAGGACCCACCGAGTAAGTCTCTTGTAATCAGAGCCGTTGATTTCTCACCGTGAGATTCATTTCCCACCGTCCGATGTTGTTCATCTTTGTATCCACCACCACCAAGAACACGAATTAGAGAACTAACTTCAGCAGCCATTGCTTAGTTTCGTTTTTCAAATAGTTCTAGAGAGAGAAACTTTCTAGAGAGAGAAACCAGAGAGAGATGAAGATGAGAAAGAGAAAAGTCTGTGTCCTTCGTGTGTGTGACTGTGAGAGATTTATATATGCCAATAAAGATAGATGGTACGTTATAGTAAAAATTAATGCACATAAGAAAAAAAAAAGATGGAGTATGTTATCGAATTTAATTAATTAAATTCTAATAAATTGAGTTATTTTAATGGCTTCGTGATTTTGAATTTTAAAATTAATAATAATTTAATTAAATGTTTCATTTATTGTCGATGGGTATTTATTTAATAGGGTAGTGGAGAGGAGTGGGAAGAGAATTCAAAAAAGGGGTGGCATGTAAGTAATGGTAGCATTTAATGCATGGAATAGTAGTAGACAAATTTTGGTATCTTAATTTGGTAATTTCTTTTATATAAAAATATATACTTTTAATAATTCATAGGGGTAATAATATAATGGTCATAAATTCATAGGTATTGTATTTATTCTATAATAATAAAAAAATTTATTGAAAATGAATCTTTAACTTTTAATGGTTTAAAGCTCATAAATGAAGTTTGGACCCTGTGAATGCATGACGTTAGATTTTTGTTATTAAGTTGATAATAAATTTTGGTAGAATACAGATTTGACACGTACCAAAGTCTTGGAAGTTATACATACTTAGGCACTAGGCTCCAGTGCTCCACCAATGCTTTGGACCACTAGTAGTTTCTTTGTTCTTGCTTATTGTTAATTCTCACCTAATTTTATAGACTAAATGGAACATTTTCGTAGAATAAATACATCAAGTGGTTGAGGATAAGTAGTTAGTAATTATTAAAATTAATTACTCATTAATACTACATCCATCCGTTAATATAGATCTTGTTAGTTAAGTCGAGAGAATTAAGAATTTTAATTGTATTGTTTTAAATGTTTATCATTTAAATAAGAAATAATTAGTTTTAGTTGTTGATAGAATTTTTATTAAGATGGGAGTAGAAGAATGTCAAAGTGTTTGTTGGGTAATGCTATAGTTAGGATGTACATGAGACAGGTTGGATTGAATTTGTCTTAATCTGTTATCCAACTCGTTCAAATTTTAATGGATTGAGTTTTTCGTTCAACCTACAATTTTATTGTTAAAATTATGAGTTGAGTTGGGTTGAGTTTGAGGGTTACTAGTATGTTTCAAATAAAATATATTTTCTTACGATTCTTTTTGTTAGTTTAGAAAATATATAACACAGTCCAATACAATCATATTTATTTATAACATTCAAATTCAATGAAACACATCATATAATATTTAATAAAATTCATCAGCACGACATAACACGTGATAATAATATAAAATTAAACAATAAGATGAAAATACAAAAGAAAAGAAGAAACAATATTTAATCTTATAATTACGTAAACTTATTGGTCTAATAGTATTATTGGTGGAAATTAAAACTTTTTTGGAAAAATTAAGGTTATTAGTGAGATATTAATTATATATTTTTATGAATTTAATTGATATACACTGACAATATAAAGATTTTTTACACTTTCAGTTAATCACAACCATTGATTTATTTGAAATGTTTGACTTTTATTTTAACCATTTTAAAAGTAATACAAACGGATGATTGTGATGTATTGACAGTGTAAAACTTTTTACACTGACAGTGCATAACAATTAATCTCTATTTTTATTTAAAATAATAATAAAAATAATAAGAAATTACTAAGGTCACATCAATGAGTTGGGTCAACGGGTATGCGGGTTGCAAAACTCAAACCCAATATCCGAACCAAAACTATACGGGTTGTTATGGTTTGGGTTGTGTATACCCGTAAATGAATGAGTTTGGATAATCTATGGGTTGGTTCGGTTTGAGTCAGCGGGTTCGTGGGTCGATCCACACCCATGAACACTCATAGTGGTAGCACACTAGGATCCTACCGCGAGTTTCGTAAAGCTATAATTGTTAGCTTCAGCTCAACGTGCAATTCTGACATGGTTTTCTAAAATACCAAACAACTTACTCTATTAGCACAACTTACTCTATTAGCACAACTTGAAGCGTTATCAAAGCAGTTGACTGTCTATACTTCATTTCAAGCAAATGTTAAAGCAATTATGGTCTATGGTGTGATTTATGTGGTGGAGGTCATGCCAATGATTATTGTGTACCATACGTTGAAGAAACAAATTATACATGACACTATCAAGAGTCAAACCGTTACTTCAACACCTTTAATCCATAGTAGGATGATCATTCAAGTGTTACCTAGAGTCACAATCAAATTCAAAATTTTAACCAAGAAGCTTATCAAGATTCACCGCCAAGGGCATCATCCCTTATAAACAAGACTTTGAATGAATTTATGTCGGCTCAACGCAACTGGGAAACAAGTTACAAGAGCATAGAAGAACCTAGCAAGAACATAATAGCATCCTGAAAGAATCACATGGGGAAAATATCTAAACCATCGGTAGCTGAGGCAAGTGGAGAGTCTGATGTGAATATGTTGAATAATCTTAAGGATGACGAAGTTGAGAAGGAAATCAAAAATAAATGGGAATTGGTCGAGGAGAGAGGAGTTAAAAAAGAGAAAGAAGAAGAAAAATTCAAGACACCGAACAAAATAATTGAATCAAGAATAGAAGAAATTAAAGAGAAAAATAGATTTGGGAAAAGAACAAGAATTCAAATAGAGGATGATCTGGTTGTGGATGAAGTTTCAAATGAAAAATTTTGTTTAGACATAGATATTCAACATGAACATCTTCAACCAAATAATTTTCCTAAAAGCTATTGTAGCAATAAGGAAGATGGAAGAGAAGAAATAGATAAAGTATTATATACCATTTATGTCTTGTTCGTTACCATTAAAATAAAAAAGATATGGAAGAAACATCATTAATATCTCAAGTATACGGGGTCCCTAACAAACAAAAGGAAGAAGAACGATGATGTTCTTTTTGTGTCATATATGTCGTATTAATAGAGAAGCAAATGAACAATCTTAGTACCTTAAAGAAACGCTTAATGGGGGGCAACCCATCATTTTTCAGTTTTCATTTTTAGTTTATTTCAGTTATTTCCCTTTTTTTATAAATATAATCCAAGGAAGAGTACTAGCTAATTTTCATGAAAGTTATTCCACTTATACTTTTCTTTGCTTGAAATTAATGAATTTGTTTACTATTGTTTTCTTTCAATTTTAATTTGCTATCTTACCAGTGCCATCATGAAAAAGAAAATAAAAAATCACCAGAAAAAGAAAGAATGAAAGAAATCAACAATGATGTCCCCTTGCAAATTGAAGGTTTATAAAGAAAAGAGAAATCGAACACTTGTAATCAACCTCCAGATACCTCGGCTAGTATGGTTTGAGTAAAATATTTTCCATTGTTTATTTTTCCTTCTTATGAGAGTATCCATGCATTGGTCATTTTCTAAAATTTGCAGTTTTTATGATTTTGAGTCTATTGACTTGATAAATACACTCTGATGTATTTATTTGTGAAAACTCTGAGACTTTTTGAGCCATTCTATTTTAATATGATGATATTCATTGTTTAACCCCTTTGAGCCTAAAACCTTTCTTTTGGTGACATAGCCATATTATATAGCCATTGACTTGAAAGATTAAATATTGTCACCCTCTTTAGAGTGAGGTACAAATTTTTATTTTCTTAGTTGATTGCAAAAGAATAAGTTTGGGGTTGTTATTGGAAGTTAGCAACGAATAAGTTTGGGGTTGGGGTATTAAAGAAATTGGTCAAAAAGAAAAACGAAAGAAAAATAATAAGTTTGGGGTTGGGGTACTAGCTAAATCCTTTATTATGAAGAACCATCATCATACATAGACTATCACTTCACAAATATATTAATTCACCCCGAGAGTCATATGACTCACTACATGATCAATCACATACTTTTTCCAATGAAAAGCAACTTCAGCCTCATAACCCAACCTGATACATAAACAACATGGCTAATAGAAAAAAAGTTAAGATAAGTTGGGAACAATAAGTAATTGACTACATGATGGAGAAGAAGAAAGAATAAGTGTACCTCCTGTATGGAACCTAGTCACAAAAATTCTATAAGAAATAAGATACAACTTTGGAGATGAAGAATTCAATGAAGAGACAATAAAAGTTGGAAAATCTGTCTTACCATCAATGAAGTTTGAGATCATGAATGAGAAGAAAATGAAAGCCAAGAGTTAAGAAGTACCTATAGAATTAGACAGCCCCGACAACTCCATTCCTGAACTACCCACAATCAAAGACACACTCAAAATCATAAGTGGAAAGATGTAGTCAATGATAAGATCGACTTCATAGTCTGAAACTTCATTCCATACCAGAATCAACTACAAGATGACCTATTTTTTTCTGATGATCTTAATGCAAAATAATCTAACCTGTGTGTTCAAATTTCTTGTTTTTTGCAATTTCAATTAGGCAATTTCAATTCATGCACTTTCAAATTCCTCACACTTCCCTTGTGTAATTTGAATTCTTAACAATGACATGAGTGATGTTTTTCCTTCTTTATATGTTCTTAATTACCCATGTTTGCATATTAACTTTCCGTGATGCATCTTTACCTGCCTTTTTGATTTCGACAAAAGGGAGGGGGGGGGGGAGTATACTCTCAAGAGGAGTAGAGTATAATCTCTATTTAACTCAAGGGGAGCTTAATCACTCCAAACATATATGTGTTATTTTATTTTTCCACTTCCCTTGAGAGATGTGTTGTCATTGTCAAAAAGGGGGAGAATGTGGAAGCTTGTTTTACAAGTGATATGCTTTTAATAAGGACAACAACTTTTGTTTAACTTTTAATGATGGAAACTAATTGATGGCGACTCTAATAAAGCCAAGCATAAGTTATAAAGCGGATAAATATGCAACCCTAAGTATTAGGGTTTGACGGACTTGACTATCCGATGATGATGACCAAATGGAATATAAGCTCAAGCCTCATATCTTATAAACTCAAGCAAGTTTCTACAAAAGAAAACATTTGACAAAGTGTTGAAGTACAAGGAAGCCTTACCTTGGACCGAGAGAATATTGTGTAAAGAAAAATATAATTCTCATAAACGTACATGGATAAAACACACACACACACATACGCACACGCAGGTACACACGCACACATGCGCGCACACACACACACACACACACGCACATACTTTCAAACTGATTTTTCTAAAGAAAATATTTTCTAAAATGTCTTGAAGTTGTGTCATATTAATTGAAATCAATCAGAATTGATATCTGTAAAGTTTTACCTTTTCTAATCAATTAGGGAACTTATCTAATCTATTAGATCAATTCCAAATTGATCTCTAAGTGATTAAGATGACATATTAATGATCTACAACAACTAAATATCTTGTCTTTCCTATTTAGGAACTGGTAACCCATTACCATTAAAGATTCTAATAGATTGTCTTTCCTATTTAGGAACTGGTAATCCATTAGCATTGGAGATTCTAATTGATTATCATTAGGCTGTATTCGATTAGATTGTCTTAAAAGGCATTAAAATTAATTTATTTTTTGAGCCAACCTCTAGTGTATAAATAGATGTCTCATCCCTCAATTCAAGCCATCCAAAATCATAATAGCTCTCTCTCTCTCTCTCTCTCTCTCTCTCTCTCTCTCTCTATATATATATATATATATATATATATATATATATATATATATATATATATATATATATATATATATATATATATTCTCACTAATATTTTAGCCGAAGTGCTTATGCGAGAAAGTTCTTTTGTGAGTGAGAATAAGTTGTAATTCTGGAAGGATAGAATTATAAAATTCACCAAGGGAATATTTTGTCTATGTAACACCTTACTTCCCGATTCAATAATTAATAAATATAATATAATTCTATCCAAGTAGGATGTCACTTCACAATTCAAGAAGTCTAAATGTTACTTCATTTAATCAAAAATATAGTCCAAACAGTGAAAATAAACAAAAGTATGACATCCATAGTCTTAACAAATCATCCATACCAAAATTAGTTCAATAATGACTTTAAATTAAAATATATGTAATAGAATAACATAAAGAAAACAGCCAGTTCCCCGATGTTGCATATCAGAAAAATATTCCATGGTTTTAAACTCAATCATAAACATACCACTATCAATCATTACTATTATGAAAACCGTGCACGAAGGCGTTACCAAAAAATTGTTATTTTCTGAAATTTTCAGCATGATTTTCATCTTCTATAACCCCCAAAACGTCCATAAAATCATCACAGAAATATTCCATGGTTTTCAACTCAATTATAAACATACCAATATCAATCACTACTATATTCATATAATTACACCAATAAGTTCACAATTTCATACCCTACCATCATCATAATCATCATCCTAAACCTTTAACATACAACAAACATAAAATTATGCAATAATTCAAAATTCATCATCAACAAATATCAATTGCTATAGTTGCAACAATTATAATTCATTTATAACAATCATGGTCATAAATCAACAATAATCATAACATGACATAAGACCAACCTAAGAGAGTAAGGACCCCTTACTACCCTCTCATAATTAGACATCCTTATATGAATAGTTCCCATGCCCCTACCTTAGAATTTTAGGCTCCAAGCTCTTCAACAATGGTGGTCTTCTTCTTCTTCCTACCTTTGCCTCTTATCCTAGCTCTCCATTTTCTAATTCTTCCACGCATGTTCCCAACTCTCTGTTCTCTCCCCATTTTCTTATAAGTAGACAAACTAAATCTCTTATTTTAAATTTATTTTAAAATCTTATTATTATTATTATTATTATTACTATTGTCGTACCCCAAATTTTGACCACTATTTCTTTCTTGTTATTGCCTTTGAACCTAGGTCATTGACATGCTCAGGACCCTTTATAAGACATCTGGTCAACCCTAATGACCTAAAAAGTCAAAGGGGGGCCGTTTTGATTGATTAATATCTCTTAGGGAATTGTTTTAATTAAGGGATGTTACTTGGAATGTAGTAATTTGGGAAGTTATATTAGAGGGATATTACCATTACTAACTAGGACATTTTGTCTTATTAAAACACATTAGTAAAAAATTATAATTAGGGGAATTATTTTTTTTCATAGCAGAGCAGGGGTAGAATATATTATAATAACGTTATTAGTTAAATAAGTATAGATTAATATTAGTATTATTTTTATTTTTTTACATATTAATATTAAGTTAAATTATTGTTATTTAGGAATATATTAATATTGGGATTAATTAGGATTAAATTAAATATTATTTTAATCAAATTAATATTAATTGATATATCATCTAATTAGGGTCATAATGGAGTCATTAGAGCATAATATTAGTATTAATATTATTACTAATATTAATATTATCATGGATTTATTTTTAAGATTATTATTATATACTCACTAATGTTATTTTATCTCAAATGAATGGAATGACCTAGTTGATTACAAAAAGGAATAAAAGGATTTACAAAGAAAAATGTCATGAGTTTGAATCTTATTTTCTTAATTTTAGTGTTTTTCCCTTTTATTTGTTTTTCTTTACTTCTAACTTTTCTATTTTATTTTTAAATCACAAAAATAGGTGTTTTTATCATTTAATTATTAATTTTCGTATTTTTATTTAAAGCATATTTTAAAATATTATGTTTTCATTAAAATCATAATTTTATGAATAAAATCTATAAAAAAAATCAAAACCTTTTATTATCATTAGGTAATTAGCTTATATTCATTTATTTTAAATTTTTTTTTATCTAAATTCACCAAGTCATGAATTCATCCAGATTCATTGACTTGCGCTTTAAGAAATTAGGAAAATCAGGTTAAATTAAAATATTCTAAAAATAGACAATCTCATTTAATTTTTTAAACTAATTTTACCAATAAATAGAATCCATTTTTCACACTTTTCATTCATGCACAGTTTACAAATCCATTACCCCAATGTTGTTGCTTTTCACACTGAAGAACAACAACAACTAAACCATAAACCTTAAACATTCATCTAAGAAAAAAAAAGAATCTCGCACCAGAGGAGAATAAAAAGAGGAGATAGAATGAGTTCTAGGCAGAAAAGGGAAAGAATGAGAAAAGAAAGAGTAAAGGAAAGAGACGAATTTTACTATTTAACCGGGGACAATCTCCTCCCCGTAGATTGGTCCCCCTTACTCCCTCAGTTATATAATTGTTTTGATATTTTGTTTCTTGAGATTTAGGGTTAATTTATGGGATGATTTTTGGGATAAAAAATTAGGGATAAGGGATATAACCCCTGGGTTTATATAATTACCCTTTTAATTTATTTTCTTAAATAAACTAATAATTATATTTTTGCAGATAACTAAATGGATAATTTTAGGGATAAAATGGGATAAAGTTATGGGATAAAATCTTAGGGTTTTAAGGGATAAAAATTTACGGAATAACTATGGGATGATTTAGGGATAATTTTGGAAAATTTCTTTTAGGGTTTTAGGGATAAATAATTAGGGATAAAATCCTTAGAAATGAATAAAGGATGATGGTGACTTTGTCATTTTTCCAGCCGCGACAGCTGGCGACTCTGTCGGGGAGTTCTTATACTTTCCCTAAAGAGAGTTCATCATAACCTTGTGTTTTAGGGTTGTGCTTGTTTCTCTGTGTATCTGCTTTCTTTTATTTCTATTTTATTTATTTATTTACTTTATTGTTTATTATATTATTATGCCTGTCATAAAATATTGGTTGAGATTTTCACAGGTGTGAAGCTAAAACCCAGGCTTGAGAAGATATAATAAGCTTAAGTAAGGGGTCGTCCTGTCTTGGACACTAGGGTTCTCATCTCGTGGGGTCTTTGATGAAGATTCCGCCTAGAGTAGATCAATTCAAAATATTTGTCATAAAAGGCTAGCAATTCTTCATGATGAGACTTTGGATTTGGTTCATGATTTTGGGAACCTCTTCTAGAATACCCTCAAATCAGGGTGACCTTATGTTATCAACCCGCAAGGATCGTTACTAAGGTCCCTCCTAGATGAGACTTATCCCGAAGGATTGCCATAGAAAGGCTTTCTCATTCTCATGGTAAAACAAGGGTATAATCCATGACTATAGGGCTATCATCCTACAAAAACTTTATATCCTACAAGTGAGGGGATTGTGTAGTCTAAACTTAAAACTGATATGTCATAAGAAGATCATCTTAGCTAGGTTATGCTTACATTACTTTACCTATCCTTAAACCAGTTTGGGTTTCCCATGCCGACCATTATCCCTATCTATAAGGAGCCTTCTTAAACAAGGAATTATGCTTAAACACATACATGGATTCTATATCTATCACAATCCCTAAACCCATGTGGGTTCTCCGATCTGTCACTATTCTAACGTGACACTTATATTGCATCTCAAAAAAAAAAAAATTAGCATACCTTCTAAATAAAAAATCAAAAAAAGGAAAAAAAATATTTTTGCATATATACACATACATTTGCATGTCCTTTCCGCTTTCGATATTCCTCCAGCTATCTGGCTAGCAAACTTCTTGATACTCACAAACAAACTCAAAGGATATCTCAAGAAACTATAGAGGAACTCAAGAGGGGCAAGTACCATTGAAGAGAGAAGGTAACCCTTCATAAGGCCAACTAGAGGACTACCTAAAACCTCAAATACAATAACACTAGATGATGCCTCCGCAACATAATCTGTAATAATATCTACTTCAATAACAACCTCGTGCACTTCACCAATCACAACAAATGAAGTTTGGAAGGAAACTGGATCCTACGCCAATCTCTCATGAATTACTCAGAAGTTTCATAGTAAAGCTATAATCCTTTGGTCCTTCTCCTCATCCATATCCTCTCAGTTATGATGACAAGCCGTTGACTCTTAAAAAGGAGTCCCATTGGTAAACCGTCACCCCTTATATTTATAAGTGGAAGAACATCAAAAATCATCCCCTAAAGACAATGGATCAACAATGAAGCTCATCCCTGGGATCAATAGACTTTATCAGTTCCAGTTGTAATTTCTTTTTTGCTAAGTGTTTTTTTGTTTTAAAAGTTGTACTCTTTGGGAAATAATTTTAATAAAATGAGCATGCATGTTTTTGAAATATATTTATTTGTTTACACTCTCTTTCTTATGCCATCATGAAAATGAAAGTAAAAATAAATCAAACCTTTTATTTTCACTTATCACCTATTAACAAACTTATGAGGAGAATGATGTAATAAATAATCAAATTTGCTGATGTATGTTTTAATAGTAAGACTGAGTTGATGATTTCCTTAATCACTGGAGAAATAAGGAGATAATTTGTAGTCAACCCCTTGAGCCAAAAGTTTGTGTTTCTTTTTCTATTCATAAAAACCCTTAATATTAACCAAGGGCAGGGTAATTTTTCAATTAAGTCAATGAAGCATTGTGATCTCAAGAGAATTATTCCATCTAATTACAAGGATAATAGGTTCAAGCACATCTCATTCCTTGCATACATCATCTAACATCGAGGAAGTTGAGAAAGTACAAAGCTTACAATAGCTAACATGGCAGTCACGACTTTCGAAATCAAAAGAAAAATCACAAGAGTTGTTTAAAAAAAAGGCCGCTAAGTAAAAAAAAAACTAAAAAATTGACTTAGGCAAAAGTAAGGGGATCATGTTTTAAAAAGAGCCCGCTAAGTCAAAAACTAAAAAGGAGTTGACTTAGGAAAAAGTTAGGGCATCCCGATGGACCATAAATTCAAAAGAATCGGTTCATGCAAAAATAGGGATTAAAAAGAAGAAAAAAAAAACAAAAACAAAAACAAAAACAAGCTTGAAAGTGAAAGTAGATTACTGCCACCTCAAGAATCTTAACAGTACTTGAATCATTACATATACCTCCATCATTATCTATCAAAATTCTCTTCCAGACTAAATGCATTTGTTGAATTAATTGGATTTAGGAATGAAAATCATCAAGAAAAAAGGGTGGGATAAAATTAAAATTTGAGCCTTATATCTTTTGTTTCATAAATCATGAACCATACCACGTTATAATATTTAAAAGTCCTAATTGAAGCTAGGTTCACTATGAAAGCATACTCGGCAAAATCGTTGTTAAACTGACTCTGAATGTTTGTTACTAACCATCTTGGTCTATCACATCTTCATTTATGTCAACCTCATGGCCAAATATCATATGTATACACCATATCTGTTTTCCATAACAAATTTCAATTTCAAAAACTTGCATGAGAATGATGTTAGAATTACTTTTCAAAAAGAATATTTTTCTCACAAATCAATACTTAGCACCAAGGAAATATCAACAATGGTCTAATCAGGGGTACACCACTTCGAGACATTCCTGACTAGGGGCAAGTCACCTAAGGATCCTTTCGATTAGGGGGAAAATCCTTATGATCCTAGGGGCACATCATCTAAAGATCCTACTGATTAGAGGCGAAACATTTCAATATTTGACATACCTATGTCAAATAACATCCATGACCCACATGATCAGAGGCATACCTTTCAAGACTCTCATACTGGGGCATACCAACTCAAGGGCCTAGTGAGGCCAATCACTCCAAAAAGTCATCTAATACGGGGCATACTTTTCAAAGATTCAAATATTGGTGCAATTCATATAAAGGTCATATCGTAACATTGTGGGATCTAAGTTCCTTCTCAGGACACTCCTGTAGACCCTAATAATCAAGGGCAAAACTTTTCAAGATTTAAATGCTGGGTAGTTCATATCAAAGTCATACCATAGCATGGTGGGGATCCAAGTTTTTTTAAAGGCAAGTCTTCCAAGAAGGCTTACAAATAAGGGCAATACCCTTCAAGGCTCAATAATCATGGGGAAGACCTCCGTAAGGCTTGATCAAAAGAGACTGCTTCAAAAGAACATTTTATTTGGGGAACTTTATTCCAAGATTTGATTAGTCAAGGACAAATATCTCCAAGGCTCATACAATGGTAGGCTATTTCAAGCACATAGTAAAGACAAGCTTCTTCAAAACCCATATTGAGGAGAATTTCTTCAAATACCCCAACATACTAGGGCAACTATAGGATACTGCATGGACATGCCCTCTTAATACTTTTGAGAAGCATACAAGCTCTGCCATACATTAACAATTGTCAAGTTTGAAATGAGTATCAGGAAGCCATGCTAGAGTAACACCCTACCACCTTTTGACAAAATATCATGGTTACACGAACAACCTCTCTAAGCCCTAACAGTCCACGACCCACCATAGGGGCACTTGTGGAAACATTCAAATCATTGTCATGCATTATTCATGTCGCCACACTCTAGCGTCTAACCGTGCATATCATCTTATTCATATATCACATTTCCATATCATGAATCTAATATCTACAAAAGCCCAATCTTACTTGGCACCACACAAAGGCCCAATCTTACTTGGCACCTACATCTAAAAAGCCCAACCTCATCTGGTATTCACCCCAAAATCCTAATCTTTGATTGGAATCTCACAAAAGCCATACCTTGCTTGTCACTCAATACCTACAAATGGCCCAATCTTCAGCGGTACAACCCAAGAATAATACATTGCATGCATCAATCATCACATTAATACATCATATCACACGTAACATATCCATGAATGTGGAGTATTACACCATACAAACTCTAAACATGCATACATAACATGCACAACATAACATAGGCTGAGACTCAGGACTCATCGTGAGAGTCTGGATCAATCTCTAGTTAAATCGGCGATAAATCTATGTCCAAGCTTCTCCCTAGCTCTTTTCTCACTGTACACCCCAGTGGGTTGGTTTTAAGGATAATTCCCCGGTAAGTATCCCTGGAACCTATTCTCCAAGCAGAAAATACTTAGCCGCACTGTCCTCGACATGCTCTAATGGTATAAAATTCCTTCACCAGATTCTTGTAGGGATTTCTTAGGACTTTCTCTAGCACTCACACTCCTTATGGAACTTCGCCTGGAAGCTTATTGCTTAGTAGACAATCATCTTACGTGATACCATTCTTCCTTGGTAAGTAACATCTTCACAGAGCCTTTTCAATAAAGGAATTTCCCAGCAAACTCACTCCCCGTGAGTCGTCAAAGGAATCTATCCAGTAGTCGGTCATCTTGAATGATCGTTATAAACTATTGAGCAGGTCTTCACCTCTCACCTCTCTAGCTTATTAACCTATCCCACACACAGGACACGTTCCATATACTGGGTTTATCAAGAGATTTTACCAAGGTATTTTATCGAAGGAGTTTTATCAAAGGGGTTCAATCAAGGGGTTTTAATCAGAGCATTATCCACCAAGGGTTCACCAGGGTTTTACCTAGAAGTTTCAACAAAGTGTTATTAGCAAGGGGATTCATCATCTATTATCAAAGGGTTTCACCGGAGATTTCTATCAAAGGGTTCTACCAGAATTTTATCAAGGGATTTTATCAAAAGGGTTTTGTCAAGGGATTTTATCAAAAGGGTTTATCAGGAATATCATCGAAAGATTCCATCAAAGGATTCTGCCAGACTTTTACCAAGGGGTTTCATCCAGAGTGATCGGGGTATCAGTAGAGTAGTACCCAATTCCCGTAAAATGATCGGATGATCATGGTAATCATATGCGAGTTTCACCCAGAAGGGTTAAAGTGGATCAAAAAGGGTTTCATCAAATGTTTCATTAAGGGTTTCATTAGGGATTTCCTCAGATTTTTATCAGAGGGGTTTCATTAAGGTTTTATCAAAGGGTTCCACCAGGGTTTCACTATGGGTTTCACCAAAGATTTTATCATCGGTTTCATAAAAGGATTATATCAAGGGGTTCTATCATGAGTTTCATTAAGGGGTTCCATCAAGGGGTTTCACCAGATTTCTATCAAAGGGTTTCGTCAATGGATTTCATCAAAAGGGTTTTATCAAGGGTTTCATCTAGGGATTACATCTGAAGTTTCATCAAAGGGTCTCATCAAGGGGTTCTATCAGAATTTTATCAAGGAATTTCACCAATGTTTTTAGAAAATGGGTTTTATCTAGAGTAATCAGGGTATCACTAAAGTCCAAACTGATTCCAGTAACACGATCGAATCATCATAGGAATCATATGCTAGTTTCACTCAGAGGGGTTAAAACTGATCATCAGGGATTAATCAAGGGGTTTCATCAGGGATTTGTCAAAAGAGTTTCATCAAGGTCTTATCATTAGGGTTCCATCAGAAGTTGTATCATAGGTTTCATCAAGAGTTTTGCAAGGGATTTTATTAAGAGATTTATCAAAGGTTCTACCAAGGTTATCAAAAGCGACCAGAGGATCGTCCAGGTCCTACCCGATTAATGTGATTATGGGAATCATATGCAATGAGATATTATAAGGGATACATCAAAGTGGGATGACAAAAGAGCACCAGGGTTTGATCAATCCTTGCTAGGCTTCAAAGTCTATTAACCCCGCGATCATAGGGTTCCTCTTTATATTTAACCATCTCCTTCATGAGAAGATGGAGACTCGTCATCATCATCATCTCAGTTTAAAGATTATTAAATAGGAGTAGGTGTCATACCCCAAATTTTAACCACTATTTCTTTCTTGTGATTGACTTAGAATCTAGGTCATTGACATGCTCAGGACCCTTTATAAGGCATCCGGTCAACCCCAATGACCTAAAAAGTCGAAGGAGACCGTTTTGATTATTTAGTCTCTCTTAGGGAATTGTTTTAATTCAGAGATGTTACTTGGAACGTAATAATTTGGGGAGTTATGCTAGATGGATATTACCATTGCTAAATAGGACATTTTGTCTTATTAAAACACATTAGTAAAAAATTATAATTATGGGGATTATTTGTTTTAATAGAAGAGGTAGAATAGATTATAATAACATTATTAGTTAAATGAGGATATATTAATATTGTTATTTAGGAATATATTAATATTGTGATTAATTAGGATTTAATTAATTATTTTTTAATCAAATTAACATTAATTGATATATGATCTAATTAGGGCCATAATGAGGTTATTAGAGCATAATATCACCATTAATATTATTACTAATATTAATATTATCATGGATTTATTATTAAGATTATTATTATATACTCACTAATGCTATTTTATTTCAAATGAATGGAATGACCTAGTTGGTTACAAAAAGGAGTAGAAGAATTTACAAAGGAAAAGATCATGAGTTTGAATATCACATTTCTTAATTTTAGTGTTTTTCCCTTTTATTTGTTTTTCTTTACTTCTAACTTTTCTATTTATTTAAAGCATATTTTAAAATATTTTTTTATCTAAATTCACCAAGCTATGAATCCATATAGGTTCATTGACTTGGGCTTTAAGAAATTGAGAAAATTAGGTTAAATTAAAATATTCTAAAAATAAACAATCTCATTTAATTTTTAAACCTAATTTTACCTATAAATAAAACTCATTTTCACACTTTTCATTCATGCACAATTTACAAATCCATTACCCCAATGTTGTTGTTGTTCACATTGAAGAAGAACAACAACTAAACCCTAAACCTTCAACATTCATCCAAAAAAAAGGAAAGAAATAATCTCGTACTAGAGGAGAACAAGAAGAAGAGAGAGAAGGAGTTCTAGGCAAAAAGTGAAAGAATGAGAAAAGAGTTGATACCTCTGCTGAAAACCAGGGAAATCCTCCTCCCTGTAGGGTAAGAAGGAGTAGAAGAAAGAGACGAATTTTACTGTTTAACCGGAGACAATCTCCTCCCCGTAGGTCGGTTCCCCTTACTCCCTCAATTATATAATTGTTTTGATATTTTGTTTCTTGGGATTTAGGGTTAATTTATGGGATAAAAAATTAGGGATAAGGGATATAACCATTGGGTTTATATAATTACCCTTTTAATTTATTTTCTTAAATAAACTAATAATTATATTTTTGCAAACAATAAAATGAGATAATTTTATGGATAATATAAGATAATGTTATGGGATAAAATCCTAGGGTTTTAAGGGATAAAAATTTATGGGATAACTATGAGATTTTTTAGGGATAACTTTGGGGATAAATTTTTAGGGTTTTAGGATTAAATAATTAGGGATAAATAGGGATAATATTTGAGACAATAAATAGGAATAAATCTTTAGGATTTTAAGGATTAATAATTAGGGATAAGAGATATAATACTTGGGTTTATATAATTACCCTTTTAATAATTAGGAATAAATCTTAAATAAACTAATTATTATTATTTTTGAAAATAATTAAATGGGATAATTTTATGGATAATATGGGATAAAGTTATGGGATAAAACCCTAGGGTTTTAAGGGATAAAAATTTATGGGATAACTATGGAATAATTTAAGGATAACTTTGAGATGATTTTTGGGACAATAAATATGGATAAATTTTAAGGGTTTTAGGGATAAATTATTAGGGATAAGGGAATAATACTTGGGTTTATATTACTAGCTTTTAATTTATTTTCTTAAATAAACTAATAATTATATTTTTTGCAAGTAATTAAATGATATAATTTTAGGAATAATATGAGATGAAATCCTAGGGTTTTAAAGGATACAAATAAGGAATAAAAACAATGGATAAATCAACCACAAAAACAATGGATAGATCAAGGGACAAACATCAAGGATAAGGGATATGATATTTGAGATTATATAATTAAGCATTTAATATGTTTGTTAATATAACTATAACTATAACTATAACTATAACTATAACTATATATATATATATATATATATATATATGAAGGTTGAGAAAAACAAGAAAGGGGGGGGGGGGGGGGGGGGGGTTGAATTGTTTTAGAAATAAAAGCTTTTTCAGAAATAAGAACACAAAATTTTATACTGGTTCGCTTGAAAATCAAAGCTACTCCAGTCCACCCGGCCAAGGTGATTTCGCCTTCAAAAAGGACTTAATCCACTAATCTTGAAAGATTACACAACCAATCGTCTAAGAGAATAATCTCTTAGCCCTCTCAAGCATACAGACTACACATAGTCACTTGAGGAAATAATTTAAGCAAAAATGAGTTGTAATGTAAAATGCTTCTAACAGCAAGCAAGTATTACAGAAAAGTATTTGAGCAAAAGTTTTTTACGTAAGAGCAGCAACTCGTGAAAAATAAGAGAGAGTGTAAATGATGTTTCTGTGTGTCTCAGGTGTCTCTCTAGAGAAGTAATCTGTCCTTTATATAGTAGTTGAGAAGGACCGTTGGAGTGATGACATAATCTTGGTCATTGATGAGTAATTAATATCATTACTTTTGTTGTTTCTTTCTATAACCATTTTATCTGCCTCTTTAATTCTTTCTTACAATACTTCCTTTCCATAGTGAGATTTCTTTCCGTTACACATTCTGGACTTGTGAATCTCCATCAGAGTCTTGATGTACCAGAGTCAGTCTTTAGAGGATGATTATGTCTGACTTCATCAGAGCTTCTCAGTGTTCTAGTCTTCTTAAGTATCAGAGTCTAAAGCCAATAGTCTGTTGGAGCTTCTGACTTTTTACTGTCTCTCTTTGATCAGAATCAGAGCTTTCTGGATGTATTCCTTTCTTAGCGGCGTCTGATCATCTAATATTTTATATCTGATATAAGTTTGTATCTGATGTATGGTCAAAATCCTCCGTGAGTGTTCAGAGTCCTGCACACTTAGAAAAAAATCTCGTTAGGGTGCCATTTTGGGTTTCACCCTTTGTTATCATCAAAATCTTAGAAATTTATTGTATTACCAGTTTTGTTCTTACAATCTCCCCCTTTTTGATGATGACAAAACATTTTAAGTTAAAGATGAAATATTTTCAGAAAAAGTCTTAGATCAGATTTGTAGTGAGCTCCCCCTGTGTTAGATCTTGGATAGTTCAGAAGTTCTTACCGGACCTTCCATGGTTTGGTGTTTTTAGCTACTTTCCTGCATATCTTAAGTCATATTTAGAGACAGTGTTTGCAGAGTTTGAAAGGAATTAGATATGTTTTCATCAGAGCTGTTTTTAGTTCTCCCTCTTTTTGTCAGAATCAAAAAGACTTAGCAAGAAACTTAGCAAAAAGTAGATATAAACAGATAAGCATTTACATAAGCCTGACAAGCAGAAGGCAAGAAAACAGATATGGAAACACAGAGCAACAAGTAAAGCAGAGAAAACAACAAGCAAAAAAATCCTAGGTGCCTAAGGGTTTGGAGGTGGAGGCATCCTCTAGAGCAGCTGGGACAACATGTTCTGAATGTTGACATTGACAGAATCCTGTTGATTCAGTCTGGCTCGAACTACCTGTTGTTCTTTCTGCAGATCTTCAAGGGTCTTCAGGACCAGAGGAACGAATCCAGAGTTGGAGGACTCCCCCTGAGTCAGTGCATCATTTATGGCTTTGGCAGCAGACTCTTCAGCAAGGCGAGCTGCTTCTTCAGCGTCAACTTTGGCTTTTGCCTCAGCTTCAGTAGTAGCAGCATCAGCAAGAGCTTTGGCTTCAACTTCTCTGATTCTCTGAAGTTCTTCTTGTCTTGCTTTCTCTTCAGCTTCCTTTCTTGCCCGCTCCTCACCTTCTTTGGCTAGACGCTCTTGGAGTCTGATCTCAGCGTCTCTGATGAAGTCATTGTGGACTTATTCAGAGAGGCCTTTCAGCTTGAAGGCTTCAGAGGTCATCCAACTTATCACTCTGTTCCAGTGAGTCCTTACAACGGAGGGATCATCACTGATGCCAGAGTTGATGGTCAGAGACTTGACCTTGGCAACTGAAGACTCTACAAAAACCGTAATTGCTTCCTCAAGGGTCAGAAGGGTGGTTTCTGGTTCAGAGGCTTGGGAGGGTGAGGTGGGGGTATTTAGGTTAAGTGTGGGAGTTGTTGGGTCAGCGGAGGTAATGGGTTGTGGTATTTCAGAGTGTAGTGGTTCAGATGGTTGTGAGTCAGAGTGGATTGGTTCTGAAGGTGGTGGTTCATAAGTGGTCGTGTTTGGGTTTTCTGGGAGTGGAGAAGTAACTTCAGGTTCAGGGTTAGAGTGTGATGGCTTTTGAGGGGCCAAAGCACGGTCTTGGATCTGAGCCAGAGTTGGGGAGTGAGGATTATAGGATTCAAGGTCAGATGAGAGGTCATAATAAGGTGGGGATTGTGGAGATGGTGATGAAGATGGTGAAGTGGTTTCATTTAGCATTCCTGCTTCTGAAATAGGTAGAGTTGTGGCGGCAAGGTTGAATTTTTGGGATGATAGGTTAGAGGGTCTGGTGGTTGAGGAAGGTGTATCAGAGGTTGTATATATAGGTTTTGATTGAGGAAGTGAAGAAGCAACATGTTTAATTTTTACAGAGGGAGGGAGAGATATAGACTTACCAGGTGATCCAACCAGAGGCACTGAAGGTCTTGATCCAGATGTTTCTCCCAGCTTCGCTCTCTTTGCCTGCTTGGTCTTCTCAAAGGGCTCTTGTATCCTCTTCTGGAAGTCTGGAGGAAATTCGGGCAGCCAGTCTAATGAGAAATTTGAGATATCCACTCCTTGTTTGTGTAGATCCTCTAGATAGTATGCGACTACCTCTGGAGGGTCGATCATGGAGAAAAGGTAGAGTCCATTTGGAATCTCCCTCTGATCTTTAAGTGCTTCCCAGGAGGTGTCCAATGTTCGTTTGACCCATACTTGATTAATGATTCCCATGCTCTTCAGATTGCGAGCGTTCAGAGGTCTGCCAGTATCTATCATCACGTCTTCCATAAGTCTGAGCTGAATCAGATGGTCCACGAGGCCACTCTCAATCTGCACATCAGATATAAGTCTCCCTAGAGGAATGTAGTTTCTTGTCTTCATGTTGTTTCTAGTATCTTTTACGGAGTCTCTGAGATACTTGAAGAAAAGTGCGGGAAGGCAGAGCTTTAGACCCTTGTGAATGCAGTAGAGGATGCATTTCTGGTATGTGTTGATGTAGTCTGAGGAATTAGAGGCTGGACGGTGATGGATGGTGCCTAGAATAATCTTCAGCCATACCCGGAGGTTCTGATGCAGTTCCTTGTTCTTGGAATGCTTGCCTTTAGCATTCTGTTGGAATATTGTAGGGTTTATCTCATGGGACAGATACTTTGCCCTAGGGTTGATGTTGTATATGCGTCTTCCTCCAGTCTTCTCCATGTTCAGCAGGGCAACAATTGATTTCTCTGGGATAACTATCTTGACTCCCAGAATGTAGGAAACAATGTAGTGATCATCAGAGTCAGTGAAACGCCAGAACTCCTTTACCAGATTTGTGTATACTGGGCCATAGAGGCGTTGAAAGTAGTTTTCCCACCCTTGCTTCTTTAGTTCTTCCGTGAGGTCGACGCCATTTCTCTTCATGTTGTCAAAACCTACTAGGGTTTCACAAAGAACTTCCAGTTTCTCAAACGGAGTTGCAAGATGAATGGGAGGCTCACGATCAAGAATGTGAGGTTCTTTATAGATTGGAGTGGAAACAACGCCGATGACTGCAGGGTTTTGATGACTGGAACTTGGAGCTTGCTCAGTTGAGTTCATTTGTTGAGAGAAGTTGTACACTGACTGTTATTGAAAATCCATGAAGAATGTTGAAGATGAGATGAAGGTTGAAAAACTTGATGAAGGACTGCAGAAAGGCCTTTGAGGGAGGAGAAAAACTGAGAGAGAGAGTTAGGTGTGTTTGTGAGTGAAAAATATGCAATTGTGAAATGTGAAAAGTATATATACCCAAATTAGGGCGCATGCAAAACGACAAAAAAATGGGAGTTTAGCACATAAACCAAGTACGCACGCTAGAGGGGAGAATGATTACAACTCATAAATGATGTCTAATCCCAAAATCAGCATACTGCTCGAGGAGATATCAAGAGACTGTTTCTCGATTACTGCTAGACAGCTGTCTAGAAGTTCCAAGGTCAGTCGCATGATGTTCCACATGTTAATTTATCTGATCTTCAGGAATACCAAAGGGTTGGTTCCTGGAGATTTCTAACTCAGATGACTTCGAACTGGTAGTAGCATCAGAGTCAGATACAGAATCCCGTTGTTTACTTCAGAGTCTTATTTTGCTAACTCAGAGGCACATTTCATTCAGGACAATTTTGAATGTTTAGATTTTTTAAGATAAAAGAGAATCTATCTTCAGCAAGGGGTTTGGTAAAAATGTCAGCCCATTGATGGTCTGTATCGATAAATTTTAACGTTACTACCCCTTTCTGAACATAGTCTCTAATGAAATGATGTTTTATTTCTATGTGCTTAGCTCTGGAGTGCAAAATAGGATTCTTAGTTAAACAGATGGCAGTAGTATTGTCACAAAAGATAGGAATATTACTCTCAAAGATTTGAAGATCTTCTAGTTGATTCTTCATCCAGAGCATCTGAGTAGTGCATAATGATGCTGAAATATATTCTACTTCTGTAGTGGACAGAGCTATGATTGATTTCCTTTTGCTGGCCCAGGATATCAGATTCTTTCCCAAGAGATGACAATTCCCAGATGTACTTTTACGTTCCATTCTGTCTCCCGCGTAATCTGCATCACAATAACCAGAGAGTCTATACTCTGATGTTTTCTCATACATCAGGCCCATGTTAGGAGTTACTTTCAGATATCTGAGTATTCTTTTAACAGTGGTTAAATGAGATTCTCTAGGATCTGATAGGAATCTGGCACAGAGACATACACTAAACAGAATATCAGGACGTGTAGAAGTCAGATAGAGAATATAGCCTATCATACCACGATAGAGCTTCTGACAAACCTTCTAACTAACCTCTTCTTTTTCCAGAATGCAAGTTGGATGCATAGGTGTCTTAGCAGGTTTGCATTCCGCCATTTCGAATTTCTTCAGAATGTCTTTTATGTATTTACTTTGATGAACATAGGTGGTTTCTGAGGCTTGATTGATTTGAATTCCTAGAAAGAACTTTAGTTCTTGCATTAAGCTCATTTCAAATTCTGCCTGCATTAGCTCAGAGAATTCTTGACATACGGAAGGGTTAGCTGAACCAAAAATAATGTCATAAACATATATATGGCATATCATGAGGTCATTATTAATGTTTTTACAGAAGAGTGTAGAGTTAACTTTCCCTCTAATAAAGTCATGTTCCAGAAGAAATTTGCTTAGCCTTTCATACCAAGCTCTAGGAGCTTGTTTTAATCCGTATAAAGATTTCTTAAGTTTAAAAACGTGTTCTGGACAATTTGAGTTTGCAAAACCTGGAGGTTGATTGACATTTTCTTCTGATATATAACCATTAAGAAATGCGCTCTTGACATCCATTTGATATAGTTTGATAGAATGATTTACAGCGAATGAAACAAGTAAGCGAATAGATTCTAACCTGGCGACTGGGACAAAGGTTTCGTTGTAGTCAATGCCTTCTTGTTGATTGTACCCTTGTGCCACCAGTCAAGCTTTATTTCTAACAACTTCGCCTTTTTCATTTAGCTTGTTTCTGAACACCCATCTGGTTCCAATAATGTGAGTGCCTTTGGGCTTGGGAACAAGATCCCAGACGTCATTCTTTGAGAATTGATATAACTCTTCTTACATGGTTAGAACCCAGTCATCGTCTTGAAGTGCCTCATCACAGGAAGTAGGCTCAATCAGAGATACTAGTCCTAGAGGAATTTCTTCAGGTATCTTGAATGTTGACCTAGTTCGGATAGGTTCGTCCTTGTTTCCCAGAATCAAATCTTCAGAGATGTTAGGGCGACTTTTTGATTTCTTTTGGATCGCTGGGGTTTTAGTTCCTTCTGAACTTTGTATATCAGGTACTTCTGGTGCTTTGATCTTTTCATCAGAACCTGCAAGAGTAATCTCCAGATCTACAAGTTTCTCAACTAGCTTTGACTTTTCAGGTTCAAGCTTATCATCAAATCTGACATGAATTGATTCTTCCATGATTTTGGTTTCTGTGTTGTATACTTTGTAGCCTCTAGAGTGTTTTGAGTATCCTAACATAATACCTTTTTGTGCTTTTGAATCAAACTTGTTCAGATGTTTTTTAGTATTCAGAATAAAGCAAGAGCATCAAAAAGGATGAAAATATGAAATGTTGGGTTTTCTTCCTTTACACAGTTCATAGGGAGTCTTCTCCAGAATAGGTCTTATGGAGATTCTATTCTGAATATAACACGTTGTATTTACTTCTTCAGCCCAAAAGTGCTTAGCCACATTTGTTTCATTGGTCATGGTTCTGGCCATCTCTTGGAGTGTCATATTCTTCCTTTCTACAACTCCATTTTGTTGTGGAGTTCTAAGACAGGAGAAATCATGAGATATTCCATTAGAATCAAATAGTTCCTCAAAAAATTTATTTTCAAATTCTCCACCATGATCACTTCTGACTCTGATGATTTTAGAGTCAAATTCGTTTTGCACTTTGGAACAGAAGCTAGTGAATATAGAGTGAGACTCACTCTTGTGCTTTAAGAATTTTACCCATGTCCAGCGACTAAAATCTTCAAGAATAACTAGTCCATATTTCTTTCCATTTACTGATGCTGTTTTAACAGGACCAAATAGATCAATGTGAAGAAGTTCCAGAGGCTTAGAGGTAGAAACAATATTTTTCTTTTTAAAAGATGATTTTGAAAATTTTCCTTTTTGACATGCTTCACATAGAGCATCTGAAGAAAACTTCAGCTTAGGTAGACCTCTGACTAACTCGAGTTTATTTAGCTGAGATAGCTTTCTCATGCTAATATGGCCTAAGCGTCTATGCCATACCCATTGCTCTTCATGAACAAACATTAGAAATTTTACATTTTGTTCTTTTAAGTATGAAAGGTTTATCTTGTAAATATTATTTTTCCTCTTGCCAGTGAATATGACTGTTCCATTGTTCTGATTAATTGCTTTACATGTTTTTTGATTGAAGATTACATCATAGCCGTTATCACTTAATTGACTTATTGATAACAGATTATGTATTAATCCTTCTACATGGAGAACATCAGATATGGGGGGAAGAGTACCATTACCAATAGTTCGGAGCCTCTGATCCTTCCTTTCTGATTTCCTCTGAAACCTACGAAGCTAGCATCTTTAAGTTCCAGGTTTTGGAACATATACTTTCTTCCCGTCATGTGTCGCGAGCATCCAGAGTCCAGGTACCATGACTGGTGTCTTAACTCTGCTGCATAAGATATCTACAACATAAACAATCTTATCCTTTGGTACCCAGAATCTTTTGGGTCCTTTGTGATTAGTTTTCCTAGAGTTTCTTAACACTTTGGGTTTTCTGGCATTATCAAAACGTTTTGCTTGTGCATGTGTGTAGTGATAAGAAAATGGAGATTTAGGTTTGTCATTAGTGGAAGGTTTATCTTCACTAGGATCATACCTACTTCCTCTTCTATTGTTCTGACTGACCCTATAAATCATGGATGCCATTCTGCTTCTTTCTATCCCATTCTTCAGAAACTTTTGAAAAGATTTTTCATATTCATAAATTACTGTTTTTGAAGTTTGTGGAGCTTGAGATAACGCTTCTTCAAGTTTTAAACATTGTTTATTTGTGGAATCTCTTTCTAATGTCAAAATTCGATTTTCATCTTTTAGATCTGAAATTGTTATCTCAAGTTTACCACATTCTTTGAGGGTTTCTTCAATAGATTAGAGTTTCAGACAGGCATGATTCGAGGTCAAAGCTAGAAAGATCAAAAAATACCTCTTCGGATTCAGATTCTCCATCTGGTGTATTCCTGGAGGTGGTAGCCATGAGTGCAACATTTGTCTGTTCATCAGAGTCTGATCCTGAGAAATTAGATCCACTGTCATCCAAGGTAGCCATCAGTCCCTTTTTGGCTCTGAAGGAATTTTTCTTGAAATTTTCTCTTCTAGAGCTTTCTTTCTTCAACTTGGGACATTCGTTTCTGAAATGACCTGTTTCCTTACATTCATAACAAGTTATATCTTTGTTAGATTTACCTCTTCAAGTTGATTCTGATCGATCTCCTTTAGGTCTTGGTTTTCTGAAGTTATTATTCCTTTTTCTCCAGAGTTGTTTTACTCTTCTGGTTAAAAGGGATAATTCTTCTTCATCGTCAGAGTCTTCTTTTTCAGAGTCATCAATGTCTTCTTCTTCAGCCTGGAAGGCTTTGTTTCTATCTGATTTGTGTCTTTCTGATCTGGACTTTAGTGCTACAAACTTGATCTTCTTTTGAGGCTCATCTTCCTCCAGTTCTATCTCGTGACTTTAGACTGAACTGACGAGTTCTTCTAGGCTGATGTTGTTCAGATCCTTTGATAGTTTTAAGGTTGTGACCATAGGTCTCCATTTCTTTGGCAAGCTTCTGAAGATCTTTTTGACATGATCCGCAATTGTATATCCTTTATCTAGAACTTTGAGTCCTACAATTAAAGTTTGGAATCTAGAAAACATTACCTCTACAGCTTCATCGTCCTCCATTTTGAAGGCTTCATATTTCTGGATTAGAGCCAGAGCCTTTGTTTCTTTGACTTGAGAATTTCCTTCGTGAGTCATCCTCAGGGAGTCAAGTATTTCTTTAGCTGTCTCCCTGTTGGTGATTTTTTCATATTCACTGTAGGAAATGGCATTGAGAAGTATCGTTCTGGCTTTGTGATGGTTCTTGAATTCACGCTTCTGATCATCTGACATTTTGCTTATGGGAATAGCAACTCCAGTGTCTGTCATAGGTGGTGTGTAGCCAATTGTGACAATATCCCAGAGATCAGCGTCATAGCCCAGAAAGAAACTTTTAATTCTGTCTTTCCAATAATCAAATTTATCTCCATCAAAGATTGGAGGTTTAGTGTTGTAACTATCTCTTTCATTGGTGTTGGCCATAGTTTTTCTCACGCTGGATCTCTCTACACTGTTAAGTGTTGGATTAGAAAATCAACAGCAGAGCCGAAGCTCTAATACCAACTGAAGGTTGAGTAAACAAGAAAAGGGGGGTTTGAATTGTTTTAGAAATAAAAGCTTTTTCAAAAATAAGAACACAAAATTTTATACTGGTTTGCTTGAAAATCAAAGCTACTCCAGTCCACCCGGCCAAGGTGATTTCTCCTTCAAAAAGGACTTAATCCACTAATCTTGAAAGATTACACAACCAATCGTTTAAGAGAATAATCTCTTAGCCCTCTCAAGTATACAAACTATGCAAAGTCACTTGAGGAAATAATTTAAGCAAAAATGAGTTATAATCTAAAGTGCTTCTAACAGCAAGCAAGTATTACAGAAAAGTATTAGAGCAAAAGCTTTTCACGTAAGAGCAGTAGCTCGTGAAAAATAAGAGAGAGTGTGAATGATGTTTCTGTGTGTCTCAGGTGTCTCTCTAGAGAAGTAATCTGTCCTTTTTATAGTAGTTGAGAAGGACCATTGGAGTGATGACATAATCTTGGTCATTGATGAGTAATTAATGTCATTACTTCCGTTGTTTCTTTCTATAACCATTTTGTCCGCCTCTTTAATTCTTTCTTAAAATACTTCCTTTCCATAGTGAGATTTCTTTCCGTTACACGTTATGGACTTGTGAATCTCCATCAGAGTATTGATGTACCAGAGTAAGTCTTTAGAGGATGATTACGTCTGACTTCATCAGAGATTCTCAGTGTTCTAGTCTTCTTTAGTATCAGAGTCTAAAGCCAGTAGTCTGTTGGAGCTTTTGACTTTTTGCTGTCTCTCTTTGATCAGAATCAGAGCGTTCTGGACGTATTCCTTTCTTAGCGGCGCCTGATCATCTAATATTTTATATCTGATATAAGTTTGCATCTGATGTATGGTCAGAATCTTCCGTGAGTGTTCAGAGTCCTGCATGAATGTTCAGAGTCCTGCACACGTAGAAAAAAATCTCGTTAGGGTGCCATTTTGGGTTTCATCCTTTGTTATCATCAAAATCATAGAAATTTATTGTAGAACCAATATTTTTCTTACAATATATATATATATATATATATATATTTCTTAAATCAAAATAGTTGGATTTTTTTTCAATCAAACAAAAGGTACATGTCATATAAATATATAATATTTATTTTCATAAATCAACTAGGTATTATATTTTTTTTGATAATGGGGATAATCATGGGATAAATCTCTAAGGAAATTTTAGGGTTTAAGGAATAAAAAAATTAGGGATAAGAGATATAATATTTAGGTTTATATAATTAACCTTTTAATATTTTCGTAAATAAATATATAATATCATTTTTATTAAATAAATTAATAATTATATTTTTGCAAATAATCAATTGTGATAAAATTAATCTAAACTCACCTCAAACTATAAGTCATATGCCCTAGTGCATTGAGACATTTTTCAAAATCAATTACTTCTTCGTCTCCGATGCGTGAGAACTTTCAAGGGATAAAAACAATCAACCAACCAATATTTTTTAAGACGAACTACGGGGCTCCCATCCTTCAATAAATTTGAGGATATGTAGGCATAGTGTTGTAAGACTCTATCAAGTATAATAATCAAAAAACAATTTTTAGGGATTCCCTTATAAAAATAATAAAACATTTTTGTAAATAAATAAATAATTAAACAATTAATAAATATTAAAGCAAACATTTCTTAGAAACACACTAACCCTAGAATTAAAGGAGAATCCAATTGAGTACAATGGAGGTAAGGGGTGCCTAACACCTTCCCCTTATTTAATCGACTCCCAAACCTAACATCTCACCCTTAGTTTATATGTTTTATCATTATTTGCATGTTCCTTAGGAACTAATAAAGGATGATGGAGACCCTATCATTTTTCCATCATGATAGCTGGCGACTCTGTTGGGGAGTTCTTATACTTTTCCTAAAGAGAGTCCATCCTAACCTTGGGTTTTATGGTTGTGCTTGTTTCTTTGTGTATTTGCTTTCTTTTATTTCTATTTTTTTTATTTACTTTATTCTTTATTATATTATTATGCCTGTCATAATATATTGGTTAGGATTTTCAAAAGTGTGAAGCTAAAACTCATGCTTGAGAAGATATAATAAGCTTAAGTAAGGGGTCGTTCTATCTTGGCCACTAGGATTCTCATCCCGTGGGATCTTTGATGACGATTCCTCCTAGAGTAGATTAATTCAAAAGATTTATCATAAGAAGGCTATGACTTCTTCCTGATGAGACTTTGGATTTGGTCCATGACTATAGGAACCTCTTCTAGAATACCCACAAATCAGGGTGACCTTATGTTATCAACCCGTAAGGGTCGTTACTAAGGTCCCGCCTAGATGAGACTTATCCCGAAGGATTACCATAGAAAGGATTGCTCTTTCTCATGGTAAAACAAGGGTATAATCCATGACTCTAGGGCTATCATCCTATAAAAACTTTATATCCTACAAGTAAGGGGATTGGTTAGTATAAACTTAAAACTGGCATGTCATAAGAAGATCACCTTAGCTAGGTCATGCTTGAATTACCTTAACTATCCTTAAACCAATTTGGGTTTCCCATGCCGATCATTATCCCTATCTATAAGGAGCCTTCTTAAAAAAGGTGTCCTTATATTTGGAATTATGCTTAAACACATACGTGGATTCTATATCTATCACAATCCCTAAACCCATGTGAGTTCTCCCATCTGTTACTATCCTAATGTGACACTTACATTGCATATGGAAAAAAATTAGCATACCTTCAAAATTAAAAATTAATTTTTTTTTTGCATACATACACATGCATTTTCATACCCTTTCCGCTTTCGACATTCCTCCAACTATCTAGCTAGCAGGCTTCCTGATACTCACAAACAACTCAAAGGATATCTCAAAAAACTACAGAGGAACTCAAGAGGGGAAAGTACCATTGATGAGAGAAGGCAACCCTTCACAAGGCCAGCCAGAGGACTACCTAAAACCACAAATACAACAACATTGGATGATGCCTCAGCAACAAAGTCTGTAACAATATCTACTTCAACAACAACCTCATGCGTTTCACCAATCACAACAAATGAAGCTTGGAAGGAAGTTGGATCATACGCCAATGTCTCATGATTTACTCATTAGTTTCATAGTAAAGCTACAATCCTTTGGTCCTTCTCCTCATCCATATCCTCCCAGTTATGAAGAGAATTCCTGATGTGAATACAAAGTCCAAGACCTGATCAACGACAAGCCGTTGACTCTTGAAAAAGGAGTCCCATTGGTAAACAATCACCCCTTATATTTATAAGTGGAAAAACATCAAAAAGCATCCACTAAAGACAGTGGATCAACAATGAAGCTCATCCTTGGGATCAATAGACTTTATCAGTTCCAGTTGTAATTTCTTTTTTGCTAAGTGTTTTTTGTTTTAAAAGTTGTACTCTTTGGTAAATCATTTTAATAAAATGAGCATGCATGTTTTTGAAATCAATTCATTCGTTTACACTTTCTATCTTATGCCATGATAAAAATAAAAGTAAAAATCAATCAAACCTTTTATTTTCACTTCTCACCTATTGATAAACTTATGAGGAGAATGATGTAATAAACAATCGAATTTGTTGATGTATGCTTTCATAGTAAGACTGAGCTGACGATGTAAGACATTGTTTAATTTCCTTAAACACTGGAGAAATAAGGAGATAATCCGTAGTCAACCCCCTCGAGCCAGAAGTTGGTGTTTCTTTTTCTATTCATAAAAACCCTTAATATTAACCAGGGGAAAAGTAGTTTTTCAATCAAGCCAATGATGCATTGTGATCTCAAGAGAATTATTCCATCTAGTCACAAGGATAATAGGTCCAAGCATATCTTATTCCTTGCATACATCATCTAACATCGAGGAATTTGAGAAAGTACAAAGTTTACAATAGCTAACATGACAGTCACAACTTTCGAAATCAAAAGCAAAATCACAAGAGTTGTTCAAAAAAAGAGCTTGCTAAGTAAAAAAACCATGAAAATTTAACTTAGGAAAAAGTTAGGGGATCATGTTTCAAAAAGAGCTCACTAAATCAAAAACTAAAAAGGAGTTGACTTAGGCAAAAGTTAGGGCATTCGGATGGACCATAAATTCAAAAGAATCAGTCCATGCAAAAATAGAGATTAAAAAGCAAAAAAATAAAGAAGAAAAAAAATGAAAACAAGCTTGTAAGTGAAAGTAGGTGACTGCCACCTAAAGAATCTTATCAGTACTTGAATCATTACATATACCTCCATCATTATCTATCAAAATTATCTTGCAAACTAAATACATTTGTTGAATTAATTGGATTTAGGAATGAAGATCATCAAGGAGAAGGGGTGGGATAAAATTAAAATTTGAGTCTTATATCTTTTGTTTCATTAATAGTGAACCAGACCACGTTATAACATTTAAAAGTCCTAATTGAAGCTAGGTTCACTATCAAAGCATACTCCGCAAAATCGTTGTTAAACTGGCTCTGAATGTTTGTTATTAACCATCTTGTTCTATCACATCTTCGTTTGTGTCAACCTCATGGCCAAATATCATCAGTATACACCATATCCGTTTTTGAGAACAATTTTCAATTTCGAGACATTCCTGACTAGGGGCAAGTCACCTAAGGATCCTTCAAATTAGGGGAAATCCTTATGATCCTAGGGGCACATCATCTGAAAGATCCTACTGATTAGAGGAGAAACATTTCAATATTTAACACACCTATGTCAAATAATATCCATGACCCTCATGATCAGAGGCATACCTTTCAAGGCTCTCATACTGGGGCATACCAACTCAAGGGCATAGTGAGACCAATCACTCCAAAAAGTCATCTAATACGAGGCATAGTTTTCAAAGATTCAAATATAGGGGAAATTCATATAAAGGTCATATCACATCATTGTGGGATCTAAGTTCCTTTTTGAGACACTCCTCCAGACCCTAATAATCAAGGGCAAACTTTTCAAGATTTAAATACTGGCAGTTCATATCAAAGTCATACCATAACATGGTGGGGATCCAAGTTTCTTTTCAAGCAACTCTTCCAATAAGGCCTACAAATAGGGGCAATACCGTTCAAGGCTTAATAATTATGGGTAAGACCTCCGCAAGGCTTTATCAAAAGAGACCATTTAAAAAGAACAATTTATTTGGGGAAGTTCATTCCAAGAGTCGATTAGTCAAGGACAAATCTCTCCAAGGCTCATACAATGGTAGGACATTCTAAGCACATATTAAAGACAAGCTGCTTCAAAACCCATATTGAGGATAATCTATTCAAATACCTCAACAGACTGGGGAAACTATAAGATACTGCCTGGACATGCCCTCTTAATACTTTCAAGAAGCATACAAGCTCTGTCATACATCAACAATCATCAAGTTTGACACGAGTATCAGGAAGCCATGCTAGCGTAACACTTTACCACCTTTTGAAAATATATCATGGTTACACGAACAACCTCTCTAAGCCCTAACAGTCCACGATCCACCATAGGGGTACTTGTGGAAACATTCAAATCATTGTCATGCATTAATCATGTCGCTATGCTCTAGCGTAAACCCATGCATATCATCTCATTCATATAGCAAGTTCCCATATCATGAATCTAACATCTACAAAAGCCCAATCTTACTTGGTACCACACAAAAGCCCAATCTTACTTGGCACCTACATCCAAAAAGCCCAACCTCATTCGGTATTCACCCCAAAAGCCCAACTTTGATTGGCATCTCACAAAATCCCAACCTTGCTTGGCACTCAATACCTACAAATGGACCAATCTTTAGCGGTGCATCCCAACACTAATACATTGCATGCATCAATCATCGCATTAATACATCATATCACACGTAGCATATCCATGAATATGGAGAATTATGCTATAAAAACTCTAAACATGCATAAGATAACATAGGTTGAGACTCAGGACTCATCGTGAGGGTCTGGATCAATCCTCAGCTAAATCGGTGATAGATCTATCTCCAAGCCTATCCTCATCTCTTTTCTCGCTTTACACCCCAGTTGGTCAGTCTTAATGATAATTCCCTAGCAAGTATCCTTGGAATTGTTTCTCCAAGTAGAAAATACTTAGCATCACTGTCCTCGATATGCCCTAATGGTATATTATTCCTTCACCAGATTCTTGCAGGGATTTCTTAGTACTTTCTTTAGCACTCACGCTCTTTAGGGAACCTCACCTGTAAGCATATTCCATAGTAGACAGTCATCTTACGTGACACCAGTCTTCCCTAGTAAGTAACATCTTCACAAAGCCTTTTCAATAAAGGACTTTCCGAGCAAACTCACTCATCGTGAGTCATCAAAGGAATCTATCCAGTAGTCGATCATCTTGAATGATTATTGTAGCGGTAAATTCATGACCATCAAGCTATGGATAAACTTAACGTCAATAAAACCAGAGTCGCCACCACGCTTTTATTGTTTACAAGGGAAAAGGGAAAAGTAGGAACAAAATCCAAAGATAAGAAGTTTTCAAATCAGAACTAATAAAATTCCAGAGATTACAGGTAAGGGGGTTGGTTACACAGAGGGAAGGTGTTAGCACCCAAAGTGTCCTAGGTACTCCTAGGGAGCCCTTTTTTGTGTGCATATGTGTTTTTGTACAAAATGATGTTTGCAATAAATAGAGTGTGGGGATGTGAAAATAATTCATTAATTATATTTTTGTGTTTGACAAGACCTTCAGACTTGTGCCTACGTACCAACATAAAATGAGGGATCAAAACCTAGTAGTTCATGGTATCAATTTCAAAGTGAATGCATTGCTTTTAACAAAATTTAAGTTTAGAAGAGGAACAAAAGGCCTAAATTTTTTTTGAATGAGTGTTAGTTCTTTTTGGCTTTTGAAATTTTAAGTCAAAATGATTAGATTCATTTACAAGTTTGATTAAGAAAAAGAGTTTAAAAATGCAATGGGCATAAGGCCAAAGTTTCTAATTTGCAATAAGTCTAAGTTTAGAAATCACAAACAACGAAGATTTTAAAAATGGAGGGAGAGATTTGAAATTAAAGAAATGGGGAGGAGATGAAGAGACTAATCCTAAGCATAAATTTAAAACTTAAGAGTTGAAAAGATCTGACCAATGGGATGCAATCCAATAGACAAGAATGTCATATAGAAACCCAAATTTTCCTTGGACTTTAGAATCAAGCAATATCAATACACAAATAGAAAGATGAAGAGCAATGCATCAAATAAAGATGTCCACATCCAAGGTTAGCAACTACATGATCCTCTTCATAATTTCCCAAGTATCAGATGACTTCAAAGATATGCATTAGACACAATGTTCAAAGTAACAGCTTCAATAAGACCATGTAGCAGATGAACTCAAATGGGATCACAATACTTGCATCATATGAAAGTTCACTTCATAAGCAATTGGTTTCATGAAAGTTGGCATGTGCGAAGTTCTTTTGTATAGGGAGTATTGCCCAATTCTAAGTCCAATGTCTCAGATCAAATCCAACAGTCCACACATGTCTTTTAGGGTTTTTGTTCTTATTATGTACATTAAGGTCAAAGGACCACAAACACAAATAAATATATACAAACACAATATAATCACAAGATATGGCTTAAGTGAGAAAAGTGAAAATGGCATTAAAGTAAACAAGTTAAATGGTATGAATAATGGCAAATGAATAAAGACTAAAAAATTAAAGTGCATAAAAGTAAATGGCTTGAATTTAAATGTTAGTTGTTAATTGATTATAAGTTAGTATTGCTTTTGCTTTTGTTTTGTTTAAGTCATTCTTTGGAGAATACTCAACCCACTATTCACAAGCATGAATTCTTGAACCAAGACATCTTCCAAAGAAAGGAAAAAAGGCCAAGTTTCCACACAATATCATGAAAGAGGGGAGACTTACAATCTCACTTACTAGAATTCTATGCCTTTTGTGTCACAAATTTAGCACTATGTCAAGCAATCGTAATTGGACTTATGTAGAAGTCACAACTATTTGAGGTCGGGCAATAGAAATTTTAGTGTTAATCCATGTTAGAGATATGGTATTATGAACCATACTCCTAAAACATATCACACTTAAAAGAGAATGCAAAAGAGGTGGACATAATCTCATCCATACTTATGTTGATTTTGCAATCAACTAGCCTTAGGATATGGATATATCATTGGTCCATGAAATAAATGAGAGGATAATGGGATTAAGATGAAGAGGGAGGGGGAATGCAATCAACACAAATTGGTCAAATGAGGACTTTTATTAAATTAAAATCATTCATTCATTTTGGGAGATCAAATGTACATTTGATCAATCCCCTAAATTCAATGATTTTAACTTAACAAAGTCAAATCAACCTTGACCAAGGTCAAACAACACAAGTCAAACTCAACAAGTCAATACCAAAAGCTCAACACAATTTATTTTGCAGTTAAACAATTAAAATCAATTAAAATATGCACTAAATTAAATTATGGTTGGTCAAAATCCTAAAACCTCATAAAAACACCAAAGAAATGGCCATGCGATTTATCATGGGTCAAACAACGTCAAAGGACCTTGGAGAAAAAATTTCATAATTTTTGGAAACTTAAAAGTATTTTTAAACAATTAAAAATATTCACAAAATCAATTAAATCATGAAAAATATTAATAATGATCCAAAAATTATTTTTAATTCAGAAAATGAAAGAGGAATTTATTTAAATTTTTTTGGTGAAACTCTCATATTTTTTGGATCAATATTAAAATTAATATAAATTAATGAAAATAAATCAAATAAAAGAAAAACCAGAAAATAGCATAAAATGTGGACCACTTGATCTCCCTCATTAATTGAGGTGGCAGATCTAGTGGTCCTCAGCGCGCGTTCCATCATGGACTCAAGTCAAAGCGCTGCAAGGATGGTATTCAAAACCAACACGTGAGATTAAAACATTTTAAAAGATCATGTGGTACAGATGAACGCCAGCACACCACCGAAGCCAAAGCTCCGGTCTCCTTCTCCGGTGAGCTTCACCAGACTGGTTCACTCACAACCATCACCAAAATAAAAAATAAGGACATGAACTTAAAGTAAAAATGCCCAGGAGTTCGAATCTGGCCTCAATTCCTCCTAACTCCAAGTATATTGAAAGATACAAGGAGTTGAAATTTGAGGATCATGATCTTAGTTGCTTCGATTTAACGTCAAAGTAACTCAATCTTCTTGCCTACATTGGTAGGACTTCAGACAACTAAAGATCAAGAAGAATTATGGAGAATTGAGTGAGAATCGAATAGATAAAAATTTCTGAAAATTACCTTCAATGCAGGTCTGTATGAACACGATCTTGCTTCCAATTTCTCTTGATCTTGCTTTGGACACTTGATGTAATGGAGTTGAATCAGTAAAAACCACAGGACTCTTGGAGATTTAAATCTTAAAATAGTCGAGATTCAAACTCAATTTCCAATGGAAATTCTCAAGGTTATCCTTTGAATGAAAGGGTTTTGGAGATTGGGATTCAAAGTTGGCGCGCATGGTCCTTAATTCTGATCACAAGGGTCTCTATTTATAGCCACATGATTGCTAATTGCACACTTGAATCAAAGTTTGAAAAATAGCAATGTATATTGCATGGCTGCATGGGCGTGTAATAGGCCCATGCAATCATCTCTTCAGGTCCAAAAATAAGTACAAACATTGATGAAGTCATGTTGGTAAGCCATGCACTTGTGTATGAAAGATTCAAGTTCAATTGTGCCTAATGGTCATCCACGTTCAAGCCATGTGCAAGTCACTCATACTTTGTCCAAATGGGATGAAATTGGACGTTTTTGGAAAGGTTTGATCAAGAGGAACAATTTTCATGTTGAACACGTTTTCATTTGAAGCTTGGATCATGATGAATTTTGAGGTGGAAGTTTGGAAAATCAAACATGTCAAAAAAAATTCTAAGTGTCAAGCCATATGTTCACTTATTCCACCTTGGCTAACTTTTTCTATGAGCTTCAAATGAGAAACGTTCCTTCATAAAAGTTGTAGTTCTCTCAAAGTAATTCAAAATATTCATAAATTTGACCTCATTTGGATTTAGTATAAAGGAGTTATGCATTTTTGAAGTTGAGGAAAATCACTTGTTCAATGGCATTGGTCCAAAATGACCTATAATGTATCCTCATATCACATGCATATAAAATTTGAATTTGATCTTACTCCAAACATAAAATTTGAATTAGACACATTGAATTTGATTTTGCAACTAGAATGTCTTTCATCTCATAAAAATTGAGCAAGTTATGGTCTTGGGAAGTTGACCTCCAAATTAGGGTTTAGACAAATTGACCTATAATCTTTCACCATAAAAAATGACTTTCCAAGCAAAACTAACTCTAGACCTAAACATGAAATTGTTTGTAATGTCATTTAGAGTAACGTTTCTCTTGGAATCATTTTCATATGAAAAAAATTGTAGGAGATAGGGTCTAGGGAACCCCAATTTTGATTAGTTGACTTCCTCTGGTCAACCACCATGAACCAACTTGCTAGCTTACAATTCTCTTGACTTTGGGACTCATGGAGGATCATATATGCATAAGATGATGAAATTTGAAGTATCCCTTGAAATATTTGATCAAATGTTGAAGAAGCTTGTTGAAGAAGTCACACAAGATACCCAGACGAACTAGGGTTTCCAAGGTAAACTAACTTCAAACTCTTGACAGATTCTTGATCAAAGTAACATGTGAAGCTCATAGGGATTCATATATGATGTCTAGAGCCATAGTATATCAAATCTTTGATTGAGATCCTTGCAATGAGGGTCTTAAACCCTAAATATGAACTTGATAGATCAAAGGTGAGCATGTCCACTACCTACAAAAGAGTTAGACAATACAAAGACATATTTTTGGTATTTTGGTTAGTAAAATAAAGAAAAATGAAATATGATACAATCAAACATGCTTGGTGATCTCTCCTAATGCAAACCCAATGAATGAGGGGTAAGGAGGATGTCAAAGTGTGATCCCAATGCTAATGCATATGATGAGAATAGCATGAGGGATCTTTGGGTCAAAATTGGGTCTTACAGCTGCCCCTATTTAAGGAAGTTCTAGCTGAGAAGATGAATGTTAAAATCTTCGCATCGACTTAGTAGAAGGGGCTTACATAACAACATATAGAAACAAATTTTGGTCCCTAGAGACCTCATGATGCATATGATATGAATGTTAAAATAATCTCTGTGGGGAAAATGTTGCCACAAAGGAAAAGAATAAAAAAAGATTGAAAGTTTGCAGGAGTATAATGTATTTCGTAAGGAAAACTCACTGGGGAGATAGAGACTCTGGGGAAAAAAGGGTTATGCGTAGGCCAGGCTACGTCTTAAAAATTGTTCGGGGACTCGAGGAATTCCATGGAAATAAATCAATGGAAAGACTCAGTCGGGGAAATAACAAGATCATTTGCGAGGGAAATAGGTAAATCAGAACAAAGATGAAATACTCGAACCAAGCAGGAAAAGGCGATCTCACTAAGGAAATACACACTCGAACTCAACTGGGGGGAAGAAAAGATCTTCAATAAAGGAGGAACAGAAGTATATTATCCACCAGTTACTGGGTAAGGGGATAACGAACTCTGACAGGGAGGACATCCGTTACCGGTTAGGGTAAACATATCAAGGATGACTCGTTGAGGGCCACCAGGAGGTGTATTTGTTACCAGTTACTGGATAAGAATAACCCGTCGAGGCAAAGCCAAAATAGGATTTACAACTACCGGCTACTAGGCAGAAGACCAAAAGGAGAGAATATCCATCACTGGTTAAAGTGAACATATCAAGGATAGACTCAAAGGAAAGAAAATCTGTCATCGGTTAAGATGAACATATCAAGGATAGACTCTCCTGGGGATGCTAGGAAGGATATCTGTCACCGGTTAGGATGAACATATCAAGGATAAACTGCCTGAGCAAGTAGGGATTACATCTATCAGATAATGGATAGAATACCGAAAAGAGAAAATCCGTCACCGGTTAGGGTGAACATATCAAGGATAAACTCAAAGGGGAGAAATAGGAATTATATCTATTAGTTACTGGATAGAATACCAAAAAGAGAATATCCGTCACCGGTTTGGATGAACATATCAAGGATAGACTCTACAAAGGGGAGAAATACAGGATTTACAACTACCGGCTACTGGGCAGAAGACCGCAAAGAGAAGGAAACCCATCACCGGTTAGGATGAACATATCAAGGATTAACTCTATGGGTAAGGAATAGGGATTACAACTACCTTTTTACTGGGTAGAATACCAAAACGAGAATATCTGTCATCGGTTAAGATGAACATATCAAGGATAAACTCAAAGCTGGGAAAGAAAATATCTATCATCGGTTAGGATGAACATATCAAGGATAAACTTCATGGGAAACATGAAAACGAATCTGTTGGGGAGAAAAGGGTTACTCTTACCGGATCTTGGGCAAAAAGTGACATACTGCAAACTAAGAAGAATATTACTAGTTACTGGGTAATAAGCTCTTAGGGGACCAAAAGCATTTATCTAGGTAAGATCTAGAAAGAAACGGTCAATCAAGACTCTACCTAATGAGGATATAACTCAAGGGGAGTGGTTCCATCCAGATAATCAACTGGGGAGGAAACTGAAATAATGATCTTCCACGAGGGAATAACTCAGTGGGGAAAGGAGAAAGGTTAAAGTCTTTCTTCTTAAAGGGGGATGACACTCTACAATTGAAAGAGGACAGACATACCGAATCTGCATGGGGGAAAAATAGTATACCACCATAGAAAAGGATCAATGAATCACAAAGTGTAATAATGCAATAATGAAAGTTATATGAGTGTATATGTATATGTATATGTATATGTATATGTATATGTATATGTATATGTATATGTATATGTATATGTATATGTCTATGTATATGTATATGTATATGTATATGTATATGTATATGTATATGTATATGTATATGTATATGTATATGTATATATGATGATTATGCTGACAAAATGATCACAAAGGATACAAATGTCACTGGTTTGAATCATCGATACAACTCCTAGCCAATCCACACAAGAGAGAAATAACTGTTGGAGAAAAGACCAAACATCTCGAAGGCCCAATCTTGGCTGGGGAAAGCACAAGGAGAGGATTTATTGAGGAAACGGCTATTAAATATGAGGGGAATTTTAGGTCAACACCATATCACATGGGAGACAACTCTGCAGGGTGGGGGGGAATAATCACAATAGCTGCTCAGAATCAAGGAGCAACTCTGACGACTTGCGGAGAAGCAAAATTCTGCCAAAATCATGCAAATTGCCGAAATAACGTGCCTACAACTCAAGGGAGGCCAACAAACTAGGCTGGGGAAACCAACAAAACTCGGTTATCGAAATGCCGCTTGAAATGCTGTTGGGGATGAAAAATGGGGATCACACTAACTGCTTTGGGAGAACCAATAATGCTCCACATTTAGGGCTCACAGTTTTTCAAACCGCTGTTGACATTCCTTTAAATGAGATGAATTGCTTTTAAAATGATTGCTTTTATATATTTAAGAAAACTTGATTTTGATTTAAAAATTTTAATTTCAAAACTGATCATCATAAAATTTAAATTTATTTGGTTGAATAAATAAGAGTAGAAACAATTGGATAAAAGGCTCAACTTTATTTAATAGAATGGTAGTCTACAAATGACAAGACTCCATAGATCTTTACAAAAATTGAAAAATGGTAATTTACATGGAAAAGGGATACATTGAATACAATGATCACTAATCCTTCCACCAACCCTTGATATCCACCATGCTCTTGGAAGCTCTACTGGGGATGAAGGAACAGACTTGACCCACTTGCTCAAGAATGTCTTCAAAACTGAAGATCCGCAGGATGTAGTTACTTGCCATAATCCTTATCTTTTGCATAAATTTCCCCAAGGTGGGGTACTCAATTTATCGGGATAATTTTATTTTTGTTTTATGTCTCTAACTTTTGCCTGGATCGCCCTTTCGGGTTTTCAATCCACTGAGACACTCATTTTTGCCTAAGCCGCCCTTTCGGATTTTCAACTTAGCGAGTTATTCTTTTCTTTTTTAGGCGAAGTATTTCTTGAGTGCATCTGCGTTTACAAGACGAGTGAACTCTTCACCATCCATTGTTGTAAGAATCAAAGCACTTCCTGAAAAAGCTCTCTTAACAATATATGTGCCTTCATAATCAGGAGTCCATTTGTCCCTAGAATCTGGTTTAAAAGATAGAATCTTCTTGAGCAGAAGGTCCCCTTCTCGGAACACACGAGGTCTGACCTTCTTATCAAAAGCTTTCTTCATCCTCTACTGATATAATTGACCATGACACATGGCAGTTAACCTCTTCTCTTCAATTAAATCAGCTGGTCATACCTGGTCTGACACCATTCAACTTCAGTCTACTTGGCTTCCATGAGCACACACAGTGATGGGATCTCAACCTCAACCAGGAGCATAACTTCCATGCCATAAACAAGTGAGAAAGGGGTTGGCCCTGTTGAAGTGAGGATGGATGTACGATACCCGTGCAAAGCAAATGGGAGCATCTCGTTCCAATCCTTATAAGTCACAACCATCTTCTGAATGATCTTCTTGATGTTCTTATTCGGAGCTTCAACAACCCCATTCATCGTAGGTCTGTAGGAAGAAGAATTATGGTGTGCAATCTTGAAGTCTTTGCAAAGGGCTTCCACCATATTATTATTCAAGTTCGATCCATTATCAGTAATGATCTTACTTGGCACACCATAATGGCATATAATCTTATTCTTGATAAACCTCATAATAACTTGCTTGGTTATATTCGCATACGATGCCGCTTCAACCCACTTTGTGAAGTAGTCAATGGCCATCAAAATGAAACGATGTCCGTTCGAAGCTTTAGGCTCGACCATGCCAATCATATCAATTCCCCACATGGAGAAGGGCCATGGGGAGGAAATGACATTTAATAGTGTCGGAGGAACATGAACCTTATCTGTATATATTTGACACTTGTGGCATTTCTTCACAAACTTGCAACAGTCAGATTCCATTGTCAGCCAATAGTAACCTGCTCTCAACATCTTCTTTTCCATAGCATGTCTATTGGAATGAGTACCAAAGGAACCTTCATGGACTTCAGTCATCAATAAGTATGCTTCATGTCTATCCACGCATATGAGCAGAACCATATCGAAGTTTCTCTTGTACAATACATCACCATTCAGGTAGAAGTTGCCGGTTAATCTTCTTAAAGTCTTCTTATCTTTCAAAGATGCCCCTGATGGGTAAATCTGACTTTGGAGGAAACACTTGATATCAAAATACCACAGCTTCTCATCTTTGACTTCTTCAATATCAAACACATGAGCTGGCCTATCAAGATGCATCACAGTCAAATCGGGAACTTCATTCCAAAACTTCACCACAATCATGGAAGCCAATGTTGCAAGAGCATCTGCCATCCGGTTTTCATCTCGAGGGATATGATGGAACTCAACTTTTGTAAATAAAGTTGAAATCCTCCTCACATAGTCTTTATACAGTATCAAACTAGGTTGATTCATCTCCAACTCACCTTTGATCTGATTCACAACCAAAGTTAAATCTCCATAGACTTCCAAATATTTGATCCTGAGATCAATGGCCTCTTCAAGCCCAATAATGCAAGCTTCATACTCAACCATAATGTTTGTACACTTAAAAGTCAATCTAGCTATAAACGGAAAATGCGTGCCTTGAGGAGTAATAATCACTACCCCAATGCCATTACTGTATTGATTAACAACTCCATTAAATACCATGCCCCAACTGGAACCAGGTTTTGGCCCTTCTTCAAGTGATGGTTCATCACAATATTTCATCTTCAAGTATAAGATCTCTTCATTAGGAAAATCATACTGCAGTGACTGATAATATTCAATCGCTTGGTGAGCCAAATGGTCAGCCAAGACACTACCTTTAATCACTTTCTGAGATCGATATTCAATATCATACTCTGATAACAACATCTGCCAACGGGCAATCCTTCCAGTTAAAGCAGGCTTCTCAAAGATATACTTGATTGGATCCATTTTGGATATCAACCAAGTGGAATGATTCAACATATACTAACGCAGACGCTTAGCATCCCAAGCCAATGCGCAACAAACCTACCTGCGAAAAAAACAACCGGCAAAAAAGAAAAGACAGAAGAGTCGCCACCGTGTGTTATTTATCCCAAAGGAGAGAAAGGAAACGCTTGAAGTAAACCTGGAAAAAGGAAAGGAAAAGACAAGGTCTCGCAACCAAATCTTGGGTTCGGGAGTCGATTATGCGAAGGGAAGGTATTAGCACCCCTGCGCATCCGTAGTACTCTACGGGATCCACTCTTGTAGTTCTTGTCTAAAGGGTGTGGGTTATCTAATGTACTATTTACTAAAAAAAATGGTCAAAAGGAAATGACTCGCACGGATGTCGCATCCACTGCATACGTATCCCATCTGAATATGAGAATTAGAGTCTTCGTAGCTCGGCTACCTATGGGTTAGGGGGGAGTGTGTGCTCGCTAAGACGTAGCGTCTTATGCCTACGTATCTCATCTGGAATGAGAATCAGAGCAAGCCGTAGTTCGGCTAACTACGGGTTAAGTTTTGGGATGAACGACGTTACTACGCAATCTACCGGATGCTCGACCTTTGGAGACTTACTCGCCTGTAGTAGAAGGAGTAAATGTGTTCTTAGTAGAAGAAAAATCAATGAGTTTGTTTGTGTTTTAGGGATGCTCATGCAAAAAGGATAATGAGGATAAGACCTCATAGCTCTTAACCCTGGACAAGGTGAGCTCATGACAAAAAGTGGGGGTTCAGAAAGGTGGAACCCTCTCCACTGACTGACCGGACAAAAGATCTGGGGTTTTTGTTCTGAAGCATCGACACGTAGTGTGATCTTAAAGAACGACGCACTGAATAACGGGGGATTGACTATTGATCCCTTTTATCCGTCAATTGCCTTTTCATGGAGGTCTTTAGGCAAAAAGTAGTAAAATGCGGGAAAGATAAAAGGGGTTAAGAGATCTACCACACGGATAAAGATCCGAAGCAACAACAAATAAAGAGATAAGAAACCCAAAGATCTCTCAAGCTAGCACCATCAAAGAAAGCGAGTCAGTACAGGTAATCGGAATAAACCTCCAGGTGGTATCTCACAAATAAAGTGGAACACCAAGCAAGCTATCCATGCAAGAGTCATATGAGCCCTCACAAAACTCAACAAACGGGTTAGAGTAACAGGATGGAATCAGGGGAAAACAATGCCATGGCAAACACAAAACAGATTGGAGCAAACAGAAAGAACAGCTACTGTCGCGATCGCTGCTGCGTCGCTTAGCGAAGGCTTAGCGAAGCCTCGCTACAGGCTCGCCTAGCGATGGTGCTAGCGAACGCCTGCGGGTTTTGGGTTCTTCATGGATAACAATATGATCTCAGAAACCCCAAACCCTGTGGTCTCCATTTCAGAAATTAAACGATTAAAAATTAAAGGCATTGTTTGCATATCTACTCGTGGGCAAAACCTCACGATAATACCTCATACATTCAGAGTATTCAAATTAAAAACATAAGGTAATGGGAATAAGGGCAAACCTGATTGGAGAAATCGAACGGAATTAAATTGCTCGGTTGGGTTTGCAAAGTAGTGTTAGGGTTTGCGTGAGATGGGGGCAAAAAAGCGTGTGAGTCAGAGTGAACTTCTCAGAGCTGCCTGGAGGTTGCTGCAGATTAGTTCCTAGGTTTCTGTCTCTGCCTCTTTTTCCTGTCTTTTTATCCCTTATAATAGAAATCCCCCTGTTTGACTCAATGGAGTTTTGTATTTATAGCCTGGTTTTTATGACTTTGTGGTCTCAAATGAGGGCAACTCAAGCCCAAAAATTTCTGTTTTTTTTCTTCTGAAAACGCGCGCTTCGCCTAGCGAAGGATCTGCTCGCCTAGCGAGCATGACAGTTCCTTTCGTTAAGTGAACCACTTTGCTCGCCTAGCGAGCATGACAGTTCAGGCTCTGATTTTCGCTTCTTCAAGATTAGTGCCTTGAGTGATGAATAGGCCCCATTTGAACCTGTTGGAAGTAGCTCAAGTCTTTCCCTTGTGTTGACTGATCACCCGGATAGAAACCACAAAGTGTCTCGGATGATGTTCAAGCTTCTTGGATCTGATTCTGATTGACATGATGAAATGCAATATGAAATGTTAACTAACCTAAAAATGCAATATGAAATGTTAAATGACCTAAAAATGCAATATGAAATGTTAAATGACCTAAAAATGAATGCATGAATGAGGAGGGCATATTTTGGGGTGTTACAGCTGCCCCTATTCAGTCATCAGCTAACCCGAGCAGGATGAAAGCGAACAACTTATCAGACAAACAGGGTGAGCTGTGATTGAATACCAAAGACAGACCGAAAATTTATGCTCTGAGAACACCACAAAAATGCTGAAATACACCACGCTGTTTATTTCTCTTCCGATCCTCTGGCTGAATCTGAATCAGTCTTCTGACTTAACCTGGAGTTTCAATCCTCTGGCTGAATCTATACTCAATTTAGTCCTCTGGTTGGATATTAATTTGGATCCTCGGGCTGGATACAGTTTTAATCTTCTGGCTAGATCTTCTTCGATCTTCTAGCTAGATCTTCTTCGATCTTCTGGCTAGATCTTCTTCGATCTTCTGGCTAGATCTTCTTTGTTTTGATTCTCTGGCTGAATCTATTCTCTTTGATTCTCTGGATGAATCTATTTCCGGTCTTCGGGCTAGACCTGACTTCGATCTTCTGGCTATATCTACTTCGATCTTCTGGCTAGATCTACTTTGTTTCGATTCTCTAGCTGAATCTATTCTCTTTGATTCTCTGGCTGAATCGACTTCGATCTTCTGGCTAGATCTTCTCGGATCTTCTGGCTAGATCTACTTTGTTTCGATTCTCTGGCAGAATCTATTCTCTTCGATTCTCTGGCTGAATCGACTTCGATCTTCTGGCTAGATCTACTTCGTTTTGATGATAAATTCCCATAATCAGGATCTCGCATCTGAGGCATGCGCTGGTTGACCCTCTTTCGAAATCTACACCCAACCTTCATGTTAGATATGCAGCTCCGAGAATACTCCACTTTTGGGATTCGTACATATTCTTCAGGCTAGAACATGCTGTAACGACTCTTCAATTAGACTTTTGTTTTTAAATTGCGATCCGCGGGCTGGACCCTCTTGTAGATTGATTTTCTGTTGAACTGTCAATCTACTCCTCTAGCTGGTTTGCTGGGGAAATAACGCTTGTGGGCGACTCTCTGGCTGAATCTTCAAATTGAACCTTAGGCTGGCTCTTTGGAAAACGATTCTCAGGCTGAATCTTCGAAATGACCCTCATGCTAGATCATACACACTTGATTCTCTGGCTGAATCTCATGACTTTGGTTGTAAAGCAATTCTTCGGTCTGCTTTGAAGAACCTGTTTATATGCTTATGTGTATGCTTGATATGTATGCAAATGCAAATGCTATGCATGGTGCAAAAAGAAATCTGCTTGGGGAAGCAAACTCCGGTAGGGAACGGATCGCTGTATCAATCCTTGAATGCTCTGTGGGGAATGATCCGTCTGCCGGGACCGGGGAGCCACCGAAAATAAATCGGCTTTTTTTGAAAAGTTGACCTTGCTGGGGGAGTATCAACTATGAGAACTTTGCTTGGCGAGGCTCTGTGAGGAGAGTCTGTGGGGAAAGCACTTCCTGGGGAAATGTCGTAGGAATCGACCCTTGCTGGGGATATGAACTTGCTAATCGTCCTCAGGCTGGGGATCAAAACAAATCTGTAAAAAAGATATCTGCTGGGGAATGAGATGAACACTGGGGACACCCTCTTGTTTGTTGGGTATGCAACTACTCCGCTGTTGTTGGGGATACAAGGTGCAACTCTACTGGGGGGACATGCTCTGCTAAGGAGAGACTTTGTCAACCGCTTGGGGATGAGGATTCATGACTTGGCATTCGGTTCCTGTGACCTGCAAACACACACGTATGTCCCAGGGGAATTACTCGGTTTGAATTCACCGTCCAGGATTAAGCACATTCAAAGTAATTTTAAGTGTTTTCCTGTGCAAATCATCTGCAAAAGCCGCCATTATGTTCAGATGCAATGTGTTTCATCAAGAATTCAGACATCTTTTGCAAACAAATTGATAAATGAAAAATAAAGAGGCCCTTTAGCTGAATTATTCGACTTTTATTGGTTGAAAAATTTGTGCCAGGAATAGGCGAGTACATCAGGAAGCTGATCCCTGAAAAGAGGCGATCGCTATAAATTGAACAAAAGAAAACTATCCTAATGGAAATGTGGATATGGGGTCCCACTGAGTTTCGACTCTGCTATGGCTCGTATGACCTCAAGACGCTCTGCTCATCTTGCCTTCTGAAGTGGATGATTAGTCGATCTTTTAACCTTCGAAGATTGCCGGATTGAATGAAACGGTGATATAACACAGATGAACTCAGATTGCAGTCATTCGCTTATTCCCTAACTTTTGCCTGGATCGCCCTTTTGGGTTTTCAATCCACCGGGATACCCATTTTTGCCTGAGCCACCCTTTAGGGTTTTCGACTCACCGGGTGTACATTTTTTTTATTTTTATATCCCTAATTTTTGCCCGAACCTCTTTATTCTTTTTTTTTGGTTCGTCGGGATGCCCTTTTTTGCCTGGACTCTCTTTCTTTTGTCCAGCGGGTCAATTATGCGAAGTATTTTTTTAACTGCGTCTGAGTTGACAGGGGATGGGAAGTCTTCGCCATCCATGGTTGTTAGCATCAAAGCTCCCCCAGAGAAAACCCTTTTAACCACGTATGGACCCTCATAGTTCGGTGTCCATTTGCCCCTGTGATCTGTATTGGGAGGAAGAATTCTTTTGAGTACCAATTCACCAACTTGATACTCCTAACATAGGCGGGTATATCAAGCCGGGATACATCAATTCTGGGTACGTAGTTCCCACATAGCACCTTAATCATTGAGGACAAGGTAGCCAAAGCATCAGCAAATTGGCTTTCTTCACGAGGAATGTAATGCAGCTTCACCGTCGTAAAGAAAGTCAACAATCTTCTCGTGTAGTCTCTGTAAGGAACCAAATGAGGCTGATGTGTATACCATTTCCCGTTGGTTTGACTGATGACCAAAGCTGAATCCTCGTATACATCCAGGGTTTTAATCCGTAGGTTGATGGCTTCCTCAAGTCCTAGGATACAAGCTTCGTATTCGACTTCATTGTTGGTGCAAGGAAAGGTTATTCTGGCACAAAATGGCATATTAACCCCCTCCGGTGTGATCAACAATGCACCAACTCCGCGACCATTGACGTTGACCGCCCCATCAAACATCATAATCCATTTGGATTCAGGGTCAGGCCCCTCCTCCGGGAGTGGTTCCTCGCAATCTTTCGATTTGAGAAACATGATGTCTTCATCAGGAAAGTCGAACCTCATAGGTTGGTATTCATCAATCGATTGCTCTGACAGATAGTCTGACAGGACACTTCCTTTGATGGCTTTTTGTGATGTGTATTGGATGTCATACTCTGTCAGTATCATTTGCCACCTAGCAACCTTTCCGGTAAGCGCCGACTTTTCAAAAATATACTTGACTGGACCCATCTTTGATATCAATAGAGTTGTGTGAGTCAACATATACTGTCTTAGTCGGCGAGCAGCCCATGCCAAAGCGCAACAAGTTTTCTCGAGCAGTGAGTATCTTTGTTCACAGTCGGTAAACTTTTTGCTAAGGTAGTATATTGCATGCTCTTTTTGACCTGACTCGTCATGCTGACCGAGCACTCAACCCATTGACCTTTCTAACACAGTCAAGTACATGATCCTTTATCTTTCCCGCATTTTACCGCTTTCTTTGATTTTCATCGCCATGTCAGGATGAGTTCGGCGTAACTTCTGCTTCACCGGCGACATATCTTCATTCAACGGTAACCTGTGCACAACGATGTCTGTATCCAAACCTGGCATATCTTGATAGGACCAAGCAAAGATGTCGACGTGCTCACGAAGCATACTGATCAACTGTTCTTTCACCTCGGCCTGTAGACTGGCCCCGATCTTGATCTCTTTCTTGTTGTCTTCGGTGCCAATGTTGACAGTCTCAATCACCTCCTGATAAGGTGTAATAGCTCGGTCCTCCTGTTTCAACAACCTGGCTAACTCTTCAGGCAATTCACAATTTTCCTCAACCCCTTCTCCGGCTTGATAGATAGGATTGTCGAAGTCATACTTGGCCATAGCAGTGTCGTTAGCAGTGAGATCCGGGTGGTCATCTCTGCACGATGGAGGATCATGCGAGATTTTTTTTTGGAAAGGAAAGAAAACGAAAAAAGGAAACATTGCCATTTTTTGTAAAAGTAAAATAATTGAAAGAAAGAGAACACAAAATTGTTTGCAAAAGCTGTTGTCGCATACGCGAAAAAAACCGGCGGGAAAAGACACAGAGCCGCCACCGTGCGTTATTTATCCCAAAGGAGGGAAAGGAAACGCTCGAAGTAAACCTGGAAAGGGGAAAGGAATGGTCTCACGACCAGAGATTGCAAGGTACGGGAGTCGGTTACACAAGGGGAAGGTATTAGCACCCCTCACGTCCGTCGTACTCGACGGGATCCACGCTCAAAAGAATAGGAAAAGGTTGTTGATAAACTGCTCAAAGAATGCACACACACTGGAATACAACACAAGCGAAAGAAGACGGAGGAAGGGGACTCGGCAGGATGTCACACCCTAGGCCTACATAGTTTGTCAGAAACAAACATCAGAGTCGACGTAGTTCGGGGAAATGGGAAACATGCTCGCTAGGATATCGCATCCTATGCATACGTATCTTCTCTAACCAGAGTAAGAATCAAAGCACTCGTAGCTCGGCTAACGCACGCCGAAACAAAACACTGAAAGAAGACGCTGAGACGTCAAACTAAACACACTGCAGGAAACGGAATGCCAATAAATGGACTTACATCCAACTCCTAACAACAAACACAAACAGGAAACAGACTGCCAATAAATGGACTTATGTCTAACTCCACAAACAACAAACAAACGGGAAACCGAACGCCAATAGATGGACTTACATCAGACTCCGGACAAACACACACGAAAAGAAGCAGGGTCTCGATTGCAACTAGGGCAAGAGAAAAGGAATGTCTCGATCGCAACGAGGGCGAGAGAAAAGAATCGCAACGAGGGCGAAAACCAGCAAGGATTAAATGTTAGTCGTCAGTCAAACTCGACAAGACATCGCATCTCGTGCCCACGTATCTCATCTGAACATGAGAATCAGAGTTGCCGTAGTTCGGCTAAACTATTTCTATTTGTTTTTGTGTTTTTTAGATGAACAACGTTACTACACAATCTACCGGATGCTCGACCTTGGGAGACTTACTCACCTGTAGTAGAAGGAGTCAACGTGTCCTTAAGAGGAGGTAAAGTTTGTTTGTGTTTTAGGAAAGCTCACGCAAGAAAGGAAGTCCTAGACGAAGGAACCATGCTACCTTAATTGACATGCAAACGAGAGACTATGCGAAGTCTAGCAATCCTATGGGGATACAATCACACCACATAAAAACATATAACATGAAGTAAACACACCAACAAGGGGGCTCAAACATCAAGGGTGAGACTTTAGTCAAGGGGTCATATCAACCTCGACAGATAAGTCGGGATTTAGTCAAGGGGTCATATCAACCTCGACAAACAAGCCAACTGTAGGGGTATGAAGCTCTTAACCACTGACATTGACCATCAGGGTGAGCAGATGAAAGGTAATGAGGATTGGACCTCATAGCTCTTAACCTGGGCCTGGGTGAGCTTCAATCAATGAAAACATGGGGATCCAGAATGTGGGACCCTACTCCACTTGACTGACTCTATATACAAGATCTTGGGTTAGGTTCAAGAGCCTCAGCACGTAGTGCGAGCATAATGAACGACTCAAACGATTAGCAGGGGACTGACTGCTAGTCCCTTCTATCTGCCAATTGCCTCTTCACTTAGGGGGACTTAAGTATATGGCACAAATATAAACAATCACAGTCATTGCCTCTTAAGGAGGACTTCAGCCAAATGCCTGCCAAAAGAAACGACAGGGCTTCCAGACTACATGGAGTTAGGGGATGATTACCTAGGTGGTATACCAACCACAAGCAAAGCACAACTCAAGCAATGAGCTAAAGCAACTAAAGTACCTGTAAGAAAGTCAAACAAGTCACTATTCACATTCAGACAAACCAAATAGTCAATCAACAATGTTACAACCAATATGCACACAAGGCAAGTCAACAACTCAAGTGAGTTCATCACCCAAGGACCTACAACACAATCAAGCTTAGTGGAGAATGTAATTTGCATCTCAAGTAATGAGATCAACATCCATCATTAGAACTAGAAGCTTGAACCTGAAATGCAAAGCTCAAAAGGTGAGTACAAACCACTAGTACTAAGACTAGGGTCAAAGGCAAAGTAAAAAGTCAAAACAGAAGTTGATTTTCAACATGAAACACATTTATTCAAGTAAGAACATGTCCTAAAAAGGACCAAACTCAAATCCTAAGGAAAATCCATCTAATGATCATGCTAAGGCAAAGGCATACAATGAGATCAACAATTGGGCATACAAATGAGAAAATACACATTAAATCAGAAACACATCCAATAATCATGAAACTTTTTGTGTGATATCAACATGTTAAACCCAATCTTCATGCAAAAATCTAGAATCAGAGGAGCTCAATTGACATGTCAATGAAAATGAATAAGATCAACATCAAAAGGTGTGACACACATTGTCACACCAAAGTTTATGTGTCCAAAACAGAGAAGCAATGTGCTAAAAATGCCAAATAAAATCTCAAAAATCATGTAACATGTTAGGAATCAGCATATTAAATTTCATGGCAATTGGACAATTAATGAGCATTTCACAATCAATTGAATGAAGCATGGCACATTTGCATACATGTTCAAACATACAATCTCAATTAAAAATCCAGAACCATTCAATTCACACAAATGACATCTAAAAATAAAAGACATCAATACAAACAAGTGAAAAAAAATTAGAAGCAATTTGGATTAATTTCCTATTTTTTATGATTTTTTGAATTAACATGAGAATAATGAAATAAAATGGAAAAACATGGAAAATGAAATGAGAAAAAAACATCATGTGAGGATTGAACTCAGGACACTCAGGTCAAAAGAAGCGCTGGTAGAAACAATTGAAATAATCCAAAGTAAACACAGGCAAGGATCGAACCCTGGTTCCTAAGCTACAAGGCGCATTTAGCATAAAACAAATTGAAAAATGGAAATGCATGCGCTATGGATCGAACGGAGGAACATGAGCTCACAGGCGCATAAAAATAATATTCAGAAATGGCATGGCAGAGTATCAAACTGATGAAGGTAAGGTTCCAATGCGTTTTGCACCAAAACGCACCGCTTCACTAATTGAAGTGGCGCCTAGTCAGCCAAGTCAAGGCAAGCGTGGACAGTCAATGGAACGGTAGCCAATCATTTTTCCACTCAGGAAGCCACGTGAGCGCCAGAAGGGATAAACCCTAGCGCATGAACCAGGCGGCGGCTGGAACGGTGGTTTCCACCGTCTTCTTCGTTGAGACGGTGGCGCTACAGTGCGTTCAACAATTTTTTTTCCAGAAACAGGCGTATGATACATGGTTGGAAAGCTTATTTCATGAGGAACACGGATCGAGCATTATTTTGGACAAATTCTCAATGGATAAAGCGAATCGAACAGAAACATTTTCACATTCAAAAGTTCAACTCAAGATATCTCATGCAATATCCAACCAAATCAAATTCTATTTACATCAGCATGCTCAGCAGTGAAAACTCTACACAATCATGGCAATATAATGAAGAATTAAGAGTTTCAAATTCAAACCTGCTTGAAGAACAGTCAATGGAAACAGCAGATTCAAGGCCTTGCAAGTGTTCAGATCTGCTCCTCTACTCTTGTTATGAAGTCTGGTACATGAATTGAAGCTTGACACGACCTAGATCTAGCTCAAATGGAAGTTTCTATGTTCATGTTCTTGATCTTGATGTGCTTGATTCTTGGCCAAAATCTTTATATCAATGCTTGATTCTTCATCAATCACACTCAATAAACCAGAATATGCAAGAAAATCAATGAGTTGTGTGCAAAAATTTGAAGTTTCAATTGAGAGAAAATTTGGAGGGAAATAAAATTTTGAGATCTAGAATGTGTAAGAATCCGAAATTCTGTTATGATTAAGGCTTTATACTATGTGTTAATCATGCTGAAAATGTAATTAGACAATGGTTAATGGAAGATTAATGAAATATGAGGTGCATGGCAAAATTAGTAAAAACACCTATGCATGGCAAGGCACACGTGAACAGTGTTATATGGAGGTGTAGAATCACTTAAAATCAGTTCATAAACAAAATGGCATTGGAATTTTTCATGTATGATGCACCAAATTTAAATTCTTCATTTTCCCTCCAAAATAGACATGCATGAACAAATGATCATGTGATTAAATTTCATGCAATGCAATGATGGATTTGGAAAATATTGGTCATGACATGCAATATGCAAAAAGAGTGGACCAAATTGGAGTTTTGAATCAAAAGTTATGGCACTTTGAAACTTCATGCACACTTGGTGATCATTTGCTCATAACTCCTCAACCATTCATCAGATGCTCATGATATTAGACTTTTTGGAAATGGGAGATAAATATCTTCAACTTTCATGTTGGACAAAATTTCATTTGAAGCTTCTTTGATGTTGGAAAGTCAAGTTGAATGTGGTCCAAAAACTTGCCATTTTTGGAAACTTGAAATTACAGGTCACTTTCCATTTTTGGAAACTTTTGATATGGCTTCAAATTCTTCAGGGTAGATGTTTGACATGATGGATAAACCTCTTTTGGACATGAATGAAGTGTCTCACACCATTTCTCCACCTCCTAGCCCTCAGTTGACTTTTATGGGCCTCAAATGATTTGAAAATGCACTGATGACTTTGGGCCTCTACCACTTGGTAAAGTTGCTTCAAAATGAACCTTGGCTCATATAAGCTCTTTAGAGTAATCATGTGGCCTTTATCTCAAGGAAATACTTGCCCTTTTGCACTGATGAATCTCTTGATGCCAATGCTGAATGCAATGATGCAATGCAAGATGGAATGATAAATGTCCTAAAAAAATGAAATGAATGCATGGATGGGGGGGTGCAAATTTGAGGTGCTACAGCTGTCCTTTATTGATGATGAAAATAATTGCAAAATGCGACTAAATGGATGGCCCTACAGATGAGTCATTACACCTTAGGCAAAGTGTAAGACTTTATTATGCATGTAAAAAGGAAAACAATAAAAATTACTCTTTCAGTAGAGTAACCCGGGCGACTTTTTCAGATGACCAATTGTTGAGCTTTTCTCCCGGGACACACGGTCGAATCCAGCTATCTAAGTCACAGTCGTTGTCAGCCTTGTCTTCATCTGCAGCATTGATGATGTGGGGAGAAACCAAACCCCCGCTGGAGAAAGTACCAACTTCATTCTTCTGAGACTCCGGAGTAAACCCCAATCCAAACTTGTTTTCTTTGATGATTGGCTCCACAAATTTACCCCAGCCTTGGGCATTACCAGCTTTAACCACTTCAACAGCTTGCTTGTATGAAGAGATAGAATCCCAACCTTCTCAGTCTTAGGTGAAAAGACAGCTTCGGGTTATGGCTTCGAAGCCCTGACACAGCATCTCATGCATCTCGCCATCCATCTCCACATACTTAAATGTAGACAGGTGGCTAACAAAAATATCCTCTTCACCACAGACAGTGACGACCTGACCCTCTAGTTCATATTTGAGCTTCTGGTGGAGGGTAGAAGTAACAACACCGACAACATGAATCCAGGGCCGACCTAGCAGACAATTATAGGCAGGCTGGATATCCATCACATAAAAGGTGCTCTTGAACACCTGCGGTCCAATCTTAACTGGCAACTCAACTTCGCTAAAAACAGCTCTCTTAGAGCCATCAAAAGCCCGCACAACTAAGTTACTTGGCCTCAGGATGATGTCATCGCAATTCAACTTCATTAAGGCTTTCTTTGGAAGAACATTCAGAGAAGAGCCTGTATCAACCAAAACATGGGAAAGCACCACCCCTTTGCATTCCATTGTGATATGCAAGGCTTTGTTGTGATTCCTGCCCTCAGATGTCAGGTCATAGTCGGTGAAACCTAGCCCATGGCCAACGTTTACATTTGAAACTACCGACTCCAGCTGGTTAACAGTTATCTCTGGTGGAACATAGGCCATATTCAGTACTTTCAACAAGGCTGCTTTATGAGCCTCAGAGCACATCAATAATGAGAGAGTGGAGATCTTTGAGGGTGTCTGATTTAGCTGGTTGACTACCTTGTAGTCACTTTTCTTGATAATCCTCATAAACTCATCCACTTCCTTCTCGAATGCGGTCTTAGGAGGAGCTTCCTCAGTAGTAACCTCTTCGGTGGCTACCTGTTTTCCTTTAGCCTTGGCAGCTGCCTCAGCTTCAGTATTCGTGCGCAATGTTGATGGTGCAAACAGGCGTCCACTGCGAGTGAAGCCACCAACTCCTCCAACATTGTCTACAACGGAGCTACCAATATCAATGTCTTCCCTGTTAACTTTCTGCCCCTGGCAGTAGATATCAGCCCCATAGTGCCACGGGATAGCACTGTCTATCTCATACGGAACAGGTCCTGGTACCGTGATGGTGACCGGACTAACCAAAGCCGGTTGAGGGCTGTCAGAGTAAATTGTAACTGGTGCTGGACTTTTGATGTTTACCGTTGTTGGTTCTGTACTTTCTGGGAAATAAACTGTTGTCAGAGCGGGTCTCTCGGGAACATATATTTCTTCAGGAGTGAAATAAAACGTCACTGTTGACACATCATTCTTCACTGGACAGGTCTGATCGAACTGAAGATAACCTTCATCTATCAGTTGCTGAATACCTCTTCTCAAACTGTCACATCCGTTCTCAGCAACTTGACAATTTCTGCACTCTTCCCCACAGCACGGGAAAATCCGTCCTTTCAAAAGTCGGTCTTTGACCACCGATAGCGAAGTCTTCACTTTAGTCACATCAGAAACCAAATTCAAAGCTTCCCCACTATCAACAGCATTAATCCTCTGCCCGTCGTGAGCTGGCATCGGGTTTTGGATAACGTTAGGCACTGGAGAAAAACTGATAGCCTGGGCATCTCTCAAATCTTGTACTTTTAGCTGGAGAGCCTTGCAATTATCTATAGTATGGCCAGGTGCGTTGGAGTGAAAAGCACATCTGGCGTTGACATCATAACCTCTGGGCAAATTATTGGGATCGATTGGTGGAGCCAGAGTTCTTAACGTAACCAGATTCAGGTCAATCAGCCTGGGGAGTAATACAGAATAAGGCATTGGGATTGGCTCAATAACCCAATCTGTCTGCCTTGGACGTTGTTGATAGTGTCTCTGCTGACCCGGATTACCTCCTTGTTGTTGATTGTTGTACCTGGGTTGCTGTTGAGGATGATACTGCGGTTGCTGTTGCGGTTGAGGAGCAGGTGTAGAAATAATGACTGCGGCCACTTGATCTTGATAATAATTAGGGCGTCCTCTGCCCCTGCCTCTGCCGGCATACACAACACTTGTCTCGCCTTCTCTTCTTCGCTGACCGTTACCAGCAAATGATTTCTTGGAAGCACTATTGTCTTGAATTCGGCCCATCTTCAACAGACTCTCGATTCTTTCTCCAACAATTACTATCTCTGCAAAGCTGATTGACGGGCAAGCAGCCAACCTCTCAATATAATTGCCTTGAAGAGTGTTCATGAACATGTCCGCCATCTCCCTTTCAGACATAGGGGGTTGGACGGACGCAGCAATCTGTCTCCAACGCTGAGCATATTCTCTAAAGGTCTCCTTGGCAGTTTGAGACATTCCTTGCAACAAGGTCCGATTTGGAGCCATGTCCAAGTTGTATTGATATTGCTTGACAAAAGCCTCTGCCAAGTCTTTCCAGCTCTTGATGGTAGTACGGGACAAATGAGAATACCATTCACGAGAAGCTCCAGTTAGACTGTCTTCAAAATAGTACATCCACAGCTTTTCATCTTCCGTGTGAGCTCCCAACCTTCCCAAATAAGATTGGAGATGAGTGCGTGGGCAAGAAGCCCCGTTGTATTTCTCAAAAGTAGGGGGTTAGAACTTGTGAGTATTCTTTACTCCCTGAACCAGACCAAGATTTGTGACATCAAAACCTAAGGAATTTTGAGACTCCAAAGATTTGAGCTTCTCAGCAAGCTCATCCATACGGCGAGTGGTCTCGTGAGCTTCGTCGTGCAAAGAGAATTGATCATACTGATAATCTTCAGTAACGAGGCATCCGTTAATCCGAATTCCTTAATTCACATTGTACCTTCCGCCAATACCATTTCCAACATTCCCCGTGTTGCCAACATTACCCGGGTTTCCATCAGCATCCGCGTTACCCGCATTACCAGTGTTCACAGGGTTATCAGTGTTCCCAGGGTTACCAGGGTTTCCCTCAGCATTTGGTATCTCTACCTCTGGATTGGGCCTCGGTTGCTCAACCAACTCCCTCAGCTTTTCCTGGACTTCTGCCATACCAGTCATCAATGTCATGAACTGATCCATCCTTTCACGCATATCAGCCATCTCTTTCTGTACTTGGTCCATCGCTAGTTGTGGCGGATTTTCCTTGGTCGGGTACCTGTGGACTCGCTTGGGACCAATAATGCCTGAGACAGGGAACAAACATTAGACACTACGGTGACACCTGCAAAACAAATAAGGGTTATTATGCATGGTATGCGATGCACTGCTTATTCAATTTTAAGGCACCCCCCTTAAAAAGGGAATACCCTGCAAATGAATAAGCATGAGATGTTGGATGCAAATATGCAGATGATGTTATGCAATGCAAAGGCATGTCAATCAGGATTGCTGTATTTGCTTGAACATCTGTCGGGTTGCACTGTCTGAAGAGAAACCCACTGAGAAATATAATACAAGATCACAACTCTGCTCTAGAAAACCGGGTTGGTTGGAGGTTAAAGTTTCCTGAATTTAGCCCGCCCCTCACTGGTAGGTTCTAAGAACAGAAGTTTGTCAACTTTGGCCCTTCAGTCGAGAATAATACGTTTACCACTGAAGGTTTGGCATTATTACGGGATAAAAGACCTCCACTGACTCCCCTCAACAGGACATCCTAATAGCAAGTTCCCAGTCTCGGGGTCCTCGGATTGATCAGCGATAATGTGCCCACCAGAGCTAACATAATCACGTCTCGGAGGAGAGGCCTCGATTGAGTTCTCGGTCGACGATTTCTAGAGGAACATCATGCCGTTACGGAACACCCGTAGGACAGAACATATCCAAAAGAAACCTCGTCTGGGTGTGGGTTTTCATGAACGACTTAACGTAGCAACATGCCACGCAAGCCTCATGACTATCCACTCTAAAACCTGTGTGTACACTCAAGCCTAGGTAATGGGCTTATCTCTCATAGAACATCCCATCCCAAAAACAGAACCAGCAGATATAGCAATCATATGTACACAATGCAATAAGATAAGGCAGGTAAATAAATAACTGTACAAAAGCATGAACACCCAATAAACAAACAACCTGCAAAAGCTAGGAGGGACTCGCTTAGGGAAACCGGGTCCCCAGCAGAGTCGCCAGCTGTCGCAACCTACCTGCGAAAAAAATAACCGGTGAAAAAGAAAAGACAGAAGAGTCGCCACCATGCGTTATTTATCCCAAAGGAGGGAAAGGAAACGCTCGAAGTAAACCTGGAAAAAGGAAAGGAAAAGACAAGGTCTCGCAACCAAATCTTGGGTTCGGGAGTCGATTATGCGAAGGGAAGGTATTAGCACCCCTGCGCATCCGTAGTACTCTACGGGATCCACTCTTGTAGTTCTTGTCCAAAGGGTGTGGGTTATCTAATGTACTATTTACTAAAAAAAAGGGTCAAAAGGAAATGACTCGCACGGATGTCGCATCCACTACATACGTATCCCATATGAATATGAGAATCAGAGTCTTCGTAGCTCGGCTACCTATGGGTTACGGGGGAGTGTGTGCTCGCTAAGACGTCGCATCTTATGCCTACGTATCTCATCTGGAATGAGAATCAGAGCAAGTAGTAGTTCGGCTAACTACGGGTTAAGTTTTGGGATGAACGACGTTACTACGCAATCTACCGGATGCTCGACCTTTGGAGACTTACTCGCCTGTAGTAGAAGGAGTAAACATGTTCTTAGGAGAAGAAAAATCAATGAGTTTGTTTGTGTTTTAGGGATGCTCATGCAAAAAGGGTAATGAGGATAAGGCCTCATAGCTCTTAACCCTAGACAAGGTGAGCTCATGACAAAAAGTGGGGGTTCAGAAAGGTGGAACCCTCTCCACTGACTGACCGGACAAAAGATCTGGGGTTTTTGTTTTGAAGCATCGACACGTAGTGTGATCTTAAAGAACGACGCACTGAATAACGGGGGATTGACTATTGATCCCTTTTATCCGTCAATTGCCTCTTCATGGAGGTCTTTAGGCAAAAAGTAGTAAAATGCGGGAAAGATAAAAGGGGTTAAGAGATCTACCACACGGATAAAGATCCGAAGCAACAACAAATAAAGAGATAAGAAACCCAGAGATCTCTCAAGCTAACACCATCAAAGAAAGCGAGTCAGTACAGGTAATCGGAATAAACCTCCAGTTGGTATCCCACAAATAAAGTAGAACACCAGGCAAGCTATCCCTGCAAGAGTCATATGAGCCCTCACAAAACTCAACAAACGGGTTAGAGTAACAGGATGGAATCAGGAGAAAATAATGCCATGGCAAACACAAAACAGATTGGAGCAAACAGAAAGAACAGCTACTGTCGCGATCGCTGCTGCGTCGCTTAGCGAAGCCTCGCTACAGGCTCGCCTAGCGATGGTGCTAGCGAACGCCTGCGGGTTTTGGGTTCTTCATGGATAACAGTACGATCTCAGAAACCCCAAACCATGTGGTCTCCATTTCAGAAATTAAACGATTAAACATTCAAGGCATTGTTTGCATATCTACCCGTGGGCAAAACCTCACGATAATACCTCATACATTCAGAGTATTCAAATTAAAAACATAAGGTAATGGGAATAAGGGCAAACCTGATTGGAGAGATCGATAGGAATTGAATTGCCCAGTTGGGTTTGCAAATCAGTGTTAGGGTTTACGTGAGATGGGGGCAAAAAAGTGTGTAAGTCAGAGTGAACTTCTCAGAGCTGCCTGGAGGTTGCTGCAGATTAGTTCCTAGGTTTCTGTCTCTGCCTCTTTTTCCTGTCTTTTTCTCCCTGATAATATAAATCCCCCTGTTTGAC